>NC_139644.1:45509650-45687150 GCF_964638095.1 Poromitra crassiceps | reverse complement strand
CTTACCCTAAATTCACAACCCCCCCCTAAGAAAAGACAGATATTGGTGTCTGGTAGGGAGGCGTGGAGTAGAAGAGGTTAAAGGATTTTTTTCTCAAGAATATACTGTATGATTTCATTTTCTTCATAGGCTATTTATTTGTTGAATAACCTGTTGATATGGCAGGGATAATCACCGTGTGCAAAAAGCGAAGTAGTGCGGAAGCATGTAAATTAAGCATTCCACTAATAATTGTGCTGCTCAAAACTATTTTCACAAGTTTGGCAGGTCTGCATGTGCCCCTTTTTAACATTGAGCACCTGCCCCTGTAAAGCTCTCTGCACGGCCCTGCTCTGGGTTTGGCTCTGGCACTTTCAGGTGACCCAAATGAAAATGTGAATTGAAAAACACACAGATTCTGCCTTCAGACTGTCCAAACTGAATGCAGCGATGTGCTGAGCTGTGTGCACGTTCCTCTCAGGCTCCTGTCGTCCGTCCAGGCGCTCATGGCCTGCTCAGCTGGAGTCATCATCGCCTCTTCCTGCAAAGACATCATGGAGGACAGGTGAGTAATCTATGTGGGTGGGTGGGTCCATCTTTAATGGATGTAAGTGTTAGCAGAGACCTTTATTATTAGATAGAGACACCCCACTCCAGGCACTGGCAATTGTAAGAAATTGTACTCTTCTGGTCTCGTAAATGGGCATGGATATCAGCCCATTCATTGGCTGACCAGTCTCCTAAGGGGGTGTGGCAATGGTGAAACCTCTGTGGCACAGATACAGGAAGTGACTGGAAGTTGGGGTGTCTCTCTCCCCTGGAAACCAAAATCCACAAAAACCTTAATTTAGGGTATTATGTGAGTAATTATAAGCCTCAAAAGTTTTGAGACATTAGTTTCAACCCAAATCCTAAATATCGCCATTTCAATATTTACAATTTTTCATGAGGCAGCTTTGAATTGGGCGATGCTGAACTGCTTCAGCCTGTCTGTCTGTCTGTCTGTCTGTCTGTTTGTCTGTCTGCAGTGCCTGTCTGTCTGTCTGCTTCAAATTGTTGACTGTTGATGTCACTAGGCAGAGCCAATCAGTGACGTAGTTTGCAGTTGCCCATGCTTATTGCTTATTGCTTATTAACATAGGATCCTGTGGTATGATGAACTCAAAATGCAACTGATATTACTGTATTTCGGAAGCTGTGGCGCCGTCGTTTTTAAAGCTAGCGTGATGGTTCTTATATGATATGAAACTAGAAGACCTGAGGGGTCGATTGGTACCAACCATGTCAACCTACCATTTCGGGAAGGGGCCTAAATAACGCTCAAAATGTAGGCGAGGGAAAACATTGGCATGGCCATTTTCAAAGGGGTCCCTTGACCTCTGACCTCAAGATATCTGAATGAGAATGGGTTCTATGGGTAGGGTTAGGGCTAGTGGGCTACACACCTTGAGTTGTATGCACTTTCTGTCAGAAAGGTGTCTTTCCCTTTGAAAATGTTTAAGCTCCCCCCCCCCAATCAACTCTAAATCTAGTTTTTAATAAATGTTCTAATGTTGTTTTTATTATTTTGAGAATTTATTTTAGATTTAGAACGTACATTGTCTATAAATTACAATACATTTTAATCTAATGTAATTTCACGTAAGATTTATTTTTGGCTCACTGACCTCCATCCAGATAAATGTTTGTCCCTTCATACAAAGGGATGGGTGATGCTGGTTGCAGGCTGGGTGATGCTGGTTGCATGCTGGGTGATGCTGGTTGCAGGCTGGCTGATGCTGGTTGCATGCTGGGTGATGCTGGTTGCAGGCTGGCTGATGCTGGGTGATGCTGGTTGCAGGCTGGGTAATGCTGGTTGCGTGCTGGGTGATGCTGGTTGCATGCTGGGTGATGCTGGTTGCAGGCTGGGTGATGCTGGTTGCAGGCTGGCTGATGTTGGTTGCATGCTGGGTGATGCTGGTTGCAGGCTGGCTGATGCTGGGTGATGCTGGTTGCAGGCTGGGTGATGCTGGTTGCAGGCTGGGTGATGCTGGGTGATGCTGGTTGCAGGCTGGGTGATGCTGGTTGCAGGCTGGGTGATGCTGGTTGCAGGCTGGGTGATGCTGGGTGATGCTGGTGATGCTGGGTGATGCTGGTTGCAGGCTGGGTGATGCTGGTTGCAGGCTGGGTGATGCTGGTTGCAGGCTGGGTGATGCTGGTTGCAGGCTGGGTGATGCTGGGTGATGCTGTCTGTCTGCAGTGTCTGTCTGTCTGTCTGCAGTGCCTGTCTGTCTGTCTGCAGTGCCTGTCTGTCTGTCTGTCTGTGCGGCCATATTGGTAGCCTATTTACTATGCAAAGTAGAGTGCTATAGATAGATTAAATCATACATCTGAGTAATACAATGTGTTTCTAAAACTCAAAAACCATAAAATGGACACAGAGTTTGCTAAAAGCATCAACAGTTATGGTAAAACTCATATTCAGGTAGCCGCCATCTTGGAAATATGTAGATTAGGGGTCCACACACATTTTCCCTAGTAAAGATAAGCATTCCAACACATTTCTAATGGTCAAGAGACATAAGATAGACACCAAGTCTGTATTTCTAGCTCATCTCTTTCAAAAGTTATAGCCAAAAGCTTTTTCGGGCAGTGGTCATATTGGATTTGGCCGCCATGGTGACCCCGGGGGTCACCGGCTTGGGCACTCTGGCTCAATTGTTAGAGCATGCCCTGGGCTAATTCTGGGCAAAATCTGGTGCTTTTAGTTTTAGACTTGATTTGCATGAACCTAGCCTCAAATGTCCCTAAGTCCCGCAACTATTATGTTTTGCATGGTGTTATAAATCGAGTGATAACACACATTTAGCTACCATTGGTGCAATGCTCTCACATAGGTTCTAACTCTAGAGATGTATACCTTGCCAAAAATCAATATGAGCATTATTCCCAACCCTTCTGGCTCATGGACTAATATGTAGATAGATTTCTTTTGCAAGATTTTGAGTGTAAATTATATCCACATTTTTTCGAGTTTTACAATACCAAACCTATTAAAATCATGAAAACAACCCTCTCAATCAATTCCTCATGCAAAGATTATACAGAAAAGTGGTGTCATTTGTCTCTGTATGACGTCTAGTTCAAAAGTTATGACCCTTATCCATTTTCATCAGACATCATTGCAATATGCCCGCAAAGATGGCCGCCAAACGGACCCATGGGACACTATTTCAACGGGGGAACAACAAAATGTGTTCATTAGACACCTTGAGGAGTACAAAAATCTACGTTAGAAAAATATATCTTTCGGGTGCACGGGGACCCCCGTTCCTACTGGACTAGTGTGTGAAAGCATGTAGAAAGCAGTCAGTCTCTGCTGGCTGCTGCCCCTTGCTCACCTAATCTAATTATCTAATTACAATCTCAACCTAATTAGTCTGTCCAGCCAAGCAGCAGCAGCTATTTAGAGTCAGTGCTCCTAATCCGCCCCGCTGAGGAGAGGAGGGGGAGGGGCTTAATTTGCCAGTCAAAGTGGAGACAGAGGGTTGGTCTGAGCGTCTGAGCCCATGTGATAAACAAATCAGTCCACAGTCTCAGCCCTCATACAGCAGGGAGCCCTGGGTAGGAGGCACTTTAACATCATCATAGCCCATATTCAACACCCTTCAATCTGACCCTTTTATTGTCAGGGTGGAAAAGGCTCTGGGTCATATCTTACGCCCAGAAAAGATTTGTTTTAAATGCATTTACAGTTACAGTAGGCCAGATTGATACTCTCTCTTTATTCTGTCTCACTCTCTTTCATGCTTACACACACACACACACACACACACACACACACACACACACACACATGCACGCTAGGGGTGGGAATCGCATCGCAGCGTAACTCACGATACGATACTATCACGATACTTGGCACTCGATAACGATGGTATCACGATACTGCAATTCTGCGATAATCGATACATTGCAAGAAATTTAATCTACGATGCATCACAATATTTGTATAAGTGAAGAGGAGAAAATACCCCTAAAAAGGCAAAAAGGAGGAATTATGTATTTATTCATAGAATTGACATGAAACAATGACAGGGGCCAAACTACAGTACAGCCCGCTGCCTGTTTTTAAGTGGACCGCCATGAATTTACCTTTTTTTTTTTTTTTTTTTTTCTTCCGGTGAAGCTTCTTCTTTTTCTTTTCTTTTTAAACGAAAAACGTAAAAACTTTTTTCCCCATTTCGTTTTTTCCATGTAAGACCATTGAAAATGGGTTACTTGAGTACCCTGACCTGGTCTATTCATTTTTTTGTCTATTTCTCTTTTACATTTTTAATACTGAATGTTGGTGAAATTATCTCCGTCTTAACCTGTTGGGACAGGAAAAGATTTGAAAACATACAGAAATACCCATTGTAATAGGTGAGCACATCAATAAACTATGTGTATATGTCTATATTTATTTAGGTGGAAATTAATTTTTTTATGGCACAAGGGTTTTCTGGTCAATTTCTTATTTCTACGAGGCATCTGTTTCTCCTCTGACCTCCACACCACTCACTTTGTCTCTCCTCCTCTCCCCTCAGGCACTGGCTGACCGACACCTATGTTCTGTTCGCCACGCCCTACTTTGCCTACGACATCTACGCCATGTTCCTGTGCTCCTGGCACAAGCTGCGGGTCAAAGGTCACGAGGAGCAGGCGTGTGGCGGCGGCTCCCTGGGCGCGGCGGTGGCCGGCTACCTGCGGCGCGAGGCCCTTATGGTGCTGCATCACCTCTTCATGGTCGCTGTCTGCTTCCCTGCATCAGTGGTAACTATGGAAACCAAGGAGCAGCTCGGCGGAGCTGGTCCTGCAGCTCACATACGCAGCTCGGCCCCTGGCTGTGCGGCCTCGCCCTGGCTGTGCGGCCTCGCCCTGGCTGCTCCTTGATGGCATACTGTACTTCAGGGATGCTGGATCCTGTCCTGGAGCTGCAACATACAGCTGTCCATGGCTGAAGACGGGGGTCTGAAGCCAGACTCCCACTTCTTTCAGTGTCTGCCCCTGGGACTTGATTTTGCTCTTATGACATCACTGATGACATCATTAGTGGGACTCTTATGACATCACTGATGATGTCACAACTGCTTTTATGACATCACTGATGACATCACAACCTCTTCAAGACATCACTGATGATGTCACAATGCCTCTGACATCACTGATGATGTCACAATGCCTCCGACATCACTGATGATGTCACAATTTATGACATCACTGATGACATCGTGTGTGTGTGAGTGTGAGAGAGAGAGAGAGATAGTGACTTTATGACATCACTGAAGATGTCATCAGTGGGACAGACAAACAAACAAACAGAGCCCTATGAATGAATGAATATAGATACATACAAATCCATTTTTACATAGTTTCACAATTGCAGATCTGAGACGATTTCTTTGGCAAAACACTTGGCAACAAATACAATTTTCTTTCAACAAGTGCTTCCTGTTCTCCCTCTTCTGATCTGTCTGCTTGTCTGTCTGTCTGCTTGTCTGTCTGTCTGTCTGTGCTTGTCTGTCTGTCTGTGCTTGTCTGTCTGTCTGTCTGTCTGCTTGTCTGTCTGTCTGTCTGCTTGTCTGTCTGTCTGTCTGTCTGTGCTTGTCTGTCTGTCTGTCTGCTTGTCTGTCTGTCTGTCTGTCTGCTTGTCTGTCTGTCTGTCTGCTTGTCTGTCTGTCTGTCTGCTTGTCTGTCTGTCTGTCTGCTTGTCTGTCTGTCTGTCTGTGCTTGTCTGTCTGTCTGTCTGTCTGTTTGTCTGTTTGTCTGTTTGTCTGTCTGTCTGTCTGTCTGTCTGCTTGTCTGTCTGTTTGTCTGTTTGTCTGTTTGTCTGTCTGTTTGTCTGTGCTTGTCTTTCTGTCTGTCTGTCTGCTTGTCTGTTTGTCTGCTTGTCTGTCTGTGCTTGTCTGTCTGTCTGTCTGCTTGTCTGTCTGCTTGTCTGTCTGTCTGTCTGTCTGTCTGTCTGTCTGCTTGTCTGTTTGTTTGTCTGTCTGTCTGTCTGTCTGCTTGTCTGTCTGTCTGCTTGTCTGTCTGTCTGTCTGTCTGTCTGTCTGTCTGTCTGCTTGTCTGTCTGTCTGTCTGCCTGTCTGCCTCTCTGCCTGTCTGTCTGTCTGTCTGTCTGTCTGTCTCTCAGTTCTGGAGGCAGGGGAGGGGTGATTACTTCCAGGGCGTGTTGTTTCTGGCTGAGCTCAGCACTCCGTCCGTCTGTCTGGGGAAAGTCCTGATCCAGGTAATTAACCCCCACTCACCTCCATCCACCTGACACCACCTGACACCTGACACCACCTGACACCTGACACTCTCCTCTTCTTCAGATGTTTTCTATCTATAATAAAATTGCCTACGTGGGCGGGCGGTGTCTGTCTGTTGACCAAAACCGTGACATCATCAGTGATATCATAAATCCCACATGTTGCGCCCATGGCGCATTGTCTCCAGAGTCTCCACCCTAGAAATCGAGCGCACGTAGCACGTAGCACGTAGCACGTAGCACTATTTCAGTGGGTGGAAGCATCCAGTCCTTCAGCCAATCAGTGTCGGATCCAGTCAAATCCAAATCCACTCGGAAGAACAATGTAAAAGTATTTTCAGCAGAGAAACTCTGCTGTTGCGGCGATACTCCTGATCTTGTTTAATTGTTTTATTGAGTCTATTTCTGCAGTAACTGGCTGTTTCAACTCGACGAACCACTTTGACGTTATTGCTCGAGGCGGACAGCCACGGAGGGAGCCATTACCAGAGCCTTATAATAGAAGAGTTTCGACATCTCCATTCACTCCAATGGACTTTTTTTTTTTTTTTACCTCACAAAAGTTCCTGGAAGTAAGGTTCTGGATTAAGCAGCACTCTCGAGTTGCAGCAAAATGGACCGTTTTTGATGTACTTTGAAAGAGTCAGACGTTTAAAGAACCAAATTGTATATGATCAGATTCATTGTAGGCTATGCATTCAAATGTAGCGCGAGCCCCCTTCCTGGCTATTCATTGGCTACATGAGTCACGCATTTTGGACCTCAGCTGGTGCCACTCTCTTACTAGATTGCTCTGGCCATTACTGTTTTGCCAGCAGCGTTCCTGATTGGCTGGTTATGATGTCAACTACGAGGCAGGTCCCTGATTGGCTAGTGCACGTTGTAAAATCTGAAAGGCCAGACGGTCTAGTACAGGGCAGACATAGAAGAGTTGTGACATCTCCATTCACTCCAATGGAGCAGTTTTTTACTCTCAAGAGTTCCAGGAAGTAAGATCCTGGATTAAGCAGGACTGTCGAGTTGCAGCAAAATGCTCAGTTTGTGATGTACTTTGAAAGAATCAGACGTTTAAAGAATCAAATTGTATATTATCAGCTTTATTTTAGCATTCAAACTTAGCGCGAGCCCCCTTCCTGGCTATTCATTGGCTACTGAGTCACGCATTTTGGACCTCCGCTGGCATCACTCTCTTACTAGATTACTCTGGTACACGGGTGCCCAAACTTTTTTAGGATGAGAGCTACTTACAAAAAATACTAGCTACTTCTGGTACTTCTTTTCCCCTTGTCCCCCCAAGTAGCCTACATACTTAGCACATTTTAACAGTATATTTTTTTTTACATTATTTAATAATGGTGTAATGTTAAATAAATACTGTACATACTGAGTCAGCTATACATAAGTTTTCTTTCGTGTAGCTACTTATTTATGGCCCGAGATCTACTGGTAGATCAGGAACTCCCTATTGGGCATCCCTGCTCTAGTACAAGGAAACACAATGTGATCACGTGACTGGATGCTTTACCAGGCTAGCTCAATAACGCTCCAAAGTTAGCCTACATTTTGTGTGTGTGTGTGTGTGTGTGTGTGTGTGTGTGTGTCCATTTTCAACCAGTATTGCATAGTTAAATCAGCAAATTTTATTTTATGGGGGAAATAATTTGGTATGCCCAGTGGAAGTTTTCCCTGCAAATGTTGGTTTGGTACATAGTGGTACTCAGACTGAAAAGTTTGAGAACCCCGAGTTATAAGGTTGCTCAAATCTTCGTCTGTAGGAGGCTTTAGCATGAGTTCCCCCTCATGCTAAATGAAATTGGGTGAAATGTGGTAGTCCATCATGTAACCCACGGGGAGCTCAGCTTGCCAGCACAACCTGGTAGCAACCTTCTCCAAAACAAATGAAGTCATGAGGACCCGTTCTTTAGAGTTCCAAAGCAAAAACAGCCAAACCATAGAAAGACCTAGAGACCTATAGGAAGACCTAGAGACCTATAGAAAGACCTATAGACCTATAGGAAGACCTAGAGACCTATAGACCTATAGGAAGACCTATAGACCTATAGGAAGACCTAGAGACCTAGAGAGCATTATCTGTTGCAAATCAGTCAGCTGGAGTTGAGATGGATTGAAATGATGATGGTCCCACTGACTTCAGTTGTTTTGGAGAAGGCTGCTATTGTGGAGTTGTGCTGGCAACCTCCCTGTGTTATATGGACTAACTTCACCTGTGTTTACCCTGGCATGAGGGGGAGGAGCTAACTTCACCTGTGTTTACCCTGGCATGAGGGGGAGGAGCTAACTTCACCTGTGTTCCCACTGGCATGAGGGGGAGGAGCTAACTTCACCTGTGTTCCCACTGGCATGAGGGGGAGGAGCTAACTTCACCTGTGTTTACACTGGCATGAGGTTTCTGGGTGAACTGTTCCTTTAACTCAGACCAAGCTGTCTTGAGGAATTGAACGTAACACTGTGTACGCTACTTCACTGATGTCTTCTGTCCGACCTTCTATCTCTTCCTCATGTCCTCCCTCACTCTGGACCTGCTTCTCTGGTGTGGTCCCTCACTCTGGACCTGCTTCTCTGGTGTGGTCCCTCACTCTGGACCTGCTTCTCTGGTGTGGTCCCTCACTCTGGACCTGCTTCTCTGGTGTGGTCCTGTCAGTTCAACAAGCAGCACACTCTCCTGCACAGAGTGAACGGAGTGCTGATGCTGCTCACTTTCTTCAGCTGTCGAGTGCTGCTCTTCCCTTACCTGTACTACGCCTACAGCAGGTACCACCACCATACTGTCTGTCTGTCTGTCTGTCTGTCTGTCTGTCCCTCTCACACTTACCTGTACTACGCCTACAGCAGGTACCACCACCATACTGTCTGTCTGTCTGTCTGTCTGTCTGTCTGTCTGTCTGTCTGTCTGTCTGTCTGTCTGTCCCTCTCACCCTTACCTGTACTATGCCTACAGCAGGTACCACCACCATGCTGTCTGTCTTTCTGTCTGTCTTTCTGTCTGTCTTTCTCTCTGTCTGTCTGTCTGTCTGTCTGTCTGTCTGTCCCTCTCACCCTTACCTGTACTATGCCTACAGCAGGTACCACCACCATACTGTCTGTCTGTCTGTCCCTCTCACCCTTACCTGTACTATGCCTACAGCAGGTACCACCACCATACTGTCTGTCTGTCTGTCTGTCCCTCTCACCCTTACCTGTACTATGCCTACAGCAGGTACCACCACCATACTGTCTGTCTGTCTGTCCCTCTCACCCTTACCTGTACTATGCCTACAGCAGGTACCACCACCATACTGTCTGTCTGTCTGTCTGTCTGTCCCTCTCACCCTTACCTGTACTACGCCTACAGCAGGTACCACTAACATACTGTCTGTCTGTCTGTCTGTCTGTCCCTCTCACCCTTACCTGTACTACGCCTACAGCAGGTACCACCACCATACTGTCTGTCTGTCTGTCTCTCTCACCCTTACCTGTACTATGCCTACAGCAGGTACGACTAACATACTGCCTGTCTGTCTGTCTGTCTGTCTGTCTGTCTGTCCCTCTCACCCTTACCTGTACTACGCCTACAGCAGGTACCACCAACATACTGTCTGTCTGTCTGTCTGTCTGTCCCTCTCACCCTTACCTGTATTACGCCTACAGCAGGTACCACCAACATTCTGTCTGTCTGTCTGTCTGTCCCTCTCACCCACCTGTACTACGCCTACAGCAGGTACCACCAACATACATAAGGGAGGTATATATATATATATATACATTATCCACCGTTTTACTACATTTTATTCTATGTTTCTACTCATTTTTGCTCTATTTATTGCATTATATAAATGGATCATATATTTTTCTCTAGTCCTCTACTTGTGAAGCGGTCTGAGATCTGTCTCAGCTGATGGGAAGTGCTATATAACCTCAATTCATTTATTTGTTTCATTTATTTACCTTTTCTGAACTGTTACTGTAGGAGCCACTCTTCAATTTGGCATAGTATAAAATCCAAGCAGCACTTATTTTCATCACATTCACTTTTAGAACTGATCCACACTGCTACAATCATGCAATTTGGTAGAAGAAGAGTGTGGAAATAACAGGTGAACCATTTCCAAGTTAAAATTGAATCAAGATAAAGCCTTTTTGAATAAAATGTTACGGGGTTTGCATGTTTGCTGATAAGCCAAGACAACATTAAATTGATAGAAATCTGAATGGAGTTTGGTGTGCATCAGTGTGTCTCCTGGCAGAGTTATCTGATCTCAGTGATCTGACAGCAGCATCCTCTGTGGTGTGTTGCAGGTACGCCTCCATCCCTCTGTACTCGGTGCCGCTGGTGGCCCCGTGGCAGCTCAACCTGGGGGCCGCTCTCCTCATGGCTCTGCAGCTCTACTGGTTCTGTCTGATCTGCAGGGGAGCTTTCCGCCTTCTGACCAGAGGCCTGAGCCCCGCGCCGCCTGGCTCCACACTGCCCCCTGCCCCCAAACAACGGCTACTACACCTCCCCATCACACTGACAGATAGATGGACCAGCACTAAAGGCCTAAACATGGTCGTCCGTCCGCCTCGAATTGGAGCCGTCTCGCCGTCTGCCGGCGCCAGCTAGCCCTACATGCTCGGACGCCACTACGCCCTCCCTCCCTCCCTCCTGTGGAAGCTCCGTGTGAAAATGGCGGAGATTGTGTGCCAGGCAGTCTGAATGAAATTGAATGTAACGTTCCCAATTCTATGTATTAAATTCTAAAAAACGACCCTCAACATTTGGGAAGGCTAAGCCACACAACTAGTTTGTTATAATCTAACATCATGCTTTGAAATGCGACTTTACGACGATGAGCCAGGGCAACGGCCAGTCACAACTCTCCTGCAGCTGACGTCACGCACGTATCGTCGCCGTGAAGTCACATTTTCGAGCAGCCCCCGTCAGCCGATGGGGCCCCGTCAGCCGACGGGGCCCCCTCCCCGTAGGACGGCGCTCCACCCGCCGTCCTACGGGGAGGGCGGGGCGAGGCTCTGACGGACGACCATGTTTAGGCCTTAAGCCCAGGATGGCGGTGGAGATGGAGAAGGCAGAGAGGAGCGTGGACACAGACTGCTGCTGGAGTCTACTGGGGCGACTTCAACCCAGCAAACATGAGCCCCAAACAACAAAGGAAGGGACTGCGGAGTCTTGATCATGGCTTTCAAATGTTTTTATGTAAAAAAAAACTCCCAAATGGACACAAACCTTGGCCATGGACAATACAGCTGCCATTACACTGAATTTATGATGCTGCAATAAAGATGTGTCCTTTGAAATACAGTTGTCTCATTCTGGAAAATAAAATAATACAAGTGCTAAATGCCAACTTGAAATAGAAGAAGCCAAGGTTGTGTGTGTGTGTGTGTGTGTGTGTGTGTGTGTGTGTGTGTGTGTGTCTATCTGCAAGTACGCGCACACAGGCATGGGAAGTAACTGATTACATGTGATCCGGTTACTGTATGGATGTACAAAAAAAACCCGAAGCCTTTACAGTTACAATTTTTTTTAATCAAGTTTAGAGTTACATTTGTAAATATGTGGGTTACTTTGCAGGATTACAATTTAATACAAACAGTACATGTATTGTATATTATTGTATATTGTAGAGGCCTTTGGGTATGCCAAAACCCTCCTGAATACCAGAGGACCCGGCTGGGTCTCAGGTCTATTCAAAAGTAGTGACTCCGGGATTGGGTGCATTTGCAGCGGGTCTCAGGTCTCTAGCCATGCCCTCCCCAGTCACATCGGACAGACCAAAACTCATTGTCTTTCATACTCATGTCATCTTTCCAAAAAAGCCTTCAAAACCCACCTTTTCACTGTTGCTTTTATAAGCTCTCATCTATTTTAATCTTTTCTCTCTTTATTAAAGTTGTTTTATCCTGTATTTGTAAAGTGTCTTTGAGCACGGTCAAAAGCAACAGTGAACAGTGAAGAGCTATATAATATACATTACATTATTAAACGTACAACAATGAGTATTAGTGTTCTGTAATTCTACTCATATTCTAATATTTCTTATATGTCCATTCTTATACAACCTCTTGCATTGCACCGTAACACGGGCGTTACGTTTCTGATTTTTTGCTGTTCATCTGTCATTAACGTGATGAATTAGGTGGTTAATTCTGAACAATGCTGTTCATGCTACATACCAAATTAATCGTCTGAATCTTGCGCATTGAACCCTGTCTTCCTTTTTTAGGTCAGATCAAGACAGCGGAAGTTATACAAGAAGTTTGTACAAAGACAAAGACAACATTTCAGATTATTTGGCTTTTTCAAATGGCTTTTTGGAAATCCGCCTAGGTATCTCCCTACACAAACCGCTGCCAAATACTCATGTTTTTGGTATTTTTTCATCTCCTTTGAGTTGAGATGTGGTAAGGCCTGTGCCTATGTCTCCATTGGGTTTCTAGCCATAAATACAACAACTACAGGTAACTGTTTACACTCAAAGTGTTTTTTATTCTAGGCGAGAATCAACCACTGTGTTTGAGCTGGTGTTACTCAGGGTCAGTAACACATAGAGTCATTCTGACATTTGGAACAGACACTTCAAAGTCTTACCTTTCAGAAATGTTCAGGCAGTTGTCTGTAACCCTAGCGGTTCAGCCACAGTAAGCATTTTAGTTTGGGTATGTCGTTTTCACCATTTTCTTCAGAAATAGGTGGCTTTAGAAGACTATAATTAGAGAGAGACCATGATGATGCCAGCCTTAAAATGAGATATTCCTCTAAATCTGGCTTCAAACGGGCAAAATTTCAAATGTAAAACGGACATTTTTTTCCCGTCGGCGCATGAAATGAGGATGAGGCCGAT
Organism: Poromitra crassiceps; assembly: GCF_964638095.1. NCBI lineage: Eukaryota > Metazoa > Chordata > Actinopteri > Beryciformes > Melamphaidae > Poromitra > Poromitra crassiceps. The sequence continues at coordinate 45,674,061 of NC_139644.1, read as the reverse complement.
GACCGTTGTGTCGTCTGCTAACTTGAGGAGTTTTACAGATGGTCCCCTGAGTAGAGGAGGAAAAACCAGGGTGAGAACATGCACCCCTGGGGGGCACCAGTGCTGGTTAGTCAGATGCCAGATGTGATTTTGCCCAGCCTCACCTGCTCCGCCCTGTCTGTCAGGAAGTTTATGATCCACTGACAGGTGGAGGCTGACACACTGACAGGTGGAGGCTGACACACTGACAGGTGGAGGCTGACACACTGACAGATGGAGGCTGACACACTGACAGGTGGAGGCTGACACACTGACAGGTGGAGGCTGGCACACTGACACACTGACAGATGGAGGCTGACACACTGACAGGTGGAGGCTGACACACTGACAGGTGGAGGCTGGCACACTGACACACTGACAGGTGGAGGCTGACACACTGACAGATGGAGGCTGACACACTGACAGGTGGAGGCTGGCACACTGACAGGTGGAGGCTGACACACTGACAGATGGAGGCTGACACACTGACAGGTGGAGGCTGACACACTGACAGGTGGAGGCTGACACACTGACAGGTGGAGGCTGACACACTGACAGGTGGAGGCTGACACACTGACAGGTGGAGGCTGACACACTGACAGGTGGAGGCTGACACACTGACACACTGACAGGTGGAGGCTGACACACTGACAGGTGGAGGCTGACACACTGAGTTTGGAGTGGAGCATGTCTGGAATGATGGTGTTGAAAGTGGAACTGAAGTCCACAAACAGGATGGTGTATGACCCCGGGGAGTCAAGGTGTTGCAGGATGTGATGCAGTCCCGTGTTTGACCTGTTTGCCTGGTACTGCAGGGGGTCACGCAGGTGTCCTGTCACGTCCATACATACATATAAGGTCTATGCCCTGCAATGTACATGCACATAGTGTTTTTTTAATCTTTTGTACTATTGCCATGTTGATTTAAGGATCTGTTATTAAAAAAGTAAACATCAGTCTAGTCTCTCTAAGGCTACGTTCACACAGCCATCCTTAGTGCTTGAATCTGACTTGTTGCTCACATCAGATTGTTTTGTGTGGCTGTTCACACAGACTTTTTAAAAGTGGCCCATATCAGACTCCAGTGTGAACAGGTCGCGGACCTGAAGTGACCGGCATACACAGAAGAACAACTATAACGTCACACGCAGCGCACTGCTGTTCTACGTAAACCCGGAAGAAGACAGCAGTAAACATGGAGGTAGCTGACGATCAAATTAATAACTCATTAACTCAAATCAACTCTCAATAACTGTCAAACTAGATGAATGACTTCAAAACCGTTTACAGTTTGAGAGTTGATTTGAGTTAATGAGTTATTAATTTGAGTTAGTGTGGACCAGTGATGTCACTGGTCCACACTTTAACACTCAATAACTGTCAATTTAAATGACAGACTTCAAAACCGTTTACAGTTTTCTGATATACTACTGATGTTCTAATGATACAAAGCTGGTTGAAAATGGGCGGAGTGTTCCTTTAATATACATTTTTCTGTAGCGGATTGTAGGTTTTTGGGGTGTCAGCCGGAGTTTAGTCTGACAATTTTGTGCATACAGGATACAATATTTTTTTCCCCGTGATGGCGAAGGCATGACCCGCCCCTCTCTGCCTCTGATTGGCTGACTGTACTCGGCTGCTCCCACCTTCTTTCCAGGCGAGCCAGAAGTATCTCAAATGTGAGCAGCAGGTGCAAAACAATCATTAAATCAACAAGCATGAGATACTTCATTATATGGAACGTTACAATTGCAAACCCTATATCTGAGTTATTTAGGCCTACTTAGCCTATTGCACAGACGTGTAATTTTTTCTTGTCATTCTAAATTTAATCACATTGTTGCTCTGATTAAGTAGAAGTACAGTTATTTGTGTAAAAAAAAGACTGGTAAAGCAGAAGTACTGATTCAACTTAATTATTTAAGTATAAAAGTAAAAGGTTTTCTGTGCAAGGCGAATAGAAACTCACGTCATATTAATATAATTCAAATACTATTCAACTTAAAAGGTCCCTTCAAAGCATATTTTAAGATGCATAAAGACTATACTTTAATATTCTAGTATTAAACACTATGACCAACTAGCTCAGAGGGTTGGATTGCTGTCTAGCAGTTTGGAGCTTGTTGACTTTTGAGGTTGTGGGTTCGATCCTCGGTCAGTCGACAGCCAGAGGAAAGAGTCATTTAAAGCCCTGAGTAGGCTTGCTGCCCGGCAATATTGAATATTGTTGCTCTCCCCCCCTGACCTCTGCAGAGACATGAGCTGAGGGTTATGAGACAGAAAACCACAGAGAGCTGAAATTTTACTGACATCGGAAGTACATTTTATGTGGGGGTCCTACCCTGGCTGCCGCAAGGCGTAAAGATAAATTTTTGAAAAACTGCTCTAGAGTCAGTATATGACATGTCTGGATCTCTTTGCAGTCTGTCCACAGTGTCCATTTCTGTGGATCTGTAGGAGGTGCTGTGTCGCTCTGTGTATCTGCCTGTAGGAGGCGCTATGCTGGTGATGTTAAAGACAGGGCAGTGCTGTAATATGTCTCCTCCATCAGGAATCGAACCAACAGTCTACCTGTCAGAAAGAGACAGTGACACAGCCACTCAGCCGACTGAGCTATGAGCTGTTGGGGGTTAAGCTTCTGATTTCTACACAGTATACACTGTATTCACACTTACAATAACACAGAGGACCCCCCCCCCCCACACACACACACACACACACACACACACACACACACACACACACACACACACACACACACACACACACACACACACACACCAGCTTTATGTTGATTGACAGCCGAAATGTAACATTTTTAAAACCAGACAGGTCAAACTTTTTACAGCGGGATTTTGGCCAAACTCTCTTAGTCTCGCTCTCTCTCACTGTCTCTCTATGTCTCTCGATCACATGAAAGTGAGGCTTCCTTCAGGTACAATCAGGACGGTCAGCTTGGGTGGTGGTGCTGGTGGTTGCTTAAACCTGTGCTAAAACTCTGGTGCCACTCCACATTTACTCTTTAGGCTTTAGGGCAAGGTGTCACAATAGTCTACTGGATCCCCCCCCCCCCCCCCCCCCCCCCACACACACACACACCAGCTTTATGTTGATTGACAGCCGAAATGTAACATTTTAAAAACCAAGACAGGTCAAACTTTTTGCAGTGGGATTTTGGCCAAACTCTCTTAGTCTCGCTCTCTCTCACTGTCTCTCTATGTCTCTCGATCACATGAAAGTGAAGCTTCCTTCAGGTACAATCAGGACGGTCAGCTTGAGTGGTGGTGGTGGTGGTTGCTTAAACCTGTGCTAAAACTCTGGTGCGACTCCACATTTACTCTTTAGGCTTTAGGGCAAGGTGTCACAATAGTCTACTGGATCCCCCCCCCCCCCCCCCCCCCACACCAGCTTTATGTTGATTGACAGCCGAAATGTAACATTTTTAAAACCAGACAGGTCAAACTTTTTACAGCGGGATTTTGGCCGAACTCTCTTAGTCTCGCTCTCTCTCACTGTCTCTCTATGTCTCTCGATCACATGAAAGTGAGGCTTCCTTCAGGTACAATCAGGACGTCAGCTTGGGTGGTGGTGCTGGTGGTTGCTTAAACCTGTGCTAAAACTCTGGTGCCACTCCACATTTACTCTTTAGGCTTTAGGGCAAGGTGTCACCCCCCCCCCCCCCCCCCCCCACCACACACACACACCAGCTTTATGTTGATTGACAGCTGAAATGTAACATTTTAAAAACCAAGACAGGTCAAACTTTTTGCAGCGGGATTTTGGCCAAACTCTCTTAGTCTCGCTCTCTCTCACTGTCTCTCTATGTCTCTCGATCACATGAAAGTGAGGCTTCCTTCAGGTACAATCAGGACGGTCAGCTTGAGTGGTGGTGGTGGTGGTTGCTTAAACCTGTACTAAAACTCTGGTGCCACTCCACATTTACTCTTTAGGCTTTAGGGCAAGGTGTCACAATAGTCTACTGGATCGCCCCCCCCCCCCCCCCACACACACACACACACACACCAGCTTTATGTTGATTGACAGCCGAAATGTAACATTTTTAAAACCAGACAGGTCAAACTTTTTACAGCTGGATTTTGGCCAAACTCTCTTAGTCTCGCTCTCTCTCACTGTCTCTCTATGTCTCTCGATCACATGAAAGTGAGGCTTCCTTCAGGTACAATCAGGATGGTCAGCTTGGGTGGTGGTGCTGGTGGTTGCTTAAACCTGTGCTAAAACTCTGGTGCCACTCCACATTTACTCTTTAGGCTTTAGGGCAAGGTGTCACAATAGTCTACTGGATTCCCCCCCCCCCCCCCACACACACACACACACACCAGCTTTATGTTGATTGACAGCTGAAATGTAACATTTTAAAAACCAAGACAGGTCAAACTTTTTGCAGTGGGATTTTGGCCAAACTCTCTTAGTCTCGCTCTCTCTCACTGTCTCTCTATGTCTCTCGATCACATGAAAGTGAGGCTTCCTTCAGGTACAATCAGGACGGTCAGCTTGAGTGGTGGTGGTGGTGGTTGCTTAAACCTGTGCTAAAACTCTGGTGCGACTCCACATTTACTCTTTAGGCTTTAGGGCAAGGTGTCACAATAGTCTACTGGATCCCCCCCCCCCCCCCCACACCAGCTTTATGTTGATTGACAGCCGAAATGTAACATTTTTAAAACCAGACAGGTCAAACTTTTTACAGCGGGATTTTGGCCGAACTCTCTTAGTCTCGCTCTCTCTCACTGTCTCTCTATGTCTCTCGATCACATGAAAGTGAGGCTTCCTTCAGGTACAATCAGGACGCCAGCTTGGGTGGTGGTGCTGGTGGTTGCTTAAACCTGTGCTAAAACTCTGGTGCCACTCCACATTTACTCTTTAGGCTTTAGGGCAAGGTGTCACCCCCCCCCCCCCCCCCCCCACCACACACACACACCAGCTTTATGTTGATTGACAGCTGAAATGTAACATTTTAAAAACCAAGACAGGTCAAACTTTTTGCAGCGGGATTTTGGCCAAACTCTCTTAGTCTCGCTCTCTCTCACTGTCTCTCTATGTCTCTCGATCACATGAAAGTGAGGCTTCCTTCAGGTACAATCAGGACGGTCAGCTTGGGTGGTGGTGGTGGTGGTTGCTTAAACCTGTACTAAAACTCTGGTGCCACTCCACATTTACTCTTTAGGCTTTAGGGCAAGGTGTCACAATAGTCTACTGGATCGCCCCCCCCCCCCCCCACACACACACACACACCAGCTTTATGTTGATTGACAGCCGAAATGTAACATTTTTAAAACCAGAAAGGTCAAACTTTTTACAGCAGGATTTTGGCCGAACTCTCTTAGTCTCGCTCTCTCTCACTGTCTCTCGATGTCTCTCGATCACATGAAAGTGAAGCTTCCTTCAGGTACAATCAGGACGGTCAGCTTGGGTGGTGGTGCTGGTGGTTGCTTAAACCTGTGCTAAAACTCTGGTGCCACTCCACATTTACTCTTTAGGCTTTAGGGCAAGGTGTCACAATAGTCTACTGGATCCCCCCCCCCCCCCCCCCCCCCACCAGCTTTATGTTGATTGACAGCCGAAATGTAACATTTTTAAAACCAGACAGGTCAAACTTTTTACAGCGGGATTTTGGCCGAACTCTCTTAGTCTCGCTCTCTCTCACTGTCTCTCTATGTCTCTCGATCACATGAAAGTGAGGCTTCCTTCAGGTACAATCAGGACGGTCAGCTTGGGTGGTGGTGCTGGTGGTTGCTTAAACCTGTGCTAAAACTCTGGTGCCACTCCACATTTACTCTTTAGGCTTTAGGGCAAGGTGTCACCCCCCCCCCCCCCCCCCCCCCCCCCACCACACACACACACCAGCTTTATGTTGATTGACAGCTGAAATGTAACATTTTAAAAACCAAGACAGGTCAAACTTTTTGCAGCGGGATTTTGGCCAAACTCTCTTAGTCTCGCTCTCTCTCACTGTCTCTCTATGTCTCTCGATCACATGAAAGTGAGGCTTCCTTCAGGTACAATCAGGACGGTCAGCTTGGGTGGTGGTGGTGGTGGTTGCTTAAACCTGTACTAAAACTCTGGTGCCACTCCACATTTACTCTTTAGGCTTTAGGGCAAGGTGTCACAATAGTCTACTGGATCGCCCCCCCCCCCCCCACACACACACACACACCAGCTTTATGTTGATTGACAGCCGAAATGTAACATTTTTAAAACCAGACAGGTCAAACTTTTTACAGCAGGATTTTGGCCGAACTCTCTTAGTCTCGCTCTCTCTCACTGTCTCTCGATGTCTCTCGATCACATGAAAGTGAAGCTTCCTTCAGGTACAATCAGGACGGTCAGCTTGGGTGGTGGTGCTGGTGGTTGCTTAAACCTGTGCTAAAACTCTGGTGCCACTCCACATTTACTCTTTAGGCTTTAGGGCAAGGTGTCACAATAGTCTACTGGATCCCCCCCCCCCCCCCCCACACCAGCTTTATGTTGATTGACAGCCGAAATGTAACATTTTTAAAACCAGACAGGTCAAACTTTTTACAGCGGGATTTTGGCCGAACTCTCTTAGTCTCGCTCTCTCTCACTGTCTCTCTATGTCTCTCGATCACATGAAAGTGAGGCTTCCTTCAGGTACAATCAGGACGTCAGCTTGGGTGGTGGTGCTGGTGGTTGCTTAAACCTGTGCTAAAACTCTGGTGCCACTCCACATTTACTCTTTAGGCTTTAGGGCAAGGTGTCACCCCCCCCCCCCCCCCCCCCCCACCACACACACACACCAGCTTTATGTTGATTGACAGCTGAAATGTAACATTTTAAAAACCAAGACAGGTCAAACTTTTTGCAGCGGGATTTTGGCCAAACTCTCTTAGTCTCGCTCTCTCTCACTGTCTCTCTATGTCTCTCGATCACATGAAAGTGAGGCTTCCTTCAGGTACAATCAGGACGGTCAGCTTGGGTGGTGGTGGTGGTGGTTGCTTAAACCTGTACTAAAACTCTGGTGCCACTCCACATTTACTCTTTAGGCTTTAGGGCAAGGTCTCACAATAGTCTACTGGATCGCCCCCCCCCCCCCCCCCCCACACACACACACACCAGCTTTATGTTGATTGACAGCCGAAATGTAACATTTTTAAAACCAGACAGGTCAAACTTTTTACAGCAGGATTTTGGCCGAACTCTCTTAGTCTCGCTCTCTCTCACTGTCTCTCGATGTCTCTCGATCACATGAAAGTGAAGCTTCCTTCAGGTACAATCAGGACGGTCAGCTTGGGTGGTGGTGCTGGTGGTTGCTTAAACCTGTGCTAAAACTCTGGTGCCACTCCACATTTACTCTTTAGGCTTTAGGGCAAGGTGTCACAATAGTCTACTGGATCCCCCCACCCCCCACCCCCACACACACAGACACCAGCTTTATGTTGATTGACAGCTGAAATGTAACATTTTAAAAACCAAGACAGGTCAAACTTTTTGCAGCGGGATTTTGGCCAAACTCTCTTAGTCTCGCTCTCTCTCACTGTCTCTCTATGTCTCTCGATCACATGAAAGTGAGGCTTCCTTCAGGTACAATCAGGACGGTCAGCTTGAGTGGTGGTGGTGGTGGTTGCTTAAACCTGTGCTAAAACTCTGGTGCGACTCCACATTTACTCTTTAGGCTTTAGGGCAAGGTGTCACAATAGTCTACTGGATCCCCCCCCCCCACACCAGCTTTATGTTGATTGACAGCCGAAATGTAACATTTTTAAAACCAGACAGGTCAAACTTTTTACAGCGGGATTTTGGCCGAACTCTCTTAGTCTCGCTCTCTCTCACTGTCTCTCTATGTCTCTCGATCACATGAAAGTGAGGCTTCCTTCAAGTACAATCAGGACGTCAGCTTGGGTGGTGGTGCTGGTGGTTGCTTAAACCTGTGCTAAAACTCTGGTGCCACTCCACATTTACTCTTTAGGCTTTAGGGCAAGGTGTCACCCCCCCCCCCCCCCCCCCCCCACCACCACACACACACACCAGCTTTATGTTGATTGACAGCTGAAATGTAACATTTTAAAAACCAAGACAGGTCAAACTTTTTGCAGCGGGATTTTGGCCAAACTCTCTTAGTCTCGCTCTCTCTCACTGTCTCTCTATGTCTCTCGATCACATGAAAGTGAGGCTTCCTTCAGGTACAATCAGGACGGTTAGCTTGGGTGGTGGTGGTGGTGGTTGCTTAAACCTGTACTAAAACTCTGGTGCCACTCCACATTTACTCTTTAGGCTTTAGGGCAAGGTGTCACAATAGTCTACTGGATCGCCCCCCCCCCCCCACACACACACACACACACACACCAGCTTTATGTTGATTGACAGCCGAAATGTAACATTTTTAAAACCAGACAGGTCAAACTTTTTACAGCAGGATTTTGGCCGAACTCTCTTAGTCTCGCTCTCTCTCACTGTCTCTCGATGTCTCTCGATCACATGAAAGTGAAGCTTCCTTCAGGTACAATCAGGACGGTCAGCTTGGGTGGTGGTGCTGGTGGTTGCTTAAACCTGTGCTAAAACTCTGGTGCCACTCCACATTTACTCTTTAGGCTTTAGGGCAAGGTGTCACAATAGTCTACTGGATCCCCCCCCCCCCCCCCCACACACACAGACACCAGCTTTATGTTGATTGACAGCTGAAATGTAACATTTTAAAAACCAAGACAGGTCAAACTTTTTGCAGCGGGATTTTGGCCAAACTCTCTTAGTCTCGCTCTCTCTCACTGTCTCTCTATGTCTCTCGATCACATGAAAGTGAGGCTTCCTTCAGGTACAATCAGGACGGTCAGCTTGAGTGGTGGTGGTGGTGGTTGCTTAAACCTGTGCTAAAACTCTGGTGCCACCCCACATTTACTCTTTAGGCTTTAGGGCAAGGTGTCACAATAGTCTACTGGATCCCCCCCCCCCCCCCCCCCCACACCCACCAGCTTTATGTTGATTGACAGCCAAAATGTAACATTTCTAAAACCAGACAGGTCAAACTTTTTACAGCGGGATTTTGGCCGAACTCTCTTAGTCTCGCTCTCTCTCACTGTCTCTCTATGTCTCTCGATCACATGAAAGTGAGGCTTCCTTCAGGTACAATCAGGACGGTCAGCTTGGGTGGTGGTGGTGGTGGTTGCTTAAACCTGTGCTAAAACTCTGGTGCCACTCCACATTTACTCTTTAGGCTTTAGGGCAAGGTGTCACAATAGTCTACTGGATCCCCCCCCCCCCCCCACCCCCACACACACACACAGATACCAGCTTTATGTTGATTGACAGCTGAAATGTAACATTTTAAAAACCAAGACAGGTCAAACTTTTTACAGCGGGATTTTGGCCAAACTCTCTTAGTCTCGCTCTCTCTCACTGTCTCTCTATGTCTCTCGATCACATGAAAGTGAGGCTTCCTTCAGGTACAATCAGGACGGTCAGCTTGGGTGGTGGTTGCTTAAACCTGTGCTAAAACTCTGGTGCCACTCCACATTTACTCTTTAGGCTTTAGGGCAAGGTGTCACAATAGTCTACTGGACCCCCCCCCCACACACACACACACCCACACACCAGCTTTATGTTGATTGACAGCTGAAATGTAACATTTTAAAAACCAAGACAGGTCAAACTTTTTGCAGCGGGATTTTGGCCAAACTCTCTTAGTCTCGCTCTCTCACTGTCTCTCTATGTCTCTCGATCACATGAAAGTGAGGCTTCCTTCAGGTACAATCATCTGTGTATCTGCCTGTAGGAGACGCTACACTGGTGATGTTAAAGACAGGGCAGTGCTGTAACATGTCTCCTCCATCGGGAATCGAACCAACAGTCTACCTGTCAGACAGAGACACTGACACGAGCTGTTGGAAGTTAAGCTTCTGATTTCTACACACTGTATTCACACAACAATAACACAATGCATAAAGAGTGAGACAGGTGAGATTTGTACCAGTGAGTTGAGCTAGAGTCAGGGACTGACTAGTCTCCTTCATCAGCTTATTTCTATCAGTGTTCAAACTACTGGTGATGATAAAGAAGGATCACTGCTGCAGCTTATAATGTGAGTACTTTTTAAGAAGTTGCCTGAAGCTGGGATTCAACCAACAACCTTTGCATATCACACAACATTCACATTTTTATCTGAGTGAGCTATAATCCACTTTCTCTTAAAGGAACACTCTGCCCATTTTCAACCAGCTTTGTATCATTAGAACATCAGTAGTATATCAGAAAACTGTAAACTGTTTTGAAGTCTGTCATTTAATTTGACAGTTATTGAGTGTTCAAGTGTGGACCAGTGACATCACTGGTCCACACTAACTCCAATTAATAACTCATTAACTCAAATCAACTCTCAATAACTGTCAAACTAGATGAATGATGAATAGTTTGACAGTTATTGAGAGTTGATTTGAGTTAATGAGTTATTAATTTGAGTTAGTGTGGACCAGTGATGTCACTGGTCCACACTTTAACACTCAATAACTGTCAAATTAAATGACAGACTTCAAAACCGTTTACAGTTTTCTGATATACTACTGATGTTCTAATGATACAAAGCTGGTTGAAAATGGGCGGAGTGTTCCTTTAAGCTCTTATCATATTTAGTCAACCTCATCCTGATTTTATTTAGTCAAGTTTTCGTCGACTAAGTGTCTAAGTATTTTCATCTCATCTTAGTCAAAGAAAACCGTAACTATTCATTAGAATTTCCAAACTTATTGTAAAGATATATTTATCTGTTATTTTGGAATTGTTTTAAGGTTTGAATGTGCAATACAGACACAGATGTTTAACTTCTTCTCTTCTGATTGGATCTCTTCCCAATTCGTCCCTCCCTAACATTTTTAGTCTAGTTTTCACCAGTGAAAACAGGTAGTCGACTAACATTTTTCCTCATAGTTTTCGTCTACGAAATCAACACTGCTATGGATGCATGTCTCTACCTAGTGGTGCACTCCTCTTCCAAACTCACACACACTTTTCCACGACTACACCATGTATCTGAAACAATGTTTACTTACTGTCAATCTCATCAAAGCTTCTGAAGACCATCTCCACGTGATCCCACTCCATAAAGCTGCATTTCCCAATGAAGGGCTGGGCAAACACCACATACTGATACATATTTCAATTCAAATACATGTCACTCTTGTGTTAGAATGAGTAAATGGGCATTGACACTGTTTTTATATAACCCTTGATCAATTCTCATTAATCTTTTATCTATTATTTTTTATTTGTCTGTAGGCTACATATGTGCACTGCCAAGAGTAGCGGCAGCATTATAAACCAGAGACCAGACTGTATCAAAAACATAAACACACAGTGGCGTCTTTCATGCATGCTAGCAAGCGAAACTGCTGTCTGTCTGACCACAGACTGTAGAAAGAGACGCAGGATAGCCAAGCGAATGTGATTGGATGGACGTTTGGCGCTAGGCCAATCACAGGCAGAGAGGGTGCCTCCAGCCTTCGCCATCATCCGGAAAAAAATATCGCATACAGGATAGTTAGTTAGGTTACGTTAAGTGAAGTTAGTTAGGTTAAGTTGGTTAAGTACATAGAGGTGCCTGGGCACCGAGCAGACAGTGACAATTTAGCTGGAGCTCAGTCAAACTTGATTTTTCATTGTGAATTAGAAAATGGTTGGAGGGCCACTCTGCACCCTATCGCGGGCCGCAAGTTGAGTATCACTGGACTATAAGGTCATTCATAAAGGCTCGATTAATTTGCTTCCAACACAAACAATTCTAACCCCAACCCATTTGCTTGATGGCGAATTCACACTACCGGTAGTTGACACTAGTTCACACTAGTTCACACTAGGCCCTCCGAGCCCTCGGCAAGCTGTTTTTGGAGCTCGGCGACAAACCCCCCGATCAGCAGCAAATCACGCTGGCTTGTTAATGGCACATACAGACTACAAGCACTACAAGCACCTAGGATTACATGCACCTGTCCTACACCATATAGGTCTATACATGTTCAATAGCTTTGTATGCACCTGTCCTACACCATATAGGTCTATACATGTTCAATAGCTTAGGATTACATGCACCTGTCCTACACCATATAGGTCTATACATGTTCAATAGCTTAGGATTACATGCACCTGTCCTACACCATATAGGTCTATACATGTTCAATAGCTTTGTAGGATTACATGCACCTGTCCTACACCATATAGGTCTATACATGTTCAATAGCTTTGTATTTCACTTGGACATATAGGTCTACTTCTAATCTTCAAAACTCACTATGTGTGGAGAGAAGAGCCTGCTGGTTTCAAAAGCTCTCTACTCTCTACTACACTATAAACGGAGATAGTTCAGTTCTTCTTAGGGATGTCCGATATTATCGGCCCGCCCATATTAGCATAAACATTGAATATTGGAAAATATCGGTATTGGTTTTTATGCCAATAATGACACAACTTTAACACGACATGCATATATATACATCAAACTCTTGAAGTAGTTTTCTTATTTTGCACAGAGAATGTTTACATTTGGAAAGCCTTGTTGCATTTATGAATGCATCCAGTGGGGCATCACAATAAAAGAAGGCATAATGTGTTCATTCCACAACAGGAGTTATGTGATGTTGTTACCTGAAATTAGTTTAGGTGGAAAAAAGCCTGCCTATATCGGTATCGGTTGATATCGGAATGGGAGATTAAGAGTTGGACAATATCGGCAAAAAAGCCGATATCGGACATCCCTGGTTCTTCTGATTAGCCTACATCTACATTTTAATGGAGCCTTCAAAATTAGTTTGTGTATTCCTTCAAAGATGTAATTAACACATTCACTGCCAGCCATTTTTTTTTTACTGTAGGTAGCTTCTGCCAAGCCGTTTTTTGAGGATTCTGGCTCATTTTACAAGAGCAGAGGATAATTTTCTGCTTGGACTTTGTGAACACGAAGTTCACAAAAGTACTAATAGAATGTGTGCTTTCTCTGTCTAAAAGAGTTAGTTTGTAGAGTTAGTAGTTATGTAGATATTAGCCGTTGAGTACAGCATGGTTTGAGCGTCTAAGACAGGAAGCTGAGATAATCACAGTTTTGTGAAATTCAATCAAACAGGCAGAACAGTCACTTTAACCATTTATTTTTGGCATCAGTGAGAGATCAGACATCTGAACAATATAGTTCTGAACACCCTCTCCTTTAAACTCCTCCCTCCGTGGGCGTGTCTGGTGGCATTTGTCACAAGCCAGTTTCTCCTGCCTGTCTGAGCAGTGAGCAGCCTCCCTCTCTGGCGGCCCCTCGTCGGCGAGTGTGGCGAGTGTGGACTGTGGATGGGACTCAATCGTTTCTTGGATTTTCGGTTGAGAGCTTTGATGAAGCTTTGTGCGATTCTAGGCTTTATGCTGCCCACCCAGTCTATTTTTGGAACCCCCCACCGTTGTGCGCCGGTGTGCAGCAGCGTGAAAGCGTTTTCGCCTACAGTATGAGAATGAGGCTCGTTCGTTTCTGGGTTTTCGGAATGCGTGCGATTCTGGCCTTTCTGCGGGTGTTTCAAAGTGTGTTTCACCCATAATCTATTATGCAAATTTGCAATCCCCCACGCCAGCACCGCTCTCCGCTCTCGGTGTGCTGCTGCTGGCGCGGCCGCTCTCGGGCAAGTCTGGTGACTGATGACTGTAAAATCGCCAAGCCATTTCCTTGAGAATGGCTTGCTCCCGCGGCTGTTTTTGGTTGGCTTTCTCTCTGTCGGGAGAGCACTGTCGCCACTTAGTTGGTCGGTAAAATAGATTATACACATTCAATACTTCCAATATTTTTATAGGAGACGGGGGGAGCGTTGATCCACGCCCGACCGTCAAATTTTTTTTTTTTTTTTTTAAGACGAGATATCTCGTCTTTGGCACTCAACGGTTGGATTCTGTAAGACGAGATATCTCGTCATTGGCAGTCAACGTGTTAAACAGGGCACATTTCCTTTGAAACATGATTGTGCATAACTAGCCTGCTGTGCTATATACAGAAATGTATATTTGTGTATTTCAGCTTAAAATGTCTGTCACTGATATCACTGATACTTATGTATAGAATTGGTGATGTCATCAGTGATGTCACTCAAGCAATTGTGATGTAATCAGTGAGTGATCATCAGTGTCATCAGTTATACTGCTCCTACCACCACTATTACTAATACTACTATTACTGCTACTACTACTACTGCTGCTGCTTGGACCCCGTCATCGCTGCTTGCGGCTATATTCATTATGATTATTATTACACAATTTGGTTTCTCATCTACATGCATATTCTTGTTTGTGGAGAGAAGTGTGTGCTCTCTCTCACTACGGTTGATATACAATAAGACAAAGTCAATGAAGCAGACATGGTCATCACCCTAAACTCAATAGCAAAACTGCCCTGCAAAGGCAAAACGGGGGAACTCGCCAGTGTGTAGAACTGAGAAAAATCCCAATATTGTTGTATGTCGGTGAAAGTTTTCACTTTCACAATTGACACATTCCATAGACGTCGGCTGTGTTACGCAGAAACCAATTACAATGTCCAAACGTTAACCTTAGCTTTTGCTGCTCCATTTATTGATCAGGCATATTTACAGTTTCCTTCATTACAAATTGCAACCAAACTTGAGCAGCTACTGCTACACCTGCAGCAGTCCCATTGCAAGCAACGGCCACGGTGGTACAAAAAGTTTATCACACCCAAAAATGAACACCAAAGCACACATTGATGAATGGCTCTCTTACACATCACTGTAAAATCCATGTAGATCACTTGGAGGAAAAAAAGGTGATTGACTCACTTTGACACGGCAAACTCTACAACCAAGTCACAATAGTCCTTGTTGTGACTCAGTCACTTTAGTTAATGGCAGGCTAGAAGTTATACACTGCAGAGATGGGGTTTAAATTCACTGTGCCTTTAACACGTTAATTGCCAAGAACGAGTTGAGTCGTCAAACACAATCCAGCTTTTTTTTTTTTTTTTTTTTTGACCGTGGGATGTGCATCTAACCCTTTTACATCTCTTATATAATTATTGGAGCCACCGAACGTTTACAACCCATTCCACCGACCCACTAAGTGGCAACAGTGCTCTCCTGACTAGAGGAAGGCAAGCATTTTTTTAACTTGTCACGCCATTCTCACCCCAGCCATTCTCATGAAAATGGATGGGGGAAAACGCTTTCTTTTTCGCGCTGATTGCTGGCGATGCGGGATTGCAAATTTACAGAATATATTACAGGTGGAACACACTTTGAAACACGCAGCATAAATATGACCAGAATCGCAAAAGCTTCTCTCAACCAAAACTCCAAGAAGCGAGCGAGTCCATGCCGACTTCCTCAAACAGCGGCCGTGCAGACAGGCACAGGACAGCAGCAAAGCACTCAGACTGGTGACAAGCTTGTGACGGCCGCTGCAGCCAAGAAGAACGCCCACGGAGGGAGGAGTTGAAGCAACTCTCCCTCTCTCTCTCTCTCTCCCTCCCTCTCTCTCTCTCTCTCCCTCCCTCCCTCTCTCTCTCTCTCTCCCTCTCCCCCTCTCACTAGGATTAAACCTAGTGCGTCTCCCTCCCGAGAGGGAGGGAGAGAGAGAGAGAGGGAGGGAGAGCGAGAGGGAGGGAGAGAGAGAGAGAGAGAGAGGGAGGGAGAGCGAGAGGAAGGGAGAGAGAGAGAGAGAGAGAGCGAGAGGGGGAGGGAGAGAGAGAGAGAGAGAGAGCCAAAAATGAATGGTTAAAGTGACTGTTCTATCGAATTTCACAAAAAGCCGTTTATCTCTGAATATTTTTTCTGACGCTAAAACCATGCTGTATTCAACTGCTAATGCTTACATAACTACTAACTCTACAAACTAACTCTTTTAGACAGAGAAAGTACACATTCTATTAGTACTTTTGAGATATTGTATGTTCACAAACTCCAAGCAGAAAAGAATCCTCGGCTCTTGTAAAATGAGCCACAATCCTCAAAAAACGGCTTGGCAGAAGCTACCTACAGCAAGAAAAAAACGGCTGGCAGTCAATGTGTTAATATGAAATCACCTTTGATGATGTCACTGTTCTTGTTTAATTCATGTTTAGTAAACTTTAGGGACAATATATCTGAATTCAATATATGTCAAAACAA
Source organism: Poromitra crassiceps (assembly GCF_964638095.1). Lineage (NCBI taxonomy): Eukaryota > Metazoa > Chordata > Actinopteri > Beryciformes > Melamphaidae > Poromitra > Poromitra crassiceps. Next base: position 45,657,940 of record NC_139644.1, on the reverse strand, counting down.
AATGACGCTCTGTATGGTGGGCCAGAAAAAAGAATGGTGATATGAGCTCCATGTTATTCTGCTGTAGTCATCACAAATCACTTGACATCACAGTTTCACATCCAAACCATATTATTTACAATACAGTGTAGGAATTTAGCCCCAATAAATCTCATAATGCCCCTAAAAACCATGATCCAGGGGCAACAATTGACCCAATATTTTGATAATTTTCTTTTCATGTAATTTCCATTTCCATCTCTAACACACACTCAACTGCTGCAAGCTGGTTGCCAGAAGAAGACGCGTTGTTCACACTAGGCATTAGCAACTTTATGCACTAATTACTATTTTTTTTAAATGCCCCCAGTTTTTTAGACAGTGGGGGCAAAAGTTGCCCGCAAAATATTTTTAAAATTCCCTACGCTGTTGTAATGACATTTTTACATTCTAGCATTGCAATGTCAAGATTTATGGCTGAGAAACACATAATTATGCTGTCACTGAACTTTGATTCATGACATGTTTGGTTGGACAGAGAGCAGCTTGTTCCCCCTGCAGACAGTGGAGGCGCTATTCAGCAGGTAAGATGCAGCGGTGTTTCTTCAAACTAGATGACTGAGCGAACATTTTCTTACAGCGGTCACACCAGTAGCCTGTTCCAGTGTGAATGCGTTGATGTGTTTGTAGGTGACCCAACCTACTGAAACTGCTCCCACATTGGTCACAGTGGTAGGGCTTCTCTCCAGTGTGAATGCGTTGATGTGTTTTTAGGCTACCTAACCGACTGAAACTGCTCCCACATTGGTCACAGTGGTAGGGCTTCTCTCCAGAGTGAATGCGTTGATGTGTTTTTAGGCTACCTAACCGACTGAAACTGCGCTTGTGTCTCTTTAGGGCACATTGGTCACAGTGGTAAGGCTTATCTCCAGTGTGAATGCGTTGATGTGTTTTTAGGTGACCCAACATACTGAAACTGCTCCCACATTGGTCACAGTGGTAGGGCTTCTCTCCAGTGTGAATGCGTTGATGTGTTTTTAGGCTATCTAACCGACTGAAACTGCTCCCACATTGGTCACAGTGGTAGGGCTTCTCTCCAGTGTGAATGCGTTTGTGTTTTGTTAGGTCACGTGCCTGAATGAAACGTCTCCCACATTGGTCACAGTGGTAGGGCTTCTCTCCAGTGTGAATGTGTTTGTGTGTTGTTAGGTTACTTGATTGACTGAAACTGCTCCCACATTGGTCACAGTGGTAGGGCTTCTCTCCAGTGTGAATGCGTTGATGTGTTTTTAGGTGAGCCAACATACTGAAACTGCTCCCACATTGGTCACAGTGGTAGGGCTTCTCTCCAGTGTGAATGCGTTGATGTGTTTTTAGGCTACCTAACTGACTGAAGCTGCTCCCACATTGGTCACAGTGGTAGGGCTTCTCTCCGGTGTGAATGCGTTTGTGTCTCTTTAGGGCACCTGGGTCACTGAAACTGCTCCCACATTGGTCACAGTGGTAGGGCTTCTCTCCGGTGTGAATGCGTTGATGTGTTTTTAGGCGACCTGACGAAGTGAAAGATTTCCCACACAGCTGACAGGAGCAAAGTTTCTCCCCAGAGTGAACTCTCCGATGACGCTTTAAGCTCTGAAGTGTTGTGAATCCTTGGTCACACTGCTGACAGCGGTGATGTTTGGGTCTCTTGGTGTCTCTCTGTTTGCATAAAGGAAGATACAAAGAAAGAATTAGGACAGAGGGACAGTGTGTCTGTGTGTGTGTGTCTGACTGTGTGTGTGTGTGTGTGTGTGTGTGTGTGTGTGTCTGACTTTGTGTGTGTGTGTGTGTGTGTGTGTGTGTGTGTGTGTCTGTGTGTGTGTGTGTGTGTCTGTGTGTCTGTGTGTGTCTGTGTGTTTGTGTGCGTGATTCAAGCATGAATCTTGTAAATTATATTCTGTCTTCCTGGACTTTCGCGATGCTTTTGGAACTCTGACCCATAATGTCATGATAAACGCTTTAGAGGAAATCCAACTGCCTCAGCTGTTTATTGACATTATTAAGGATGTATACAACACATCATTCATCCAGGTCATCTGTGGAAAACAGCTCACAGACCCGACACCTCTCACTCTCTCACACACACACTCTCTCACACACACACACACGCACGCGCGCGCGCACACACACACACACACACACACACACACACACACACACACACACCTCTCCAAGTAGGCATTAAAACAGGATGTCCATGGAGTGCCATTCATTTCATTATTGCCATCAATCAGTGGATTAAGTGGCTTTGTGACTGTGCTCCTCCCAACATGCTTTCCCCCAATCCTGTGCAAGGTTCTGCCGATGATGTACAGTTAGCATCTCGGGAGGAGAGTGTTATTAAAAACATGCTCTCTAGAACAGACTCATTTCTAGACTGGTCCGGTCTAGAGGTTAAAAACTCTAAATGAGCTGTTCTCTACCAGAGCTGAAGTGGGGGAAATCACTGGTACAAATCTAAATCTGACAAAAGCCCAGAGTTTACCATCAACTCTAATCCTACCCTGTTCCCTGATCAAACTGTCAGGGAACTTGCAAGATCTTCCTTGTTTCTAGACATGAAACGGCGTAAGGTCCCCCTAGCACGAGAGGGCGAGCCGCGTTTCCTGGGTTTCAGAAGGAAGCCCAATTCCAAGATGGACACGCGCTCTGCTGGTTTTGGGGTCTGGTCGGACTGGCCTGACCTCAACGACCTCTGTGTAAGAACTTGAGTCTCCCTGAAATGGGTCAAACCTGACTCGGATACTGTATTAGTATCTGAGGATATTATAACTGACTGTCTGACCTCAGTAAGGGCTACTGTTATTGACACTCAACAACATCTAGCACCAGCTAGTACACGAAGGTCCCTCGTAAGTTTACAACAACAGAGACAACAACAACATTGGACTGGTTTAAAATGACAGGGAAAGCTTGCTTCCCTCCCTGCTGCAGATCATAATGTTTCACACTCAATATTTAAGAATCATGCAGTTGATGAGGACATTTTCACAGTTAAAGCCAGATTACAAGTCCTCCCGTCCAGGCTCAATCTCTCTCTCTGGTATCCTAACACTTTGTCTCCTCATTGTCTGCACCATGATCATAATCCAGTAATTGAATCCATGTCTCATATTCTGAATGGTTGCTTTGTATATGAATGTATATTGCAAGACATGACAGAATTGTTGACCTGTTAGTTAAAGACATAAGGTCATATGTTCCATCCTCTGTTGAAATCCATAAACACTCCCGTGTTTCAACTGCCATGTTCAAACTGTATAATACTGAATATGACATATTTTCAAATGTGACAGCTAATACACCTGATGTTGTTGTTGTCGATGAGGACAGTAGAGAGGCCACCATTTTGGAAGTGGGGTGTGCTTTTGATTCCAGTCTGGAAGAAGCTTTTATCACCAAGGTTTTGAAATACCAACTGCTCAAGGATGCTATTTTACAGCTTGGGTATAATTGTAAATTGCTTGTTTTCATATTTGGAAGCCTTGGTAATGTCTAGGGGTGGGGGAAAAAATCGATTCACCTAAGTATCGCGATTTTTAATGTCACAATTTTTTTAATCTATCTTTTATTCCAGAATCGATAATGGCAAAAAAAAAAAAAAAAGATTTGGGTGCTTGCAGTCAGGCCACTCACTGAACAGCAGGCCAGACACCGCCTACTGGTTTACTAGTGGTTTTATTACTTTATTACCGGTAGTTAGTCTGAAGTAATAATTACACTTCAGGGTTAAAGTGGGTAGCCTGACTCCACCAGACGGGGGCGGCATTGTTCCACAAATTCACAATCCACCTCAGTCTGGCCCTGGCCTCAGAGAGGCGTTCAAACCGGCCGCCACCCAGGCGCACCAATCAGCGTGAGCTACGGGCGGGCTTTAGGCGAGACCGGGTGTGACGCGATCGAGAGGCGCCTGTGCGTTTGTAGTTCTTTCACTATTCAACATGGCGGCGGCTACCGAGGCTAGCTCCAGTGAGCTAGTCAAACATTCTATTCAAAACAATAAGCTAACATAAACGTTAAGCACTTGATCTTACAGTGAGTACGAAACCGTAACTGTATTGCTGTAACGTTATCAACTATGAACGTTAGTAAACAAGACATTGTTGTAGAATTTGGGGAGATAGCCTTCAGACCGTTGCTAGGCTGGGAGAACATAGCAGCCATCAGCTAGCTGTAAGGCTAGCCGTTAGCCATTCACGCAAGTCACACAAACACAAAGCCCTACGTCATGAAGGGAAGTCGATCTGATTGGTTGGCGTTGGCAAGCCCAGACGGTGACAGACAGACGGTCCATCCAATCACCTGCCTAGTAGCTTGAAAAAAGTGACCGCCCTCTTCAGCAATGTAGCTTGGCCGAATCCAGATGGATGTTGGTTGTGAAACAAATGTGAACGAACTTACATCCATCTGGCAGCGTCAGGTTATAAAGTGGGTGCATCTCATTGTAAAATTGGACTTCAAACGGCCCAAATCTGGCTTCAAACGGCCCAAATTGGGCTTCAAACGGCCCAAATCTCACGCACGTTGGCCCATATCGGCCTGGCCTGCTTGGTATCTAATGCCCGGCCTGAATTATGACCCCAGTCCACCCCTGTTTTTAACTATATCGCCCAGCCCTACTCATGATATAATATACAGTCTCTAGTGCAGTGGTTCCCAACCTACGGTACGCGTACCGTAGGTGGTACTTGGAAGGCTCTGTGAAAAAAAAAAAAAAAAAAATGTTTTTTTTTTTTTTTTAGTTTTTGTGCAAAATCCATGGTGGTCATTAGTAGTAGTTTTCAAACATGTGAAAGTAAAATAATAATAATAATTAATATTATTGGCAGTGTTTCTCAAGGTAGGTGGTACTTGCGCCCCCCCCCTGCTGGTGGTACTTGATCCCTGGAATCCCAATGTTTAAATTATGAAATAAACCCAACTTTAAAATCAATTGTAAAACATGTTTATCTATCAAAATAATACTACGAATGAAAATAAACTTGTGATCATTGAAATTGAGGTTTATTTTGTTGTCTTGAGATTTAGAAACAAATATTTGTTTCTGACGGACACTATACCTGTTGCGCATGCACAATTACCTGCCCGCCCCGCATGGTTACACAAGTGGTGAACAAAGACGAGGAGCAGGCGCGGACTGCATAATCGGGCACGTCGGGCAAATGCCCGGTGGCCTGGCCTGGCCTGGCCTGAAAAAAAATAAAAAAAAAATAAAAAAAAATTGGTGCTCGCAGTCAGGCCACTCACTGAACAGCAGGCCAGGCACCGCCTACTGGTTTACTAGTGGTTTTATTACTTTATTCAGGGTTAAAGTGGGTGCATCTCATTGTAAAATTGGACTCTGCCCAAATTGGGCTTCAAACGGCCCAAATTGGGCTTAAAACGGCCCAAACCTGGCTACAAACGACCCAAATTGGGCTTCAAACGGCCCAAATCTGGCTTCAAATGGCCCAAATTGGGCTTCAAACGGCTCAAATTGGGCTTCAAGCGGCCTTCGGACGCCGGCACGCGCGTCGGCCCGTATCGGCCTGGCCTGCTTGGTATCTAATGCCCGGCCTGAATTAGGATCCCAGTCCGCCCCTGACGAGGAGGGATGCTAAAGTGGATCAAAACGGGAGGGAATCGTAAAAGAGCTGTAGTAGAGGAGAGCATCAACGATGAAGCACAATGAGGTGAAGACAGCAGTCAACCCAGCACAAGTGCAGCTGCTGCAGGTTGCACATAGGCTGCAGGTTGGAATAAATTTGTCTCCTGCGTGAACTGTGCATAGCTGAATAGACTGTATTTTAACGTCGGTCATATGGTGGTACTTGGAGAGCCAACTACTTTCTCAGGTGGTACTTGGTGTAAAAAGGTTGGGAACCACTGCTCTAGTGTATGATTCAACTTTTCCCATGTTCTAATCTAGTGTAAAAAAGCAAACAAACTGAAAAAATAAAAGAAAAAAATAAACAAAAATCGCAATAAATCGTAATATCGAATCGCAATAATCGTAGAATCGCAATACTTAAGAATCGCAATATAAATCGAATCGGCACCCAAGAATCGTGATAGTATCGAATCGGGAGATAAGTGAATCGCCACAGCCCTAGTAATGTCCATAGGCTGGTCGTAAGTGGCTTGCAGAGGGCAGGACTGCCCAGACCGAGAGCCAAGGCCCTGGCCAAATTCTGCTCTATTTCTGCAATAATTGGCAGTCGCCACATTTGGAGGAGGCGCTGTTTCCTTTATCCATAGATTCAGACTAGATACATCTGTCACTATAAGATTTCCCATTGATTGTGCATCTATTATTGTTTGTGTTCAAGGATTTTTTTCTCTAAATGTGAACACAAATAAAGGTATTAAAATGTGTCTGTGTGTGTGGGTGTCTGTGTGTGGGTGTCTGTGTGTGTGTGTGTGTGTGTCAGTGTCTGTGTGTGTGTGTGTGTGTGTGTCTGTCTGTGTGTGTCGGTGTCTGTCTGTCTGTCTGTGTGTGTGTGTGTGTGTGTCTGTCTGTGTGTCTGTGTGTGGGTGGGCTGGGCTGGGCGATAAATCAATAGCAATATCGGCAATGTGCACTTCATCAATAAGAAAATAGTTTAATATATCAATAAGGCCCTTGATAATGGAGCGTGTCTCCGGCACATGGGAGAGAGAGCAGCGTCGCCTAGGCTAGCCTGCGGCTACCTAGGCTAGCCTCCGGCTACCAAACGACAATTAATATCGATTGATATGAAATATTTCATATTGTTACCTTTTTTGGCTATATCGCCCAGCCCTAGTGTGTGTGCACGTGTGTCTGTGTGTGTGGCAACATCAGTGATACAACAGTGATATTTTTCTCACCTCTTCTGAAGAATTCATTTCGACAACGTTCCTCCCCTCCTACGGCAGATGTCTGTCCTCCCACCAAGCAGCTCTGTAGGTACAGCAGGGTTACATTAAATCAGTCGTAATTTAATTACAATGTAATTAAGTGCCCTATTTTGGGATAAAAAAGGTGACTGTCACCTAAAGGTGACTAGTTTGCATCCCTGATGTGGTGACTGTACGAATCCAGGAAATAAGCATAACTTATTTCAGGGCAAACATCTCTTGAAGCCAAATTATATTATATTATACAATTGCCCCCGAAGAAATATGTGGACCTGTTCGCTACGAAGACAAGGAGCTGCGCTCAGTTTGTAGACAATGTTGGTAAAGTATTATAAGCTATATTGTGAGCTTGCTAGACTTCGTAGCTTAATCGGCGGAAAAAGCAATGCAAATGCAAGTTTAACAGGAAGACATAAAAGGTGTGTGCCTTCAACCCCGACTCAAATCAATCAAAGAGAAGAACCTGGGAAGCAAAACATGTCATGAAATACTCAAACTCCCAAGGTTCCTGTTGGCACAAGGAAGCTTCTGCTCTCCTAAATACAGCCCAGGCTGTGGAAAGACTGCTTTTAAACGGTTGTTTTATTTCGTTTCGAACTCGGATTCTCACTGAAGCATGCCCAAGCGGCTCAACTGAATGCCCTTCTTTTTTCCTCTCTAAGAAAGACATTTAAAACCACCCAGGCGCCCCCTGACGGCGCATTCAGCCCCGCTGTACAGTCGCATCTCTGAGACCGGAGTCACCCACTGTCGAAAGACCAAACGGACGGGAAACGTCGGCTGTGGAGTCATCTCCGGCCGTGGACTACCTTCGCTTCGGGTGGCGAACACCGGCTCTCCTAGAGCAAGAAAAGTGCTGTTTTGTCTCACACGTGTTGTCATTAGACGGCCGTGTTATCGCCAGCTATTCTTAGCATTAGCTAGCCTCTCTCTCGTGTACTAGGGTGTTCAGACTGTTCTCTGTTAACACATAGCCTAGCCTTGCTTAGCTGCGGACTGCCTTGCCTCCGTTATATTATAGCTTCTCTCGCTAGCTCAGCTAGCTCTCTTGTCACAACTAGTGTTTGGACCGCTTGCCTCTGTTAACGCTAGCGCAGAAGAGTAGAGCAAGAAAAGTTAAGTGCTGTTTTTCTCTCACACGTGTTAGTCTGGGCACCTTTCACCCCACTTTTTGTCATGGGGCGTAAACCACGGAACCAGAATGAACACCGGAAGGCAGTGCGCCAAAAAACGTCTTTGTTGCCGTTAACTTGATGTCTCCTTCCTCGATTAATTGTCTGATGCAAAGCTTCTGCATTGGCTTAAAATATGTGAGATTGTGAATCCGCAATGTTTCTACAAGAACTTCTTCAAAAACTTCGTTCGGTACATCCATCTTTTGTTTTGTTGTTTGCCGTTCTGATACTTGGGTCAAATTGTCAAGTTAACGTAAAAGTTGACGAGCTATAAACGCTGCCCATCCGGTCTAGGGCGGGCTCTAGGCCGGAACCAGGTAGGGTGACAAAATCAATTGTGAACGGAAGTCAGGCTCTTTCTCGCCGAGAAGAGCCTGGTGACGCGAGGTTACACACGTGTTGTCGTTAGACGGCCATGTTAGCGCTAGCATGTGAGGTGGCCCGGCTACCCGGACTTAGCTTGCTTTCTCTGTTAACACACAGCCTAGCCTTTTGCTTAGCTTCAGACTGATTTGCCTCTGCCCAGCTACAGCCTAGTTTCTCCTGCTAGCTTAGCTAGCCTCTCTTGTTGACTAGTGTTCGGACTGCTTGCCTCTGTTAACACATAACATAGCCTACTTGCTTAGCTCAGGTGAGGGAAAGAATCAACATTGGTATCAATTACATGTAGCCTATTACACATTGATCATATTTATATAATTACTTTTTGGTGATTTTCATGCCACGAAGATCGGATCCTGGAAGATAACTGCACCAACCAGTCCACAAAGCCACCCACTGCAACACAGGTATGTCACATTTCCCTGTAACGCTATCTTATCTATCATTTGTCAGAGTCACAATTTAGTTTGGTTTAAAATGGTATTAAAACAGTTGTATTCTATCCTCTCTCTCTCTCTCTCTCAGTTTGAGAGCCATGAAAGTGGGATCCTAGATAGAAGATAACTGCACCAACCAGCCCACAAAGCCGGTGGCAGAGACCTGCAGCAACACAGGCAGGCCTGTGTCACATTTGCCACTGTATCTTATCTACTTTTTTCAAAGATTCACAATTTAGATTGATTTAAAATTGTATTAAAAAAGTGTTACCCCTCTCTCTCTCTATGCTACAGCTTTGCATAGCTTGGCTCGCTACACGTAAATAGAGGGTTTTCACCTACGTCACGTTTTGGTCAGTAACCCGGATGCACGGCCATCGTGGAGGCACTCAAAGTAAACAAAAGATCCCTTGCACGCTGACTGAATGGAGAATGGATTGTACGCTGAATTTATGCAGATTTTAAGATGTCTAAACAACAAAAGTGTTTACAAAAACGAGTGGACGCTGCTAAAACGTACAGAGAAGGACTTAGTCAGCAGGAACGGACGCGATATTTTGAGAAACTAAAGTTGATAGGCAATCAAGATCCGTACGAGCTGGCTCCTTCTTCTTGGAATGACGACCCCTCAAGTCTGCCGTCTATTACCTATCCCGATATAGTAAACTATCTCGTTTTTTCACCAAGCCCATACACAACTGAAGACCTTAAATGTTACAAAGGATTGGAAGCCTACAACCAGATGGTGTGCGGATGGGTGAGGGAGCCACAGTATCAGATCATCAATGACATGTGTGTCGTGAAAGCCAAGGTAGGTGATGCATTCGCGACAATTTAGCTAGCTTTACAGTTTGGATTAACAACATTTCATGGAGTACAGGCTAGTTAATTGTTGGTACTCAGGATTTTGAATTATAACATGCTAGCTATGCGGTTGTGTTTCTGACTTGGATTGGTTGTTTAATGGTTAAATCAAAACATACTGTACTCTACTGTACTCTACTGTACAGTCAACTTAGTGACAGCAGTGAGTGCCCTGGTGAAAAGCTGAAATGTTCATCTTTCTAGCAAATCGATGTAAATTTCAAACTTGATGTGAAATGCAAATTAGCTATAGTCATATGATCAAATGTTTCATGTCCTACCAGCATTTGGCTGGTGGCTGGGTGCTAATTTTGGACCCTGTCTACTAGTACAGATTTTTTTAATCAAAAGGCTGATCTATCATAAAATATATAAACAATTAAAATGCCCCTCTTCAACCAATTTATTAAAGGAGAAATTAGTTTGTTGTTCTTACAAGCTTATATATTTTTGTCTTGTCTTTTATTCAGGTACTTCATTCCCAACGACTACGAGAAAAGCCCCTGGAACCCTGGATCATTGCTGAAAAGTCGGGAAAGATTCGCGGAGCGCACTGTACATGTATGGCCGGCCTGGGGGAAACGTGCACACATGTCGCTGCACTTTTGTTCCTCATTGAAGCAACAGTGAATTTGAGGGACTCAAAGACAGTGACACAGGAAAAGGCATATTGGTTGTTACCTACTGCATTGTCAAAGGTGGAGTACAAGGAATGCCGAAAAATTGACTTCACTGCAGCAAAGACATATAAAGTAAAATAGCTGCTAAGAGTGACTGTGCTGGTCATGTACAGTCACTTGAGAAAGAAGGTGCTAGCTGTCCCACTCCTAAAGTAAGCAAAACACCACCTCCAACCAGTGAGGAATTGGCATCATTATTCCACTCTCTTAGCACAACTGGCTCAAAATGTGCTATTTTGTCCCTGATTGAGCCTTATTCAGACTGTTATGTTCCCAAACCGATTGGTGAAAACTTTCCTCTTGTGTTGACTGAATTGCGAAACGAGGAAGCAGTTCACATGGACTATAGCGATGTATTGTCTATTTGCAATGATGTTGAAATTTCAGTATCAGAGGAGCAAGCAAAGGCAGTTGAGGAAGCTACAAGGGATCAAGCGGCTTCTAAACTCTGGTTTCAATTTCGTGCTGGTCGAATTACAGCGTCTAAAATGAAAACTGCATGCTGCACTGATCCAAAACAACCAGCCCAGAGCTTGATCAAAAGTGTATGCTATCCCGAATCATACAAATTTACATCAAAAGCCACTACCTGGGGATGTACTCATGAGAAATTTGCACGTGATATGTTTACAGATGAACATAGGAAATGTCATGAAAATGTGAAAGTGCATGACACAGGTTTCTTTATCAATCCAAGTGTGCCATTTTTGGGTGCTTCACCGGACGGCCTTGTTTCTTGTGATTGTTGTGGCATCAGTGTGCTTGAAATTAAATGTCCATTCTGTGTAAAAGGTGACAAGTTAGATGGTGTTACAGGATTTTACTTGGAGAAGGATGGTGAAGGGAAACTGACACTAAGTAGAAACCACCAGTATTTCTACCAGGTGCAAACTCAGCTTGGAGTGTGCAAACTGGAATCTGCTTATTTTGTAGTTTGGACAGAGAAAGATCTGCATGTTGAGCACATTTTATTTGATGAAGAGTTCTGGGGCATGATATGTCAGAAAAGCAAGCACATTTTTGACACAGCCATTATGCCAGAGCTAGTTGGCAAGTTCTACACTAGGCTTTCATCTACCATGGTTAATGTGTCCCCACAGCCTGCTGTATCTGTCCATTCAGATGGTTCTGATAATGCAACCAGTTCCAGCCAGCAAGAAAAGACCTGGTGTTCCTGTGGCCAGACTGAGTTTGGTCAGATGATATTGTGTGACAATGCAAAATGTGGTATTCAGTGGTTTCACTATTCCTGTGTTAATGTTGAGGTTGCGCCTAAAGGAAAATGGTATTGTCCTAACTGTCGTAGGCTCCCTCAGTTTCTGCCAAAAAGGGGCAAGAAACGTATCGAGTAAAAAAAGATGTTGTGCTATTTTCTTATTTGTGTATCTCCCTTTTTTATGAACATGTCTTCATTTATTTGTGATGTGTATGCCTACAGCCTAATTGTAGCCAACCACAGTCCAGAAACTTGCACTTCAGACACTGTTTGAATTAGGCTGAAAGTTTTATTTAAAAGAATGTTTTTCCAAAACATTGCTGTTTCATTCTCTTAATAAAAGAGTGTATTCTGATGAGAATGGTATACTGTGTGTATTCGTACCACACAAACTACTTTACAATGACGAGACACTTTAATCAAAATCAACAACTGATGGACAAAAGTTCACCAGAGCACAACAGACAACTCCAATCTTGTCTATGGTACAAAAACTCTCTGTGACCTTGCACATCAAGAAATCAATCGGCAATGTCCCCCCCAAAATACAGTATTTCTGGCGCACACTACCAATGACACGCTCAACATGAATCCTGACATTAGCAATTTTCCTTGTGGTTTCCAAGTCAACTGGAGCTAACTGTGACTTCCCTCGAGTAAAGGCTGGGATTTTCACCCGAGCCATTATGCAACCTAAAGTGTCCTGAATATCAAAGCCACGGTCAGCAAGAACTAAATCACCCGGAATAATTTTGTCCAAAAAGCCACAGTTTTCAGTGATGTACTTGTCGCTGACTCTTCCTCCCCATGCACTTGATATGTAATTGACTGTGCCCTGTGGTGTAATGCCAATCAGAAATTTAACTGTGTTATGGTGCTTGTAGGAGGACCATGTTTCTGCTCTGGCTAGAAGGTTAGATGGACGATCTGTAAACACCTCAAAGCAGTCGATAATAACAGCACATCTTTTCCCAAAATGTTTTCTGAATTGCATCGGCATCGTCTTTTGCAACTGTTCTCTTTCTGGCCATATAATAAGGGCTTTCATGCGAATATACATGACATCAATAACATCAGTGAATACCCTAGAAGCGGTGGCTATTGACACATTGAATGCATAAGACAGGAAAGTTGTAGAAACATTAAGCCTTAGTCGCATCAATGTCAGCATCAGCACCTGGAATGGATTGAGTGACTTCTTCACAGGGAGATGAGGACTAAGGTATGTAAAAAGTGATAATAAAACCTGGAATGTAGGTAGGCCAGTGAAAAAGATAACCTTTTCATCTTTACCTACAAATGCACTTTGCTCATAGGAAGAGGACAAATGTTCCAGATCAGAACGCAACTGAATGTTTTCTGTTCTCAGATTTTGAAGTTCACTGGTCATAGAGTCAATAAAATCACCAGTCATTTCGGTTTGAGTCCCAATAATGCACACATCATCACTGACATAATCATCACTTGTGGTAGAATCCTCATCAGCTGCTGGGATATCCATAACATGCGAGGAATGGGCAGCATCATCAACCTGTTTCTGCTGGGCTCGATTCACACGGCGCTTGTAGCGTGATGTCGGTGTTTCTTTGGGTGGTTGGGGAGGCTTTCCTATCATATTGACAGATGGCACCCAATCTGGGTCATCCTTCTTGTACAGGTCAGATCTTTTACCTGGAAATACAATGAGAAATATAGCACACTTTTTAAGCTTCATTTTAGGAATGTAACTACACAAGTCTTGTACTGTAGTAGGCTATGAAATGGGATCAGATCAATTCAAATAACTTTATGCAGCCAACAATGCCATTAACATGACCTTAATATAGTTATCCTTGCATACTATTGCACTATAAAATTAGGTAAGAGTTGCTGTATTAATGTCACATACCTGACAAGAAATGTGCAGAACAAACTCGAATGTTGTCAAGATTCTTGCCCCGGAAATCCTGATTCAGTTTGGCTAACCACAAACGCCTCCTTTCCTCGGTCAATTTTTGGCACTCTTCTCCCTGATTTGTGATAACTTTTGGCAATCTGTAGTACTCCAAATGTTTTTCCCGGTCAGACCGATTAGTGCAACCAAAAACACGGCAATAATTGACCATTTTGATGGATAATCTGGAACAGTTCGTTGCGGTTTAGTAGGCTATTGTTTACGTGCTGTGACAGTACCTCCACGATGGCCGCGGCCACACGCGTCCCCTTTTGATGACGCGCCGTGCAAACCCTCTATAGTCACAACGGGGCTAGGGTCCATCATAGCTAGTAATCTAATCTACTCAATAGACCAAATCAGCGGGATGTTTACATTTACTTCCGGGTACCCCTGGGTCCACACATTATAATGGCGGTGAACGGCACAAACTGACGTGTTGAAGACAAAAACAGACAAAGAAGACAAAAATGGTTCGTCCGTGTTGTGTTGTTGTTTAATATCATTCATAACAACACTTTCACTAACGTTAGTGGAGACCAGACTAGCTAATTTACCTGTTGGACCAGACCAGAGTAGACTTGACGCTAAATTAAATTAACGTGGCGTCAGTAGCTCTGTTTGTAACGTTAACGTAACCTCGCGTCACCAGGCTCTTCTACGTTAACGAGTCTGCAAAACAGCGAGTTTGACAGACAAACAAACGTTATTAGCTAGCTAACACTACATAAAACAAACACAGAAGAAAGGCTAGATACGTCGGACAAGCATGTTTACCAACCGTTTAACCATTTAAATTGAAAGTAGTCGGCCGAAAACAACGAGAGGGTTTGACAGCATTTATTTGACAACACGCACATTTAAACCTGCCGCCTTCCCCAAGTGGTACCCGGAAGTAAATTTGTTTACATGGTGACGTCACGGTGATTTGGTCTATAACAAAGGATAATCACAATCTTCCTCGATGATTCTAAGATATTACCGCTTCATGATCAGTATGCACAACACATCTAACAATAGCCTTAATTGTTCATCGAATTGTTCCCAGATGATTCAGTCTTACTTGGAGTCTTTGCGTTTCCAAAGTTGTCCTTGCTTGCGCAGTAGTTGTCGACTGGATCGGAGCACAAATAAGCCTCTTTGGTGATCACAGTTGGGGTTGGGCCGCGGTCTGCATTCAAGTCGTCTCGTGTTTATCAGAGATATAGCTGTGTGTTTGTAGGCGCAAAATGCCTTGTTATCAACTGTTATCGCTAACAATAGCTATCCTGCCAGAGCCACTGATCTGACCAGAGGTTAACAGCGAACTTCCTATCTCAAGTTTTCTGCATGGAACGCAACGCTAACAAAACGGATGTGACGTCATTTAGCCGCCACATCCCTTAAAGACATACAAAAAAAAAAAAAAAGGAACGCACGACTCATCCACTTGAACGGCCCCATCATGTGGTATTCACGACTTGGTATATGGAATTTTTTTTTTCTTTGTCTTTTCTGAAAGCTTCGAAGCCATTGATAGTTTTTCCAAATGTCAGCCAGAGTTAATTTTTACATATATGGAGATATGGCGTGTGTATGTAACACAGAGAGCTGAGAGCGGTAGTTAATATACCACCAACAGTTTATTTTATAGAAAATAGTTTATTTGATCTTGCTTTGGTCAAACTTCTATCCTAGATTAGCCTAAATGACCCTGTTCTACATACTCATGTACAGTAGGTGGCGGTATGCACCTAAAAGTTGATTTTGCAATCCGCCAAAATACGCGAAGAAGAGAAGGACCGTCACGTGACTTCGCAGTTCGCACAAGATGGCGGTCGGTGTCTGTCAACTTTGGTGATCTAAGGATTAGAGCCATTCCTTTATAACTGGACACTTTCCGTTGTTTTGGTTTTGCAGACTGAGTGTGTATGGTCGTGGATAACTATATCTGAATGGAGCTCGCTCTTCTTTCTTACCTGAGACTCTTCTCTCGGCCTACAAAGCTTTTAAAATGAGCATAGCTAACGCTAGCTAGCTGCTAACAGACAGACCGACAACACAACACTGCTAGCTTGCTAAAGAGACTGATGTTGACCAGAGCCCTGTTCCATAAAGCCAGTTTTAATACCAAATAAGACTGGCTTCTTCAGGTTAGTCTGACTCATTTCCAGTTGATTCGCTTCCATAAAGCAAACTCAACATAGTTCAAGATCAGTTACTATGGCAACTCGTGCTGAGAAGGCAGACGAAAAGCTTGAATGTGCTTAACGTTTGATTGCTGATTTTACCAAAAGACTAGCCTGATATCAGACTTAATTGTCATCTGGTTACTCTTCAGAAGCGGATTCACAGTTCTGGACTCTACTAGGCAACTGCATTTCTGCCACATTATAATTTTAACTTTGAAATATAACAACCAGAAATGTAGTAGGCTATCTAAATCAATATGCCTCCATCCTCTATTTGCCTGATAAGAAACCACCTTTTAAAACAACGTCAAAAAGTAAACGTGGATCTATTTAGTGGGAGTATGTTTTTTTCCGTTTATCTTTTAATATAAATTCAGTAAAGATCTAGGGACCTATGATGAACAAGAAAATACCTCAAAACCATGGTCAATGTCGTAAAAAGTTGATTTGTTCAAATCATTAATCACATATATACATATTACACAGGTGAACACATGCATTTGTCTTCAGGTGTAATATCTAACATGCATTAGCCTGTATTCTTGTATAAGATATGCTGATAACCTACAGGTTTCTCTGTTCTTATGCTACTGTTTGAATATATACACATTGTGCCACACATTTTATTTTTGTTGTATCAAAATATTGTATTACATTTTAACTTAGTTGCTTGCTACGCATTCATTGTCTCAAATTTTAGTCTGATTGTGTGAACTTGAATTGACCTCTTTAGCCCCGACACATTTTTTAGGTTCAGGTACAGTTTTGGCTTTTAATAATTTCTTAGCGTGCTTTATGGAACGGGGTTGTGTTTCAATCAAGTTGTTATTATACAATAACGAGTAGTACTAATAATACGTAGTCTATAACTGAAACAGAAGGCAGAAACACACAAAGTGAATTTCATTTTATGCTAAAGTAGTTAGCTAGCAACAACACGTTAACAACAAGCAGAGAAGAAGAAGCAGTAGCTCTCTCTTATGGACTCAGATTCGCGGTTTCGCTGTTGGAGCTTTGAAGCACAGTTCAAGAAGAAAAGTTCCTGTTCCGGTGTGAAAATGTCCAAAGGCCAGAGGCTGAGAGCAGTGGTGAAGCAGCGACTGACCGCTGCTCTTGAAGAGATATTTTGGCTGTTTGATAGAACGATAGCAGAGTACGAGGAGGAAGCTTCTCATTTGAAAGGGGAGAACGACCGACAACAAAAGCTGCTGGACGCTGTTTTGAACCCTGAAGTGCAGTTTCACAGAGCAGGTTGGTGACATTTAAATGTTATTTTTACATTAGCCTATTACACATGTTATTATTTCTGTTGTTGCTGCAATGCTAGCATCATTGATCTCATTCATGCCCGACGAGGTCTCCATTATCATAAATTAAACCCTGGACCTTATTTCCAGCTTTATATGATTTTGAAGTCACCCTGAGAACTTCGGTTTGATTAGCAGTAGGCAAGAACTACCATCAGGTTTGAACTGCGACCTGAAAACGAGGAAGACGGGGCATGCGAAATGCTTGTATTTATGTCTTGTAAACAGCTTATTTTCCACCACACAGCTGCTCTGCTCATATGCTTATTATATCATGGAGAGAACAAGAATTAGAGCGATGTAACGTACCTCCGTGCCGCGGCGCTGACAGCCTGCTCCGTTTGCTGTCCGTCACATAGATGGCAGCTCCCGGCGTATTCCATTACGGGTGGCCATTGAATTCAAATGAATCGTCCATAATCTTGAAATCAGATAAATATCGGCTAGGCTAGGCTAGGCTGCTAGCTACACAACAAACTGAGTCAACTATGACGTGCCCCGGATTAGGGATGGGCATTTCTAGCAAAAACACTATTCGAAATTCGCTGGCCAAAGTCGACTTTTAATCGAAATTCGATATATATATATATTTTTTAACACGTTCACTGCCATTGACGAGTTGATACGTCAAAAAAATCCAACGGTTGACTGCCAATGACGAGTTGAGACGTCAAAAACGGTGGGACGTTGATCTAACCCTTTTACATCTCTTATATAAATATTGGAGCCGCCGAACGTGTACAAGCAATTCCACCGACCCACTAAGTGGCGACAGTGCTCTCCTGACTAGAAAAAGCCGAGCCAAAACGACAGGGGAACGCGCGATGAAACCATTCTCATACTGTAAAATGGATTGGCGAAAACGCTTTCGCTTTCGCGCTGATTGCTGGCGGTGGGGGATTGCAAATTTGCATAATAGATTATGGGTGCAACACACTTTGAAACACGCAGCATAAATAAGACCAGAATCGCAAAAGAAACCCCGTTTCTTGGGGTTTCTCAACCGAAACCCCAAGAAACGAGCGAGCCCATCCAGACTTGCCCAGCGGCCGCCAGCAGACAGGAGCAGCAGGCAGCAGCAACTCGCTTGTGACACGCCCGCTGCAGCCAAGAAGAACACACACGGAGGGAGGAGTTTGAAGTAGAGGGGGGTTTCCTGCTGTTATGGAGGAAATTACTGTTCAAAACTATTGTTTAGATGTCTGACGTCTTACTGATGCCAAAAATGAATGGTTAAAGTGACTGTTCTATCGAATTTCACAAAAAGCTATTTATCTCAGCTTAAATTTTCAGACGCTGAAACCATGAAACCATGAAACCATTCAAGTGCTAATGCCTACATAACTACTAACTCTACAAACTAACTCTTTTAGACAGAGAAAGCACACATTCTATTAGTTCTTTTGAGATATTTTGTGTTCACAAAATCTTAGCAGAAAAGAATCCTCGGGTCTTGAAAGATGAGCCAGAATCCTCAAAAAAAACCTCTGGCAGAAGCTACCTACAGTAAAAAAAAAAACGGCTGGCAGCGAATGTGTTAAAAGTAAAAAAAAAAAAAATCTAAATTCAATTTTTTTTTTTTTTTTTGTGAGTGAAATGTTGCATTGTCTCCCCTGATTCTAAGTATAGTCGAATCGCTTGGTTTGAGCAAGTAAAACAATTTTTATAAGCATTTTAAGCAAGGTTTATGGAAAAATGAATGGCAGATGAAATCCCATGAAGAGGGAGAGGTTGCTTATAAAAAAAATTTACTTGCTCAAACCAAGCGATTCGACTATACTTAGAATCAGGGGAGACAATGCAACATTTCACTCACACAAAAAA
This sequence comes from Poromitra crassiceps, assembly GCF_964638095.1. Taxonomy (NCBI): domain Eukaryota; kingdom Metazoa; phylum Chordata; class Actinopteri; order Beryciformes; family Melamphaidae; genus Poromitra; species Poromitra crassiceps. The sequence goes on along the minus strand of NC_139644.1, from coordinate 45,639,076 downwards.
AAAAAAAAAAAAAAAATTCAATAAACGAATTTCGACTTTCAATAATAAAAGTCGACCTTGATAATAACAACGATTATTCGAAAATTCGAAATTCGATGCCCATCCCTACCCCGGATGTGATTCTCTTCTTCTTTTGTTACCAAACAGAAAAAGAAGAGATCAAGCACATGATCATACAACTATGATCATGTGCTTGATCTCTTCTTTGAAAATGAGGGGGCAGGACATAGTTGATTTGCTAGTTTGTTGTGTAGCTTAGCCTTAGCCTAGCAGATATTTATCTGATTTACAAGATTATGGACGATTCATTTGAATTTGATGGCTGCCTGCACGTATTTATTTGAGCCACATCAAAACTCTCTCTCTCCGAAAATAAGCAGCTGCATGACGGTTATAATTGACGAGTGAGGCTACTGTTCGTTCATATCAGCAAGCAGCGGTTGCAAACATGTTTTGATTAAATGTGTCAATAAAGAGGCCTACCTTTGCCAGACAAACGTGAACGAAGTTGTACACTACACCGTAACTTTACTCAGAGACCAGACCAGCGCTAAAACTAAGTGTGGAGATGCCACTGGATATTTCGAGACTAACGTTAAATATGATTTACGGTAGGGTGCATGAGACTTTCGATCACTCAGCAGAAAATAAACAGCTGCACGCTTGACGAACGTTAGGTTCATTTAACACAAGTAACGTTAAACTTTCTTTATGCAGTCTGCTCCTCCACCAGATCCACAGATAGATGGATAGATAGATAGATAGATAGATAGATAGATAGATAGATAGATACATAGATAGATAGGTAGATAGTCTTGCTTGCCAGACTGTCGCCCTAAGTCTGGCAAGCAAGACTAGATAGATAGAAACATTTAAATTTCCCCTTTCAGGTGAATTTCAATAAAAGGTTGATGATTGAACAGATAGAAACATTTAAATTTCCCCTTTCAGGTGAATTTCAATAAAAAGGTTGATGATTGAACATCTAATCATTAGTATGTTTTATTTATGTTAAAGGTATCTTTTAATGATTTTAACTAATAATATAGAAAAACAAAATATTTTAAATTTGGGGCAGCAACATTTATTTTCGAGATGGCTTAGATTGTATTTTGGTATTTTCTAAAATTAGGATGCGGAGAACCTGTACCCTCTCTCTTTTTAATTGTCTGGGAGCTTCTGCTAGTTCTTATCATATAATAAACATTCTTATTGTTGTAACAGTAATTAACCTTGATCCTCAGTCAAACTATGCCGTCTTGGGTCCTTGATTTGGGGAGAAGTCCTTGAAAGGTCCTGAATTTGATGTTGCGGAAGGTGTGGGGAACCCTGCTGGAAAAGTAGGAAAAACTAACCCGTCCCATGCTACATCTCTGAACCAAATGTGTAATGAACACTATATTTCATGTAGATGTTATCATTATTATCATAATGGTTTTATATAGTGATAAGCAACCAAGTGAAGGATCAAATAGAAGTTACTGTCTTTTGGCTTGGCATCACCCCTTATTATTTTGCAGACAATGCAAAGGCAGAGTAAGGTAACTTCCAAATAAGGGTAAAAGGTCAAGTTTGAGCAAGAAAAATGTAGATAAATAACTAGGCTACATAAAAATAAAAATAAATTACACGTTTCCAATATTCTCACAACAATACATTTGGCTGGACAAAAACAAAACAAACCAACAAACTTTAAAGTCATTTTTCTCAGTTCTACACTCTGGCAAGTTACCCCTGTTGGCTTTGCAGGGCAGTACAGACAGGCCCACTTTATGTAGAGCCATATGAAATCCCCGTTATTTTTTGCCAAATTCAGTTTTTTCCATTTTAATTTTAATCTAGGGGTTAGGAGCGATATTTTTCTGGTTTTTAACGACATGGCTCTCTCAGACAGCCTCTTCGACATGTTCTCAAGGTGAAAACTAAGTTTGATTGATTGATTTAATTTATTCAATGTTTGGATGAGTACATGGGACATAAAATACATGCAGCCATCAACATCAAGGATAAAAACACAATAAAGTCAGAGCAGAGGACTTGTTTTCATTGTGGTCCTTGGTCTCAGACATACAGTTCAAACAACATAAAACAGACATTTATACAGTATTACTTAATACACAGGACAAGATGTTACTATCCCTTGTGCCAAAATCCGAGGAAAAACACATTTAGAAGACCAATCCAGAATAAAACAAGCTAACAGGCTAACAAACTAATAAACAAGACACAAATCACTAGTTAGCTACCCTAGCCGACAGCAGTATGAAGCATGTCATTGGGGTTTTCAAGTGGGCACCTTCCTTCACCGATGTTTCGTTAAGTTAGGCCCACGACACCTCAAGAAGGCTTAACGGTGTAATCCAGCGTCCTGGAAACACCCCCCTCCATGCTACCACCGCACAACTGCATATTACCTCACTATCTAAGCCTAGCTATCCAGGTCGGTTCGGTATGACATTCCTAACTACACCACCACTGTCAATGATTCAGCCCTGTTGATGCGGACCGTCAATCATGACCAACAACAAACAATCAATCTTACCATAGCGAGCTCCCCAGCTAGCATGTTTCCTCCTTAGCCACAGCCATTCACTTGCTCGTTCTGCTGCCTGAGACATGTTGCTGACCGCAAGTTTCAGGCTCCCTCCCCGAATGCCCAACTCAGTTAGTAGGGCAATAACGGACTTTGCCACAAAACCACGGCAGCCCACCTCTATAGGCCGCACTCGAGCGGCCTATAGAGGTGGGAAAACATACGGCCCTTTTATGAAAATTTTTACCTAGTTAAAAATACTAAAAACAGATTTATCAAAAAGCAATATAAAATTAGATAAAAGAACCAATCCTAAAATTACACACAATTTAAGAAATTAAAACCATGTTTCACCTCACACCCAAAGTTGTGAGGTGCAGTAAGGGTCCCACGCAAGGCCAAGCCCCCTCTCAAAACACCCCAATCGAAAATTGAATAATTTCTATAGGCCTATTTTACAATTATGAAAAGCTCGCTTCTCTAACCATTGGGCAACCACTGCTTGTGTGGTGTTCACATGATTCATATTGAAATGTGAAACAGGTCCGAAGTTTCGAATACAAATGGTTCCAATGGCATCTAAGAGTAGCCTCTACAGGGGCGGGAATCACAAGTTTAATCACAATACTACTCTATACTAGTGTTTCCCCTACCATTCTACAGGCCTGGCGGGCCTGCCAGGCCAACGCAAAAAAAATGCAAAAAATCAATAAAAAAATCAATAAACCTTTATGGCATATTATTACAATACATCAATACTAGTGTTGACAGTAATAGAAGATGCCAAATCATTCAAAACAATAAGCATTTTGCTTTTAGGAGCATTGTGCCAGTGTGCAGCGCTGTTCCAAAACGTGTCAACGTGTGTCATTGCCTGGGAAACGCACATCCCACAATACAACTGTTCGCATCACATCCCATAATAGTATGATGATACTTGGGATGCCATTGTGAACATAGATGCGAACAGGTTAGCTAAAAGTTTAGCGTTGCCACTTGCCAGCGAGGGCCCCCACCGTTGCGGTCGGGGTACGTTTTCGAAATCCCTCCAGGCCTGAAAGATTTTCTAGGGGAAACACTGTACTATATTGATTCTTTGGACAACGATACACCACGACCACCATACAATTTTGATTCAATTTAATTCAGGGGCCTGCGATCAATATGAGACATGTGCCCATTGAACATCATCAGTTACATTTAATCAATCACCATCATCATCAATCTTTCGTGAACATCACATCACTAACTTGTAGTGATGCTCTTTAGCCTGGGTAAACCCAGCCTCCACGTGACCTGCTCTCAGACCTGCTCTCAGTCACTACGTTGTGACTAGTGAGCAGGGTCTGTCTGAGAGCAGGTCACGTGGGGGCTGGGTTTACCCAGGCTAGATGCTCTTGCTTAATGTGTGTATGTGTGTATTTCAGTCTTCCCTCCAGATGTCCAGCAGCTGTTGGTCAGTGAAGACGAGGTTCCCCCTGAGCAGCAGGAGCTCCAGTGGAGCTCCAGTCTGGACCAGGAGGGCCCAGAGCCCCCACACATTAAAGAGGAAGAGGAGGAACTCTGGACCGGTCAGGAGGGAGAGCAGCTTCAAGGGCCGGAGGAGGTTGATCTCACCGAGTTCCCACTCACCTCTGTCCCTGTGAAGAGTGAAGATGATGAAGAGAAACTTCAGTCCTCACAGCTTCATCCAAGCCAAACTGAGAACAGAGAGGCAGAGCCTCTAGCCAGCAGCTCAACTGAACAGATGAAAACAGAAGCTGATGGAGAGGACCGTGGAGTATCAGAACCAGCCAGGAACTTAGATCCAGCTAGTCATTTACAACTAACTACTACTGATGGCAAGACTGCACACTCTTCTGAACCTGAGACTGAATACCATGATGAGACTGAAGACAGTGATGATGATTGGAAGGAGAGTAGAAAACCTCAGTCAGGTTCAGACTCACTGACAAACGATGTCCTCATAAGTCACAAGAGGTCTTCTACTGGTGACAAACCAGCTTGCGCTCAAATATTTTGCCAGCTTGGAGCATTAAGTCAACACTTGAGAATGCATGCAAGAGAGAAAGTATGTAGTTGTGGTAAAAGATTTGGCTCAAAGACAGCTCTGTGGAGACACATGAGAGACCACAGTGGTAACAAACCATATAGTTGTTCATACTGTGGTAAAACATTTAGTCGTAATGGACACTTGAAGACACACATGATAGTCCACACAAGGGAGAAACCATTTAGTTGCTCAGACTGTGCTAAAAGTTTTCATCATAAAGGAGACCTGAAGAGACACATGAGAATTCATACAGGTGAGAAACCATTTAGTTGCTTAGTTTGTGGTAAAATATTCAGCCAGAGTGGAGCATTAAGTCGACACATGAGAATTCATACAGGAGAGAAACCATATAGTTGTTCAGATTGTGGCGAAATATTCAGCCGGAATGAAAAATTAAGGTCACACATGATAATTCATACAAGGAACAAACCAGAAACTGTTTAGTTGCTCAGACTGTGCTGAATGTTTTGGTGATAAAGGATACCTGAAGACACATGAGAATCCATACAGGGGGGAAACCTTTTAACTGTTCAGTTTGTGAACAGCTGCACGTCCACTCATGTGTATATGCTACGCAGCCCATGTGGTTTTGCTTATCTTAGTAAAACTACAAGAAAATTAAAAGAAAGAATAAGCGAACACGAGTGCAATTCTCCGACAGGACAAAAACGATCCAGTAGCAGCTCATTTTAAAGAGATGAAACATAACGTCTCCCTCTGCTTTTGTGAGATTAAAGAGTGTGGTGCAGGTTAAATTTAAATTAATTTACATTATGAAAATACCCACAAAAACAACAACAAAATTTACAGGCCCCCCCATCTTAAGAAACATGAAGAGTGGGAGAATATTTGTAGAACATCTTCCAATCTAGAGGAGCTGTTAATGTAATTTACAGAGGGAAAGACAAAAAAGGGTTTATATCTCAAATATATAAAGCACTATGAGTCTAATGACAACAATATGGATATCAAAGAAAAGTGGGAATTGGAAGCAAATATAATAATTACAGATGATCAATGGGAAGACACGTTCAAATCAGGACATAAATTAACTAACAGCCCCACATGGAAGGTATTTGGAAGGTGAAAATGAGATACTTTAATACTCCATCCATTACCTCAAAATACAGCAATACATCTGAGTTGTGTTGGAGGGATACTTCACACGCATTTTTTTTTATTGTCCAAAACGATTGAAATTCTGGAATGATGTCCAAAAATAGATTAAAAAGGTTCTGGGGATTGACTTTACTTTAGATCCAGCACTCGTACTTGGCATACCTCCCGACAATGAGATGGATAAAGACTTAATTTATTCATTGAGAGTTCTGCTTTTAATAGCGAAAAAGATAACAGTCTCCTGGTTAAAGCTGCAGCCTCCCGGCATAACGCAATGGAAAGAAAGGGTAAAACATGTCTTTATCATGGAGAAAATCACAGCGAAGTTACAGCTGAAGGAAGAAAGGTTCAATGTAAGATGGGCTCATTTAAAACAAGCAATGTCTGACCTGTAGTCACCTCTTATTTTTTATTTTTTTCTTCATATATATATATATATATGCTGTTACACTTGTACGGATGTGTGTATATGCCTTTTTTGTGTGTGTCCTGTCTCAAGTATAATCCACTATGTGTGTTGGATTTATTTAATGTAATGTCAATTCATTGGTAATGATAGGATGATTGCCATCGAAGAAGACTACAGTTACATTAATGTATGGATCAGACAGGGAGGATAAGTTACAAAACAAGTGTAACTGTATGTGCATCTCCAATTGTTTGTCATGTGTGGAATAAAAAAAAAAGTAAAAAAGAAAAGAAAATTACAGCCCCCCCCCAAGGCAGGAATCTGGAGAAAAAGGTGCATTGATTCTAAATGGCCCTCTAACACCTGTGGCGTCACGTTCTGCTGGGGCTGACACAGGGATGCAAAGTCATGGAGAGTGAAAAAGGTGACAGATACCAGGGCAGACACAAAACCTCTCAGAAATCCAATTTTGAGATGAAAAAGGTGACTCCAAAATCCCATTGCTATATACCCCTCCCACATATGCAATGTGTTCTCCAACCTGCAGTGCACCGTGCTCTTTCAACGAGTTCCAATTCATACAAGGGTGGAGGACACCATGACCTGTTCTTAAAAAGAAGGGAGGCGTTCTGGATATTCATGTAACCCCGTCTCCCAAGGGACTGAACAATGAACTTTTACTTAGTAATGGTATAACTTTTCTTTTTATATTTTTCTAAAAGGTCAGTCACATGGAATGCTATATTTAGCTATTAGACAAATGCACACGCCTTTACTACTTGTGCTATACAAATAAAACTAACGACTTTACAGTACCCTGGTCTCACCTGTTTTCTATTTCCCCGTGTCTATGATTCTCTTTTTAATGCACACACCTCAAACTGAGAAGCACCTGATTCCGCTGCATTTTACTGGATGCATGGAGAACACTTTTTCTAAATTAATTGGCTTTGCAAAAAATATTTTTTGTTTTGTTTTAGGAACGCATACAATACCTTTGGTTCTAGAGCTAATTAAAGGTATTGTACATGTTGACTCATTTTGCAGTTGTTTGCAGGTACCGCTGTGCTATCTGGTTACTCAACTTGCAGCTAATTGTTCTTTGATTCTAGATTTGCAGTTTAGAGGTGGGGCAAATTGGTCTTTTTATTTGTTAATTTTCTGTTAATTGGAACAATGCATTTCCTTATTAGACTGTCCTGTACATTGAATAGGTAAATAAAAAATGATTTTGTGTGATCTCATCTCAAGCTCAACACTGCTGGGCAGCAATCAAACTCTCTGAGCCACTGGGTCACACTTTTTGTCTGGGTGTCCACTTTGAAAACTCTCTGACTGAGGCTCAAACCCACAACCTCAAAACTGTTATGCGGCTGTCAAACTGTGAGCCAGTCTCACAAGGTCAAGCTGTTTCTGTCAGAGCTTTTCCGTCTTCACTTGAGAAGTTTATTTACAATGGGTACATGTCCCCACCACTTGTCAACACAAAGTGACGCCCCACTCTTGTCAAATATGATCTGACAGAGAAGTCAGTATGGAATTTTGAAAAGGAAAATGTGTAGGAACCTTGTGCTCAGATTTTATTTGTTCATATTCTGTAAATAACAATATTATTGTTATTTATTTAAAATAAATAACATTATTTATTTATACAAATTATAATGTAGGCTACAGTGTAGCCTACATTATAATTATATAAATTGAAGTGAGCCCAAGAGATAACACCGACTAACATATGACACAAACACTGCTTTTTTTTTTTGGTTCATTTATTTTTCAAAAATTATCTTTTTTTTGTTATGTTTCTGTACAACTAATCTTTACGACACGCCTCCTCTACTGCTTTGCATTGACCCTGAACATTTAAAACCTGGCCTCCCTGTAAAAACACTTTCAGATACCTCCGTCGTCTCTTCATGTCCCAGACACTCCCGACTCGTTCCTGCAGTATCACTCATCCTCACAGTTGATCTATGTGTGTGTGTGTGTGTGTGTGTGTGTGGGGGGGGGGGGGTATAAAGCTGCACTAGGAAACTGCTGAAGCCAAACGGCAGCGGAGAGGTAACGGTCTGAACTTCAACACACAAGTCCTGTGTAGCGTGAGATCAGCCACTCTGTGGTGTGAGATCAGCCACTCTGTGGTGTGAGATCAGCCACTCTGTGGTGTGAGATCAGCCACTCTGTGGCGTGAGATCAGCCACTCTGTGGTGTGAGATCAGCCACTCTGTGGCGTGAGATCAGCCACTCTGTGGTGTGAGATCAGCCACTCTGTGGTGTGAGATCAGCCACTCTGTGGTGTGAGATCAGCCACTCTGTGGCATGAGATCAGCCACTCTGTGGTGTGAGATCAGCCACTCTGTGGTGTGAGATCAGCCGCTCTGTGATGCTTTCTACTAAAGAAAGCAGAGGGGGAAAGATGTGACGCTGGTGAGGAAGCTCTCTGCTGCTGTTTAGGACTTCACAGACAGACACCAGCAGGGCTCCATGTTGAGGCTCGTCCGGGACGAGGGAATTTCTTTGTAGGACAAGTGGAAGAGAAATTGACAATTTTAAAAGTCGAGTGCTTCCCACACACTTTACTTTGGGTGAGCCGCCCAGGTATATTAACAGCCACCTAAGTATATTTGGCGACCCATTTTAGCTTTTTTATTTATCTTTTTATTCTGCCTTGTGAACCATGACGCCAAATGTATCGGAAGAACTTGAGTGAATTGTGAAAAGTCTGTTTGATACGTTTTTACATTTTAAATGACTTGATGACGAGCCAAACAAAGTCTTCAACCGTTTGTCATGGAAAAACTTCCTTTGCAAACAAAATGAAAAATAAATAAAAATGTTTTTTTTTTTACCTGGAAAAGTGACTTTTGTGCCTTGACGCAAGGGAAAGGTAAATTGAAATTCTTTTGTCCGAAGCGCAACTGCCTCAAAAAGTGAATGTCAAGTCATGATCAGAATTATACAGAAGGGGGAGAGAAAGAGAGAAAAAAAAACATTCCTAGTGCAGCTTTAACAACAAAACGAATACTATTAGAACATTTTCCCGAGCTCTACGGTAAGAAGAATATTGGCAAAATTGGCAAAATGAAATCTCACAATACAATAAAATAAAATAAATTCTTTAGATGATCAAGGGGGGAAATGATAACACTAGGATCAGGCCACCTCAGGGAACCCCCCCCCCCCCCCCCCCCCCAGCAAACACATTTTCATTTAGACATTTCAAACACATCTCTGAACTCCCTGTGGGATTGACAGCCTCTGAGTTAGAATCCAGCATGTTCTGTAGCGGTGTTGTAGAGCGTGGGGCAACGGATGGAGACGTCGAACATAAACAACAGCATGGCTGCCTGTCCCCATGTGAGGAGCAAAGTCAGAGGTGCTTTGTGTTCCTCTCATCTCAATCACCTCTTGTCAGCATTTGCACGGACGTGGGAGAAACAAAGACAGTTAGCAAAGCCAGGTCTGAGAAAACGGCTCTCACCAAACACGCCTTGACTCTCAGTGCAAATGAGGTAGACATGACAACTAAGAGCATCATCTGGCTCCACAACAGCTTGATGGCAGGGAAAGGCTGACCGGAGCCGTCAAAAGAAATCCGTGGTTTCTTCCCATGCCGGCCTCAAAACACATTTGAAGGAAGTGTTGCAGACGATCTTCCTCTTCTACCCATTCAGACTGTGCAAAACTACATGAGGTGTTACAGGACTGGTCCTTTTTGCAGGTTACAGTGGAGTTTGTTTGATAAGAGGGGAAGCTGGGATCTGCGTCTGTGCAGTGTTGAGAGTCTGGTCCTTTAGCACAATGAGAAGCAGTGTTGATAAAAAAAGAAGGTAAAAACATGGCACCCAACAACATGGCACCCAGCGTGTTGAATGAACCAAAGTCTGGAAATGCATCTACTCAGCTAGACTGTGGATGAGTACAGTCCACATTTTAATACTGGCTCAAAAAAACAAAAAAACAAAAACAGACTCCCACCCTGAGACCTCGACAGGAATGCTGGGAAAGGTAGTCCTTTTTTCCTCCTTAAAAAAAAGCAACAATATTGTTGTTTTTTATAGCTCTATCACAGTAACATTGCTCTTATTCCCCACCTAGTGGTCAAAATTGGCAATCAATTTAAAAAAAGAAACTTAAAACATGAGCAACAACATAAATATTACAACCGCAGGAGTAGTAATAACAATAATGAAATAGCGTCTATTTGTCTATTACAAATTTGTATAACTCACGTGACAAAATAATCCTTATTATTACTCTAACACAGTTTCAAATTAGTGCTTATATGTACACTCGTTAAGTACAATGCAAGTCAAAAGTGTTTGGACAGTGAACAATCTTCAATCTACCTGTTACATTGACACAGGTATCTTACATTTCTATGCATTTATATAAATAGGTAGTGTGCATGTTGTCCATACAAACACGGTCTGTACATAAGTTCCATGCACTGAACTGTATTCACTGCTATGCACATGTACATCTTATCTACAGACGCACATGTACATCTTATCTACAGACGCAGACAACATGTGGGGAATGAGTTGTAGGTGACCGTAACGCTGCAAACACACTGGATCGGAAAGCAAATTCAGCTGGAGCAGGAGGAGGAGCCTGTGTGACGCGCTCTGTTCTGCTCCGCCCCCGTCACAACTCCTACTGACTTCCTGCCTGGCTGCACACAATCGCTCGCAGCTTGCGCAAAAAACATAGACCAGACGCCTAAACTCTCGCGGCCGTTCCAATCTTTTAACAAGGGGCGCCGAAAGGAATCTGCCTCCACCTCCAGACCCTTCAGTGTGGGTGGTGGTGTGTTTGCACCGTAAGCGTTCCGCACTGTACACACATATACGCGCACACGGCCCCACTTTCAGCATGTTTCACACACGCTATTTAGTGCTTGGCTCACTCAAAAATACTCTGTGGCAGCATCCCTTTAAGAGGACTTAAAGGGCAGTGGTAGAGTTGTCAGATGGCAGTATTTTCATTGTCATTTTGAATCTTAATGGCTACAAATAATAATAATAAAAAAAAAGTGTCAAGAAATCTGCCCGTTCTCAACTCCTGTGCTGCCTCTGCCCCCCACCCCCCCCCCCCTGCAGTATGAAACACTTAAAATCAAAAGTTATGCTTACAAATTTAGCGTTATTTACATTGTTACAGTGGTTTCCTTAAAGCACCGCTAGCCGAGTGGAAGCTCCACAACCGCTGCCTGCTCTACCGGCCGAGTTCTGCTCCGAATTTAAAATAAAATAAAACGTTCCGATTTAAAAGCTCCTCGTGGCCTCAACAGCCGCTCTCTGGCACTTGTCTGCTCTGTTCCAAGATGGAAGTCTACTATATCTTCTACAGCGCCACCATCTGGCCACTAACGTTAGAGAGGCAACACTGTGCTGTGACCGATGGACTCACTGTTACAGGATGAAAGACCTTCACGTTTTTGTTGACTACTGGATTTGACTTGAACTTTGACGTGTTTCACTTTGCTGCTCTTTCTTTCCACGTCTAGTCATGCTATTCGTGCCATTTTTGGATATAGCTTTGCTTCAACACTGTTACTGTGCAACAGCACCTCAGGCCAACGTGTGGGAGAGGTCAACTCATCCCAACAGTAACGCAGGGTCAAGTTAAAGCTGCATTCAGCGATGTTTTTGTGTTCAAATAAGTGTTAAATGGCTCTATATATTCTGACAGCAATCACTGAAATAGAGTGTTTGGTCAGTGACTTAAAACCCTTTAACCACCCGCTGTCCTCTATCTCTCTCCTGTAGTCCTGCAGGCTGGGCGGACGTATCTCCGCAACCGTAACTCGTAGAGACTCACGGATGGCGGCATTGGATTCGGGGTGAAAAAATACATATAGTCTTTATTGGGATCGCGATTGGACCTTCCGTTTCTTAGAAAATGTCAACTTTTCTCTGATTGGATAGTTTGAGGTCGGCACCAATTTTGATCCAATCAGAGAAAAGTTGACATTTTCTAAAAAAGGGAAGGTCCAATCGCGATCCCTGTAAAGGACTATAATTTTTTCACCCCAAATCCAATGACGCCACCCGTGCTTCTCTACGAGTTACGGTTGCGGAGATACGTCCGCCCAGCCTGCAGGACTACAGGAGAGAGATAGAGGACAGTGGGGGTTTAGGGGTTTTAAGTCATTGACCAAACACTCTATTTCAGTGATTGCTGTCAGAATATATAGAGCCAACACTTAACACAAAAACATGCAGCTTTAATACTCACGCTAAATGACATGTGCCTGCATGAAAAGGCCCTTCTGAGAACTCCAACTCCCAGGCATCCTCTCTTCCTTTCCTTGTGCAAGGAAAAGCCGAAGCACAAGTCACGATAGGAGATTTTAAATTATTTTGACTGCGGCGAGCAGCATTTTTTCTGCTTTCTCGAAAATTTAAGATCAATTGACTTGACAATTGACTGCTCTCTAATAAGAAAACAGATAAAAAGTTAAAACGTCTCCTTGACTCCACGTCGGCCCTCTCCCACCCGCTTGGCTCACAAAGGTTCCAAACACCTTTCAGCCAGACTCGTTTTCAGCTGGAGAAGCAGCGCCATGCAGGGGGGGCCCAGGGGAGAGGAGGCCCAGGGGAGAGGAGCAGCAGGGGAGAGGAGGCCCAGGGGAGAGGAGCAGCAGGGGAGAGGAGGCCCAGGGGAGAGGAGGCCCAGGGGAGAGGAGCAGCAGCTTTATGAGTAGGAGAGGTGGCAGAGGAGGCCCAGGGGAGAGGAGGCCATGCAGAGGAGGCCCAGGGGAGAGGAGGTCCAGCAGAGGAGGCCCAGGGGAGAGGAGGCCCCAGGGGAGAGGAGGCCCAGGGGAGAGGAGGCCCCAGGGGAGAGGAGCAGCAGCGTTATGAGTAGGAGAGGTGGGAGCCGTTGGAGATGTGGGAGGTGACCGACGTGCTGCGGCTGAGCCCCCCGTCGCTCCCCCCGCCCCCCCCCGGGCCCGCCAGAGGCCGTCCTCCTGAGCGGCTGGGGGCTGTTCCTGAGGGCCATCAGGCCAGCAGGGCCGCGCACGGCCAGCCCCCCTCCGTACCCCCCCTGAGACGAGGAGGAGGAGGAGGCGGACGAGGGAGGCGAGGAGGACAGGGAGATGGGAGGTGGAGGCGGCGGGGGCGGCAGCAGAGCCAGGGACTGGGCCGAGGCGTGGGTGGAGAGATGGTGGTGGTGGTGGTGGTGGTGGTGGCCCTGGGAGTGGTGGACGTAGTGGCCCCCTCCCCACTCACGGGCCCGGTCGCGGCCGTCTCGCTCGTCGCGGTACAGCTGCGGTGTGCTCTGGTGGTGCTGGTAGTGCTGCGGGAGGTAGTGCTGCTGCTGCTGCTGCTGCTGCTGCTGCTGGTGGTGGTGGTGATGATGGGAGGAGGAAGAGGAGGAGGAGGAGGAGGAGTGGCCCCTCAGCTCGCTGTCCCTCCCCATGCCGTGAGATGAGACGATGGACTCCGTGCGGCCGAAGCCGCCGCCGCCTCCGCTGTTGTTCTGGCTGCGCCAGGAGGGCGGCGCCGCAGAGTTCTGCACGCTGTGGCTCCAGTGGCTGCCCGATCGGGGAACGGGGCGCGACGGCCAGCCGCTGGAGCCCGAGGAAGGGCAGGGGTTGGGGTAGCCCTGGTTGAAGGCCTCGGCCGGGATGCCGCTCAGCGCCATGTTGCTGAAGCCCAGCCTCATGCTCTCCGAGTCGAACGCCTCGATCTCGTGGGCCTGCCGCTCCAACAGAGTGCGGATTCGCTCGGAACGCTCGTTCTGCAGGGAGAGCATCTCCTCCTCGATCTGGGTTAGGGTTAGGAGAGAACAGGAGAACAACACATTTACACCAAATATTACTACTGGACTTACTCAAGCTAAACACAAAGAACACACACGCTTTTCAAAATGGACATTCTTCACATCACACATTACACAAAGGCTTTTTCACCCTGGTTTAGAGTCTGGAGTCACAGTGAGAAGTGACACCAGAGATCTTCTTCTAGGTTTCTAGGATGTCTGAATGGTCTGGCTTTCTGGGTTTGAATCCCACTTCTGACTCATACAGTTGGCAGTTTGACTTGGATACCAGACTTTTTTCAGACAGTCTCTTTAACTAACTCTGTGTGAAGCAGGTGTGTCCTGTGAAAACTCTGTGTGAAGCAGGTGTGTCCTGTGAAAACTCTGTGTGAAGCAGGTGTGTCCTGTGAAAACTCTGTGTGAAGCAGGGGTGTCCTGTGAAAACTCTGTGTGAAGCAGGTGTGTCCTGTGAAAACTCTGTGTGAAGCAGGTGTGTCCTGTGAAAACTCTGTGTGAAGCAGGTGTGTCCTGTGAAAACTCTGTGTGAAGCAGGTGTGTCCTGTGAAAACTCTGTGTGAAGCAGGTGTGTCCTGTGAAAACTCTGTGTGAAGCAAGTGTGTCCTGTGAAAACTCTGTGTGAAGCAGGTGTGTCCTGTGAAAACTCTGTGTGAAGCAGGTGTGTCCTGTGAAAACTCTGTGTGAAGCAGGTAGGGATGTCAACGGTTAACCGTTAATCGATTAACCGTCGCTAACGTCGTTGTTCGGTTATTGCTGTCGGTCTATCAGTTAATATTAAAAAAAAAAAAAAAAAAAAAAAAAAAATTTTTTGGTCTATTTACTCAATGAGCTCATGCCCAAACAAGGCGTGTCTATTTAGATGCTGAAATGTTAATGCTTTTTGTGTTAGAAATTCTAACACAAAAAGAATTTGTGTTGAAATGTTGATGCTTTTTGTTAATGCTTGTTAATGCTTTTTGTGTTAGAAATTCTAACACAAAAAGCATTAACATTTCAGCATCTAAATAGACACGCCTTGTTTGGGCATGAGTTCATTGAGTAAATAGACACACAAAAAAAAAAAAAAAAAAAAAAAAAACATTTTTTTTTTTTTTTTTTTTTTAATATTAAAAAATTATGAATTAACCGATAGGTTAATCGATTATTAGCGTCGGTTAATCGAAAGTGAAATTAACCGAAAATTGACATCCCTAGAAGCAGGTGTGTCCTGTGAAAACTCTGTGTGAAGCAGGTGTGTCCTGTGAAAACTCTGTGTGAAGCAGGTGTGTCCTGTGAAAACTCTGTGTTGGGCGTTGGTTCATACCCTCTGCTCCAGCAGCGCCCGGCGGATGGACACCCTCTGCTCCAGCTCCTTGGCCTCTCTCTCGTGCTGGGAGTCGCTGTGGATCTTGATCTTGCTCTGGTAGGCGTTCAGCAGCTCCAGCTCCTGTTGCAGCTGCATCCTCAGCACCTGGTACTCCGCCTCCTGGGTCTCATCCAGCCGCAGCTATGGGAACAAACAGGAACAAGCCTCCACATCAGTTGAGCACAATCTGCTGAGAGCTTTGGGCCTAACATTCAGTGTAGCAGTAGCAGTGTTTAGAACAGGGATTCCGTTAGCCGGCAATTTCTGACTTTTAGTCGGTATTTGTTGCCGTGGGCCGGCAAATTAAAAGGTCACCGGCTCAAGTGGCCGGTTGAAAATATGCCAGATAAATAAATTAATTATATAAAATAGCCTAATATTGTGTGACCTATAGCCTAAGTGATGTTGCCAATAAGCGACTTAAATAGAGACTTAAATCATATTTTTTCCGCCCCCGCTGTTATGTTGAGTGTTTGGTGAAAAAGAAAAATATAGCAGACACTTTCTTTACTGTAGCGCGCAGCACACACGCAGCATCAGTCCCGCCGGTCAGTGCTGGACCTGCTGTGACTTGACGCAGGAGGAAACCCAAATGTCAAAACACACATCCCTTGCTAGGCCAGTCCTTTTTTTAATCTAGATCGTGCAACCACAAGTACTTCAGCCGAGGCCAGCAAGACGGCAGGAAAGCGTCAAGCACCTGCTATTCTTCCTCAAGAAGAAACAAAAGCGTGCCTGCCGCCATCAAAAGCGAAAGAGACCCGACGTAGGCTGTCAATTTAGCGGAGGTAAAAAGGCTTTTTACCTACGTCGGCCGAATCAATCAATCAATCAATGGCTCGCGCTTGTTGCCCGACGCTCGTATGATGAGGAGATGAATCAAAATGCTTACCCCAAATAAAGCCAAATGGGAGCCGAGAACGAGTGCAGGAGAGCTGCCGCAGGTGCCAGGTGTCGAGTGGGAGAGATTAAGGTGCGTAGCCTATTGCTGGAGATTCAAGTTGTGCGCTGTCTGCACTGACACTGTCGCACTTATTACTTTTAGGTAACGCTACGTTGTTTTTTCATCAAGGCAATGTCCAGAAGATATGAGTTAATGAGTGTCTGCAAATGCAGATAGATAGGCTACAGTAGGAGCATACATGCATGTTGTCTGTTTCAATAACGAAAGCGTCCTTACCGAGAACGATGTGCCGACCAATTAAATATTCTTGCTGTAAAATCGGCCTCTTAATGACAACACTGGAATAAAGATGATCGACTATAGAGGCTATAAAGAATAGACTATAGAGAAATAAATGGATTCAAAACGTTTATTTAGGAAACAATTATTTTATAACATGCTTTTTTTAATAGTGGCCGGTAAATATTCGATATGGCCTTGGCATTGGCCGGTCTGGAAAAATGCCTAGTGGAATCCCTGGTTTTAGAAGAGTTTATTAATTAGTGTTTCACTGAGCAACACACAGGACTCATTCACCAATCACCACCACTGTTGTGTAGAGGGGTGAAAATATAAACCACATGTGTTAAGAAATAGGATACTAGACTACATCATCAAATGTCCTGATTTTCTCCTGCAGAACTTCTGTTTTGCCTGGAGGTGAGAGCAAGCTGCCAGATTCAAATGCTGAATTTCTCTCATTAGCTGTTAAGAAGTTAGCTGTTACCACAGGTCTTCATTTAGTCACAGCTCCTGTGAAACATGTCAGTCAGTTGGTAAGTTGGGTCTCTGCATTTTGAAACCTGCAGGTGAGCTGGCACCGACAACACTGGAAACAAACATATCTCCACAAATCTCACAAGTTTCTTTTTAACTGCTGTCCTTTTCTAGTTTGATACCCTTTTTAAAATTTTGATATCGTCTTAGTCGCTTAATCAAGTGGATACCAAGCATAAGTTTAACAAATGCTCAGATATGCTGCTATTCTGTTTCATGTCATTATATTGTAAGATGAATAGTTTGTTTGGGGGGGGGGGTTACTCCTGTAACTTGTGTTGGCCATTTATCATTATTTTGATTAAATGTCTAAATCAAACAGCCCTAGATGTGATGATGCTGTTCAAGTGCAGTGGTTGTGTGGTGAATGCAGTGTTAGTGCAGTGGTTTTGTGATTGGTGTAGGAGGTGCGCGGAGGTTTCCTTGCCTTACTCACAGCCTGTGTGGACAGCATGTCGTTGATGGAGTGGTCGTACTGCTCGGCCAGGATGGCCAGCTTACGTGTCTGCTCCTCTTTGAGGCGTTTGAGCACCGCCTTGTGGTCGGACTTGGGCGTACTCTCCAGCAGGTGGTTCCTCAGCGCTTTGTACTGACGAGTCTGGATCTTACAGGTGTCCTGGAACTGACGCTTGATCTGCATCTCTTTGGACTGGAAGGAGGAGTTTTCATTACATAATTGCGATAATTAGAAGGGCTGTTAAAACCAACACTTTTTGAAGGAAACGGAAAAATAATACGAAGATCAAGACAAAACAGGAAACACACACACACACACACACACACACGCGTGTAGGTTCATTTCAGCCATCCAGGTAGTGAGATGTTACAACAATGGACGGATCTTGTTTAGTCTTGTAAAAGTCAAATGCAGTTGTCCTGGTTGGTCACCTTGAGGCTTTTGGGCTGCTGGCGGACCTCCACGGCGTGTTTCTGCCTCAGCTCCTGCTCGCGGCGCTTGTTGTACTCCATCTGGTTGGTGAGCTCGGTGTGGTGCTGCGTGCGAATCAGCTCGGCCCGCGTCCGCTGCACCGAGCCCAGCTGCCTGAACTCCAGCTCCTGGGTGGACTCGTGGTGCCGCAGCAGCATGGCGCACTCCAGGTCCTTCTGGGTCTGCTTCTTGTTCAGGTCCTGGTGGAGGGCGAGCCATAAGAGACGGAGATCAGTTTGCATTTGCTTCTTTTACACTTGGGCGCATTTCGCATAACCATCCAAGAAAAGATTTGTTCCACTGCAAGAGAATCATGTTAACGGTAAGAAATGACCCTGATGTGAACTTGAATGACTTTTCCATGACTTTTCATAACCAGCCCAGCAAACAGCTTGCTATGGAGACGTGGCCAGTGTTCATTTCGTTGACTAAAAGTAAAACTAGACTAAAACTACCAATTTTCACTGACAAAAACTAGATGTTAACTAAACTAGAACGACCGCACCGCGGATTTATGCCTCTGCCAATAGTTCATTCTGGAGTCCAAATCCCCATTTGAGCCAAATTGGAAGAAATTCCATCAAGGCGCTCCTGAGATGTTATGTTGTGGAAATTGGATGTGAGAGGTCACAGTGATCTTGACCTTTGATCACCAAAATGTAATCCCTTCATCCTTGCCCCCAAGTTGACATTTGAGCCAAATTGGAAGAAATTCCATCAAGCCGTTCTTGAGATATCGCTTTAACGAACTTGGGAATGCCATTCGTGAGGTCACAGTGACCTTGACCTTTGACCATGAAAATCTAATCAGTTCATCCTTGAGTCCAAGTCGATGTTTGAGGGAAATTTGATGAAACTCCGTCAAGGCATTCCTGAGATATCGTGTTAACAAGCTTGAAAATGGCGTTCGAGAGGTCACAGCGACCTTGACCTTTGACCACCAAAATCTAATCAAATCATCCTTGAGTCTAAGTCGATGTTTGAGGCATCAATTTAGCGGAGGTAAAAAGGCTTTTTACCTACGTCGGGCGAATCAATCAATCAATGGCTCGCGCTTGTTGCCCGACGCTCGTATGATGAGGAGATGAATCAAAATGCTTACCACAAATAAAGCCAAATGGGAGCCGAGAACGAGTGCAGGAGAGCTGCCGCAGGTGCCAGGTGTCGAGTGGGAGAGATTAAGGTGCGTAGCCTATTGCTGGAGATTCAAGTTGTGCGCTGTCTGCACTGACACTGTTGCACTTATTACTTTTAGCTACGTTGTTTTTTCATCAAGGCAATGTCCAGAAGATATGGGTTCATGAGTGTCTGCAAATGCAGATAGATAGGCTACAGTAGGAGCATACATGCATGTTGTCTGTTTCAATAACGAAAGCATCCTTACCGAGAACGACGTGCCGACCAATTAAATATTCTTGCTGCAAAATCGGCCTCTTAATGACAACACTGGAATAAAGATAATCAACTATAGAGGCTATAAAGAATAGACTATAGAGAAATAAATTGATTCAAAATGTTTATTTAGGAAACAATTATTTTATAACATCCTTTTTTTTTTATAGTGGCCGGTAAATATTCGATATGGCCGGAATTCTGGAACGGCTGCATTGGCCGTCTGGAAAAATGCCTAGTGGAATCCCTGGTCCACTGTAAGGGCAGGCAGCTGGATGTGTGGAGAAGGAGAGATGATCGTGTGTGACGTCACCTTATTAATTAACATTATATATTGAATTTCAGCCAAATTATGGCAAATTCTGCCTTCTACAACGGCATGAGCGAATACTGGATTCTGATTGGCTAGCAACAGTGGTAAATACGCCAACAATCTACAGTTCGGCTCCAACCGCAGTATCACTCCGCTCCCTGATGCTGACTCCGTTCCCTGTGCTGACTCCGCCCACTGTCTGCAAATCTTCAACAAGGAAATGGCCGATCTCTAACACAAGGAAATGTCCGATTTTGTAGTAACGTTTGATTTACTGGGTGGATTGAGTTTTGAGCAGTGGTTAGATGAAGATGAAGGTGAAGTGAACAAAGAATGACATGGTGAAATTGGGGAGAGAGAACTGGCTGAGCTTGAGTTGTCACGAGTTCGGACTAGCGGGAGGTCGGACTAGCGCCCGGACCCCGAACCTGGGACTGTCAAACAAACAAACGCCCTCTGCCGTCACCAGATATCAACACACCACCACCAAAACGGGCTGCTTTAGATAACTGTTTAAATAACTGTACTTTTACAGGCAATGTATCAATAACTGTGAATCCCGTTAAGGAATAGGTTAGTTGTTTTTTGGCTCAAAGGCAACTAAATGTTTAGTGCAATCATTGATCTTGTGTATGGAACTATATTCTGTGGCGGAAGGATAAATGTATTCTGAAACCAGTAATGATTATAAATAAATGAATTGGATGTTACAATTGTGTATTTTTTATATTATTTGGTAGCTGTTGTAGAAAACAAATTTAACACTCGAGGTCGGGGGTTGTGGGCACATTTACCACTGGTACAGGGTTTATAGCACTCGGCTTCGCCTCGTGCCACAACCCTGTACCAGTGGTAAATGTGCCCACAACCCCCGACCTCGAGTGTTAAATTTGTTAGGTATTCCACGTTTTACAGTAGATTCAATTTTTATTGGTCAATTCCATGATTCCGTCCGCGATTCTGTTAATGTACAGATTGTGTGTGTGTGTATTGGGTTCCTTGCTGTCCCTCTCTCAGCAGGTATTTTGTGTGTGTGTGTGTGTGTGCGTTGGGTTCCTTGCTGTACCTCTCTCAGCAGGTCTTGTGTGTGTGTGTGTGTGTGTGTGTGTGTGTTGGGTTCCTTGCTGTACCTCTCTCAGCAGGTCTTGTGTGTGTGTGTGTGTTGTTGGGTTTCTTGCTGTACCTCTCTCAGCAGGTCTTGTGTGTGTGTGTGTGTGTGTGTGTTGGGTTCCTTGCTGTACCTCTCTCAGCAGGTCTTGTGTGTGTGTGTGTGTGTGTGTGTGTGTGTGTGTGTGTGTTGGGTTCCTTGCTGTACCTCTCTCAGCAGGTCTTGTGTGTGTGTGTGTGTGTGTGTGTGTGTGTGTGTGTGTTGGGTTCCTTGCTGTACCTCTCTCAGCAGGTCTTGTGTGTGTGTGTGTGTGTGTGTGTGTGTGTGTTGGGTTCCTTGCTGTACCTCTCTCAGCAGGTCTTGTGTGTGTGTGTGTGTGTGTGTGTGTGTGTGTGTGTGTGTGTGTGTGTTGGGTTCCTTGCTGTACCTCTCTCAGCAGGTCTTGTGTGTGTGTTTGTGTGTGTGTGTGTGTGTGTGTGTGTGTGTGTGTGTGTGTGTGTGTTGGGTTCCTTGCTGTACCTCTCTCAGCAGGTCTTGCTCCAGGTTGTGGCGTGCCAGCAGCATCTTCCTCTTGTACTGGCGACACTGCAGCTCGTAGTACTGCCTCTGCCTCCGCAGAAGCCCCGCCTCCTCCTCCGCCTGCAGCTGCTGCAGACACTCCTTCTGACGCACCAGCCACTCCTGCTTCTCCCGCTTAGGCGTCGACTGGTTCTCACTCAGCTCCTGCTCAGAGGAACAGTCACAAATCCAAAAGGTGTGAGTAACAGCGTGTTCTGTGCATTGGACAGAGGCACCAGTAGTAAATGTGTGAGTAACAGCGTGTTCTGTGCGTTGGACAGAGGCACCAGTAGTAAATGTGTGAGTAACAGCGTGTTCTGTGCATTGGACAGAGGCACCAGTAGTAAATGTGTGAGTAACAGCGTGTTCTGTGCATTGGACAGAGGCACCAGTAGTAAATGTGTGAGTAACAGCGTGTTCTGTGCATTGGACAGAGGCACCAGTAGTAAATGTGTGAGTAACAGCGTGTTCTGTGCATTGGACAGAGGCACCAGTAGTAAATGTGTGAGTAACAGCGTGTTCTGTGCGTTGGACAGAGGCACCAGTAGGTTTTGTATTTGGGGTTAAGGCTGGGTGCGTGCCTCTTTGAGCTGGTCCTTGCGCTGGCGGTACTGGCGTTTTTGCGATTCCAGTAAACTGGTCAGCTCTTTCTTCTGCTGGCCCAGTATGTGCTGCTGGAACTTCTTCTCTTCTGCTAGAGCCGCCTTCGTCTGAAGGGAAAGGCACATGAACGCTGGGGTTATGGCTGGGAGAGGTTTCCAAGTGACCACCCAAAAGAAAACGCTGTTGAGAGGCGGCACTAAAGAATCCATCATCTCACTCTCTCATATGTCCCCCCTCTTTCCATCTCACCCCTGTGCATCCAGCACTCACCTCTTTCTCCAGGATGGCTTGGTGCTTCTTGGACAGCTTGTCGGCCTCTGTGGAGAAGCTGTTCCTCTGGTTCTCCAGCTCCTTGTCAAGCCTCAGCTGGTGCTCGTCCATCTCCGCCTTCAGCTTGTTCTCCAGGCCCATCAGCTGCTTCTGGTGCTGCCGCCTCATGCGTTTGTACCCAGACATCTGCTCCCGCAGCGCCGAGCCCTGCTCATGCTCCTGGATCTGCCGGGTCACCTGGAGGAGGAACGGAGTAAGTCTGATGTTTTACGAGCAGAAATATCAAATTAATTAGCAAATATTTCGACATCAACAACACATGGGCAGAATTATTTCAAATATCTTAAAGCAGGGCTTTTCAAAGTCTGAGACTGTGGCCCTCCCTCAGACGAGGCTTGGGAGCCCCTGTTTCAATCCACGGGGTCAGTGTGGACATAGTGGAGGATTACAAGTACCTTGGAGTGTACATTGACAATAAACCTGGGCTAAGAACTCTGATGCACTCTACAAGAAGGGGCAAAGCCGTCTCTACTTCCTGAGACGACTGAGGTCTTTCAACGTCTGCCGGACCATGCTGAGGATGTTCTATGAGTCGGTGGTGGCCAGTGCCTTCCTGTATGCTATTGTGTGCTGGGGCAGCAGGCTGAAGGCAGCGGACGCCAACAGACTCAACAAACTGATCCGTAAGGCCAGGGACATTGTGGGGCTGGAGCTGGGCTCTCTGACAGCGGTGTCAGAGAAGAGAATGTTGTCCAGGCTACGCTCCATCATGAACAATGACTCTCACCCACTCCACGGCGTGCTGGTCAAACACAGGAGCACGTTCAGTGAGAGGCTGATCCCACCCAGATGCAACACAGAAGCCCTTTTCCCACATGCGCTTTGTACCGCAAAATGACCGGAACGTGGTCAAATGGCTGCATGTGGGAAAGGCGCCGTGCCGGTATAAGCGCGACCCCGTCGTCGCGGCCATTTCACCAGTTTTGAGCTAGTCAGAAGAGCGGTATGCCGCGATAGACAGACAGGTGAGAAAGGGGTCCAGTCATTTTCCGCTATCAGTGGGCTGTGACTTCGTGGACCAGGTTGCACACAGTAGACAGTCCAACACCAAATACACAGCTGATTGTTCGATATTCCCCTGGTGTTGCGTACCACCAAAGGACTATTGCCAGTCGCAAACGCGCTTCCAGTGGTTTTCGCCACCGGGTGATCTTGCGTGCGGGTCGGACCAGACTCAGCACGTAATACCGGGACATGCGAAAATGACGCTTCCATTCCACGTCGTCAAAATTGTTCAGAGCATCTTCCCAAAATAAATTCCCTCCTGGTCTCTCTCGCTTCCAGACGGCTCTAGTCTCACGCAGCAGCGCAGAGGTACATAACACTGTCATGATCTGTCCCCGGTTTAGTCTATCTTCATATTCTGCGCGACACTCTCATGGGCGAGGTGTACACACGTTGCTTAATGTTCCAGCGGGCATAATCTAATCATTAGCGCACATTAAAGCAAACTGGCGAAATGATCTTGTGATAATAAGAGCAGTAGCCTATGTCAGCTTCATGTGTGTGTGTGCTGATTTTCCCCTCTCCTCTCTGCTCGCTCTCTGGCCACAGTCCGTCCTCCTCCTTCAGTCACAGCCAGACAGGGACTAAGCAACGTTGCCGACAGCCAAGGCAAGCCCGGACACATCAAATGAAGCCAGTCTGTAAAAAGTGCTTCAACGCGACGCAGGTGAACGGATAAACAAGCAAACTTATTTCACCATTCGGAGTTTTGCCGACACGTCACTCCCCACCCGCTCTGCAGTGCCGCCCCCCCCCCCCCACATACAGGCAATTTCGCTGATAGATTCCCACATGCCAGAGGAGAGGTGTGAAGGGAAATGTCCGATATTGACTTACAGGTAATTTTCCGGTACGCATGTGGGAAAACGGCTAGAGAGGCACAGGAAATCATTCCTGCCTGTGGCCATTGGACTCTTTAATGCCTCACTAAGAAGAGCCCCTCATCCTCTCCCTGAGACTGAGCCAGCCGATAGTTTAACTGTGCCTTAGCTAAGCCACATGTAATGTGCAAGTCGACTTAATATAATTCCAGTGTGCAATAACGGCAATTTGACACATTTGTACATTCTACTTTACTCTACTTTATTTAAGTTTACTCTATTACATTTTACTGCATTTTACTTATTGTATTGACTATGTACGTTTAGGGAGATACTGTGTTATGCTATGTGTGTTATGTGGATATTCATGCCTGAGTGTGAGCAGCTGTAACTTGTCCCAATTTCCCCCCGGGGATCATAAAAAGTCTTTCTGATTGTGATTCTGAAAATGCAAACCCCCCAAATAGACAGTCAAGTCAACATTTGAGCCAAGATAGCCTGACATTGCTGTTTGACATACATCTTCAGACTACACCAAATACATAGAAAAGGTCTGCCTGAAGGCATTTACTAGGTTCTGATGGAGAAAGTGTGGATCTCTTTATCCAAATCACACATTCAGGCTATTCTATGTGATCTCCTCTTCATAACTAAAGCAATAACTAATGTCATATTTCCCCACTTCTATTCACTGAGCCTAGCCTGAACATGTTTGGAGCGTGATGCTAAATGATTGTCCTGACTCTGGTGAAGACAAATCTAAAGTAAATGCTTAAAATGATATGTTGCTAGAAAGATAAGAAGTTATATTTGACTTTTCTACCATTAAACTGGCTGTAAAAAGTACACGGTCATTAACAGTAGCTAACCGTAGCTGACCGACTTGATAAAGTGACCGACTCAGGACTGCTCTGCTGATATGCAAATGCATGCAGTGAGGCTCTCCAAACATCTCATCAGATCTTCTGCTCTATAGGGGGGAACCTGTGATAGTATGAAGTCTGTGTATTGTCTGCACGTCACGTTTAGCTCTTTAGTTATTATGTTGGGGTGAAGCTGAGTATAATTACTAAGAGCTGCTGGCACTCACCAAGGAGGCGGTTCGGATGGTGGCAAAGTGGTCGCGGTTGCGGTAGTAGGCGCGACGGCGGCCAGCAGAGGGGGCCTGGGGTTGGTCCATCTCTGGCTGGTAGGGGTCATCATAGATGTTATCCTGACCCTGAGAGAGAGAGGGGGGGGGGCAGACATTTAGAGACATACCATCTGACCCTGAGAGAGGGGGGCGGGCAGACATTTAAGAGACATATCATATGCAAAACAACACGCAAAATATCTTGGATCTTTCCCTGGTTGATAAGTCAACAGTGTCCTGTGCTCTGGTTTCTGAAGACAACGAGGATCAGGTTCATCAAACCAGTTTATGGATGATTCAACTGCAATCCAAAAAGATTCAATTGCTGCATCGCTAATTGTAATATAAATAGTGAAATGGAATTAGCAATACACTGCTAAACTCCACTACACTGCTAAATTACAACATATATTGCTTTTCAGCTGGAAAAAAGTGTTGAGTATCTCTTTAATATTACTGAGTAAGATGGTTTCAACATATTGAAGTGAAGCTGGCGGTTGAAGAGGTTTGACCTGTGGCCGGTGGATGATGGAGCTGTTGGAGGTGACGGTGTGCTCTCCCTCTCTCTCCGTGCTGCTGTCGTCGGTGCTGGATGCGTCGGCCAGGCTGGTGACAGAGCTGCTCTGGGAGCTGGCTGAGATGGACATGCTGGGGACAGACTGGGAGCTCTCCATGCTGTTCACTGTGCCGGTCCTCAGCAGATACGCCTCCACCTCCTGACAGCACAACACAAGATGAGTCAGCAGGTACACCTCCACCTCCTGACAGCACAACACAAGATGTGTCAGCAGATACACCTCCACCTCCTGACAGCACAACACAAGATGTGTCAGCAGGTACACCTCCACCTCCTGACAGCACAACACAAGATGCGTCAGCAGGTACACCTCCACCTCCTGGCACAACACAAGATGCGTCAGCAGGTACACCTCCACCTCCTGACAGCACAACACAAGATGCGTCAGCAGGTACACCTCCACCTCCTGACAGCACAACACAAGATGCGTCAGCAGGTACACCTCCACCTCCTGACAGCACAACACAAGATGCGTCAGCAGGTACACCTCCACCTCCTGACAGCACAACACAAGATGCGTCAGCAGGTACACCTCCACCTCCTGACAGCACAACACAAGATGCGTCAGCAGGTACACCTCCACCTCCTGACAGCACAACACAAGATGCGTCAGCAGGTACACCTCCACCTCCTGACAGCACAACACAAGATGCGTCAGCAGGTACACCTCCACCTCCTGACAGCACAACATTGCGTTCACCGTTTCTCCTTCAGGTTTCTCTTTAGACATCTTCATAAACTATTCGACTTTTGCCTCCTCACCTTTCTAGAAGTAGGAGCAGTTCAGTTCTTTTCTCAGTGCCTTGTTCAGGGGCTCTGAGAGGAGTATTAACCCTAAAGGCCCAATTAGACTCTACGTTAAAGACGGAGACGGACAGAGCCTTCTGTCCGTACTCTGCGTTCACTTCGTGCGTTTTCTGTCCGTCATCTGAAAGCTTACGGATACGCATGAACCGCAGCAAAACCTCATACATTTGACTCTCTACTGCCCACTGGTGGATGTATTGCTTAACATGATACCAACGTGAAAGACACATGGAAGTATGTGGGCAGTGACGATAATAACGTTTGAAACGGACGCATCTATTTACATATGAAAATGGAGTATAAATGAGCCATTACATACATGTCTTTGACAGGAGCATTAACCCTAACATCCATGTATTTGAAAGGAGTATCAACCCTAACATACATGTCTTTGACAGGAGCATTAACCCTAACATCCATGTATTTGAAAGGAGTATCAACCCTAACATACATGTACACATACAGATTTTTTCATAGCACGTGCTACATAATGTACAGCCCCGCCCCCTGCCTACCTCCTCATCCTCCCCTCCCTCGGACACGGGGCCGTTCTGCTGGGTCTCCTGGAAGAGGATCTTCTTCATCTTTCTGTACTGCAGGTTGTCCAGCTCTCGCACCGCATCCTTGGTGCGCGCAATCAGGTCCATGACCACAGTCAGCGGACGCTCGCGGCACAAGAACCGATGCTGAGGGGGGAGGGAGGACAGGGGCAGAGAGGGTTAGTATGACTGTAGTGTAGAGGTGTGGTTCGTGCGTGCGTGCGTGTGTGTGTGTGTGTGTGTGTGTGTGTATGTGTGCGCGCGCATGCGTGTGTGTGTATTAGGGATGGGCATTTCTAGCAAAAACACTATTCGAAATTCGCTGGCCAAAGTCGACTTTTAATCGAAATTCGAAAATAAACAAAAAATGTAAAAAAAATAAAAAAATGTAAAAAAAATAAAAAATGTAAAATTATTATTTATTTATTTTGTGAGTGAAATGTTGTATTGTCTCCCCTGATTCTAAGCATAGTCGAATCGCATGGTTTGAGCAAGTAAAACAATTTTTATAAGCATTTTAAGCAAGGTTTATGGAAAAATGAATGGCAGATGAAATCCCATGAAGAGGGAGAGGTTGCTTATAAAAATTGTTTTACCGTACTTGCTCAAACCAAGCGATTCGACTATACTTAGAATCAGGGGAGACAATGCAACATTTCACTCACAAATATATATATATATATACGGTATATACCGTATATATATATTTTTTTTTTCAATAAACGAATTTCGACTTTCAATAATAAAAGTCGACCTTGATAATAACAACGATTATTCGAAAATTCGAAATTTGATGCCCATCCCTAGTGTGTATGTGTGCGCGCGCGCATGCATGCGTCCTTCCTCACATTCAGCAGCACGTCCGAGGTAGGCCGGTCTTGGGGAATCTTCTGTAGGCAGGAGTCAACAAAGTTGCGGAAGTAGTCAGACCTGACGAGACAGATGTGAGCATGTTATCACCGAGAAACAGGAGTCGGAGAGAGAAGCTAGAGGGGAAATAATCAGGAAGCAGAGAGGGAATCAAACTGAATAGAGAGCAGTGAGGTGTTCTCACCAGTGATTGGACTGAAGGATGGGGCTCTCGTTCTGAGCAATGTGGTATAAGGCACTCATAGCATTCATGTTGAAGAGTGGAGGCTTCCTCTCCGCTAGAGTGTAGGATGGAAAGGCCATTAGTCCCAGTGCACCTGAAACCTTGGTATCATAGGCTACCTGTTGACCTGAAACCTTGGTATCATAGGCTACCTGTTGACCTGAAACCTTGGTATCATAGGCTACCTGTTGACCTGAAACCTTGGTATCATAGGCTACCTGTTGACCTGAAACCTTGGTATCATAGGCTACCTGTTGACCTGAAACCTTGGTATCATAGGCTACCTGTTGACCTGAAACCTTGGTATCATAGGCTACCTGTTGACCTGAAACCTTGGTATCATAGGCTACCTGTTGACCTGAAACCTTGGTATCATAGGATACCTGTGACCTGAAACCTTGGTATCATAGGCTACCTGTTGACCTGAAACCTTGGTATCATAGGCTACCTGTTGACCTGAAACCTTGGTATCATAGGCTACCTGTTGACCTGAAACCTTGGTATCATAGGATACCTGTGACCTGAAACCTTGGTATCATAGACTACCTGTTGACCTGAAACCTTGGTATCATAGGCTACCTGTTGACCTGAAACCTTGGTATCATAGGCTACCTGTTGACCTGAAACCTTGGTATCACAGGCTACCTGTTGACCTGAAACCTTGGTATCATAGGCTACCTGTTGACCTGAAGCCTTGGTATCATAGGCTACCTGTTGACCTGAAACCTTGGTATCATAGGCTACCTGTTGACCTGAAACCTTGGTATCATAGGCTACCTGTTGACCTGAAACCTTGGTATCATAGGCTTTAGGCTACCTGTTGACCTGAGACTGTCAAAGTTCACAGGCGTTATTCCGGTGGTGCTTCTTACCCAGCTCTATGCAGGTGATGCCGAGCGACCAGACATCCACCTTGCCATCATACTGGCCCTCGTCCATGGCCAGGATCACCTCTGGAGCCATCCTGCCAAATACATTTGATCATCAATATTTACATTTCACTCAAACTTCAGCCAATTCACAGTCAAACATTTCAATTTTTAGTGGACATTGACAGAATCTGACAAAAATGGCAAAATCGCTCTGCTACTTTTGGTCACATGCTACAACACAGCCACAAAAATGACGACAGCAAATCAATTTCAGTCAGATGGGTTACAGCACCAGCACTCACCAGTAGGGGGTGCCCACGAAGGAGTTAGCCGGGGCCACGATGGAGGCAGAGCCGAAGTCGCCCAGCTTGACTTGGCCAGGCTCCGTCAGCAGAATATTGCCTGCCTTCACATCCCTGATGGACAGACAGCCGAGGATCACGTGTTAACGAGCACACACAATTAAGTGTTAACAAGCACACACAATTCAGTATTAACGAGCACACACAATTAAGTGTTAACGAGCACACACAATTAAGACGCTATTTCTAACATCAATATGTTACTGCCAAATGAAGTGGGATACCTTAATACAGCGGTTTGTAAACTTTTGAAGGCCACACATCCTTCTACATCCGACCGGGTTGCCCCCCCGACGAGAGTAAAAAGTAAACTAAAAAATGATCAGTAGATCTAAACCCAACTAATGTTGCCAAAAGTGACATGTGACGACCCAAGACTTAATAAGAGACAGATGTACCTGTGAATCATATTGTGAGAGTGAAGATATGCCAGGCCCTGCAGTGCACCATGGGTAATAGCAGCTATTTCGACTTCCTGGAGTGGCTTCTTGTGAACTGCAAGGACAGAGAAATCAAGAGTGAAGGTCTTTTCAGACCAATAAAAAGCGTTATAAATGCGAATAAATCGCACGGCAATTAAACAAAACCTAACCCATTTATCTTTATGGGACTATTCACACCAAATCAAAATTTGCGGTGCAGATTTTTTTTTCTGATTTGGTGTGAATAGTCCCATAGATATAAATGGGTTACCTTTTCTTAACTCATTGAGTGCCAGCCACTTTTGGAGAACGGCCGCTCCCAGTGCCAGAGTTTCAGAGCGTTTTCAGTGATTTCTCGAGGCCCACAGAATATTGTGTGATATTACTATGTAAACACCGAACACGCAAAAAGAACAAGGAGACTCTATTGTATCATCAGCAAAAAAAAGTTTATTGATACCATTTTCCGTTCTTTAGTTATCAGCCGGAGAAGATAGGTCAAAAACAGCAAAAACATGCATTTCTATCTAGAAGCTGAGATATTCCGCCTTTTGTGAAATGCAGCATTTCAAGCACATTCACTGACTCTAGCTAATATTTTCTGATGTAGTGACCTGGTGTAGTTCTGTGGAGCCTGCGTGCCCCACCCCCCTCTCCCCCACTCAGCTGCAAACTCCTCCCCACACGCACCCAGTCTATTTTCGGAGCCTCCGTTTTTGCGGGCGGTGCGGCTCACAGCGCGACAGCCCTGCGACAGCTCACAGCGCGACAAGGAAATGCCAAACGGGACTGCAGGTAAAGGTTTGGCCATTCGGCGTCGGGTGCTGCCTTTCTGGTGGGTAATCGTGTGGAGAAACTATATGCAGACAGACAGACAGAGGCAGAGGAGCTCAGTTGTGTGCGCGGATTGATTGCTGTTGGCAGGCACCGTCAAGCAGCAGCCAGAGCAATCTACATGGCTCTGGGCTGCAGCATGAGCGCTTTCTCTTTGATCACGGCTTTTTCAGGCTGTATTCCTGACATTTCTGCAATCTGGAGAGCACTGTCGCCACCTAAGGGTTCTGTAAAATAGGTTAGACACATTCAATAGCTCCCATATTGTAAGACGCGATGTAAGAGGCTTAGATCGACATCCCCCCGTCAAAAAACGCAATTGACGACTTTAGTCCTAGTACCTGTGCTGCCAACTGAGCCTGCAATCTTCTAAGTTTTTAACTTATCCCACGGTCTTCGTTTTATACCATTTTTTGTATACATGATGTTTTAACAATTTTATTTGTTACCAAGAAAGCCTGTGACGATCTGCTGTCCGGATCATCTGCTTTTAAACTCCACTGTCAAGTTCCTGTCTGACTCAGGTGTTCCCTCAGAAGCTACGTTAGCCTAGCCATTGGCTAATTCTCTGAATTGAACCTACTACCTGCTAAATCTGCCATTTTTATCATCGCCACCAACTCAAACTACTTCTACAACCCCTACCGAGAGGAATACAAGATCGGATTACCATCTGATCACTTGCCGAAGTTATATCAACGCAGCAGGCCCGGTCATACGGGCCTCTGCCGGTAAGTGATCCATACCTATCTGTCATCTGTCAGCTGTCATCTGTCAACCTCCTAGTATCAGCACTATATCGCTATCTTCAACCTCCTCCACTATCCACTTCACCTGACTGCCACTCGATCACTTGCCGAAGTTATATCCACGCAGCAGGCCCGGTTATACGGGCCTCTGCCGGTAAGTGATCCATCCATAGCTGACTGCCACCTACCATCTAGCGTTAGGCTTTACCGACAACATCAAATCTCATTTGTTCTACCTCAATTAGACACACCGTACTGGTCACTGCTTTTGTTTATCTCCGCAGAAACTGCAATCAACACCGGACCCTCCTGTCAATACACACGGCCACTCACGCATACACGCACTCACTCTCACACACACACACACACACTCACTCGCTCATATACAAACAAACAAAATGCCTTCACTCACCTCTCCATCTTGCTGCCTCGACTGTGACGAGAAAGACGCCAGGATCTCCCTACTGGAGGAAAGACTATCGCTCCTCCATCAGCTCAGAGCGGACGAAGATCAAATGGACTCCCTGGTCAAAGGACTCGCCCCAGTCTCCTCTCCTCCGGCCGCCGAGCTGGACTCCGACTCGGCGGTCATAGTGGGCGGCGCTGCGCCCATCAACTCCTCCGCAGCCCTGGCTGTTACCGTCCTCGACCCGGCCTGGGTCTCCGTACCGACTGACCAATGGGAGTGGCTCGGTACCAAGCCCAAAGCTCTGGCCAACTCCACCCCTGGCCAGTGCAAAAATTGGACGACCGCTGGCAGGGGTAATCATGGTGGCAAACTCCTCCCCCGCTCCCCTCCACCTGGTTATGTCCATCTACCCACCCAAAACAAGTTTTCTTGCTTAGAAGAAGAAGTCCTCTCCTCCCAATCACGCCCCCCTCGCATCTCCCCTGCTCAGTTCATTTTCACCCCATGTCCCTCTCGCCCCTTTCCTCCCCGTCCTTACCCCCTCCCCCCTCCCAGCGTTAACTCGTCTACTACCTCTTCTGCTTCATCCACCCCCCCAGTTATTTCTGCCCCCCCGGTTCCTTCTGCCAAGCATGTTGACCCCCCTACCGATCCCCCCTCACGCCCGACCCCCCCATGTCCTCTGATTTCACCCTCCATACTGATAGTTGGCGACTCCATAACTAGGAAACTCCGCTTCATTAATGCAGTCACCCATTGTTTTCCCGGTGCAACATCCATGGACATCCTTATCAAACTCCCCGATATCCTGACTTCACTTCCCCCTTCAATCACGAAAATAATCCTTCACATTGGCTCCAATGACGTCAACAACCAACAGTCCGAACTGACAAAGAAAACCTTCCTCCGCCTCTTTGACCTCCTCGCCAAATCCGATAAATCCATTTTCCTTTCCGGCCCCATTCCCACATTCCGTCGTGGCGACATGAAGTTCAGTCGCCTGTTGTCTCTTCACACCTGGCTTCACTCCGTCTGCCCCTACCATAACATCACTTTCATTCACAACTTCACTCTGTTCTGGGAACGCTCCTCTTTTTTCTCTCCTGATGGCCTTCACCCAAACGCGCTCGGAGCAAAAATGCTCGCAGCTAATCTGCATCGCGCTTTGGCTGTTCAAGCTTCCACAACCCTCCCCCCCCCCAATGTTTGACTGACGGAGTCCCTTCATCCACCGGTCATTTCCGGTCAGTCCCAACATTCCTCTCCGGTCCCCGCCCAACTCTGCAATAGCTCCCCCCCATGGCCTGGTGGTCTTATTACGCCTCCTCCCTTCATTTCAATCCCTCTCTCAACCACTATTCTGCTACCTGTCCCTGTCTCTGTAGAAATCCCACATCTCATCCCTGTTCACATCTCCACTTTCTCTTCTGCCAGACCTGCTGCCTCTACTCACATCCCCTTCCCCTCCATTTCCAACTCCAATAACCCCCTTCAAATCAGTAAGCAAAATAATAACAACAATCTTCTAATCATTAAACCCCTCCCAACTACCACTCCCTCTCCGCCTTGTACTAATTTCACCATTTCAGCTGGACTCTGGAATTGTCAGTCAGCAGTAAACAAAACACACATAATTTCATCCCATGCTCTCACTCAATCACTCCATTTCCTTGCCCTTACCGAAACCTGGATCATACCCGAAAACACTGCTACTCCCGCTGCACTCTCTTCTGCCCACTCATTTTCACATACCCCCCGAGCCTCCGGCCGGGGGGGCGGCACAGGACTACTCATCTCTCCCACTTGGACCTACACAGTCACTCCTCTCACTCACCTCTCCATATCTTCATTTGAGTCTCATGCAGTTGCCATATCCCTTCCATTTAAATTTTTCATTATTGTCATTTACCGTCCACCTGCTCCACTTGGTGTTTTCCTGGATGAAATGGACACCCTCCTCTCACTCTTCCCTGATGATGGCACCCCCCTGATTCTCCTGGGTGATTTCAATTTTCACACATCAATCTTGCAATCTTCCCCCTTTCTCAATTTTTTCTCATCTTTCGATCTCTCCCTCTCTGCATCACCCCCCACTCATAAAGCTGGCAATCTACTCGATTTGGTTTTCACCCGTTCCTGCTCCACTTCTAACCTTGCTGTCACTCCCCTCCCAGTTTCTGATCACCATTTTATTTCTTTTTCTCTCCCCATCTCCCTCCCACCCCCCCACCCATCACCCACCCACACTATATCTACCAGACGCAACCTTAGAACACTTTCTCCTACATCCCTTTCCTCTGCTGCCCTTTCCCGACTCCCCTCTGCTGAGGAGTTTTCCCTCCTCTCTACGGAGGAAGCTTCCACCATCTTCATGTCCTCTCTTTCCTCTGCACTCGATTCCCTCTGTCCACTCTCTATCAAACCCGCTCGTTCCTCTCCCCCTGCTCCCTGGCTGTCCGAAGCCCTCCGAAACTATCGGATGGAGCTTCGGGCAGCCGAAAGAAAATGGAAGAAATCTCAGCACCCCAATGACCTCTCAGCCTATCAACACATCTTCTCTAAATTCACCGACGCAGTTTCATCAGCCAAATCATCATTTTTCATCTCTGAAATACAGTCATCCGCCAATAACCCCAAAAAACTATTCTCTACATTCTCCTCTCTCCTCAACCCCCCCCCTCCTCCTCCTCCCTCCTCCCTCTCTGCAGATGACTTTTCTACATTTTTCACAAAAAAGATTGACAATATACGCTCTTCCTTCCCCCCTCCACCCTCCAATATCAGTTCTCCTGTTTCCCACCCTGAATATCTGCCATCCATTTCAAAACTCCCTTCCTTCTCTACCCTTTCCTCTGAAGAAGTCCTCAAACTGGTTCATTCTAACCCTGCTACCTCCTGCCCTCTTGATCCCATCCCCTCCTCTCTTCTCCAGTCCATCTCTTCCGATTTATCCCCTTTTCTCACATCCCTCATCAACTCCTCCCTGTCCACAGGCATCATGCCACATTCTTTAAAAACCGCTAGAGTAAAGCCCCTACTCAAAAAACCCTCTCTTGACCCCACTGACATTAATAATTACCGTCCTATCTCCCTCTTATCATTCATTTCCAAAACCCTTGAAAGAGCAGTCTCAGATCAACTTTCCCTCCACTTATCACAAAACAACCTACTTGATCCCCTCCAATCCGGTTTCCGATCTGCCCACTCCACCGAAACTGCTCTCCTTTCCGTCACTGAGGCCCTACACACTGCTAGGGCCTCATCCCTCTCTTCCGTCCTCATTTTACTAGATCTATCTGCTGCATTCGACACAGTCAATCACCAAATTCTTCTTTCCATTCTCTCTGATTTAGGTATTTCTGGTTCTGCACTTTCCTGGTTTTCATCATATCTCTCCAACCGCTCCTACCAGGTATTATGGCGAGGAGGTCTCTCAAAACCCTGCACTCTCACCACTGGTGTCCCCCAGGGCTCAGTCCTGGGCCCCCGACTGTTCCTGCTTTATATCAGATCTCTCGGCCATATCATCTCATCACACGGTTTTTCCTATCACTGTTATGCCGACGACACACAGGTCTATCTCTCCTTCCCCCCCTCTGACACCCAAATCATGATTCGCATCTCCGCATGTCTCAAAGACATTAGTAAATGGATGTCCACTCACCACCTGAAACTGAACCTAAGCAAGACCGAGTTGCTCTTCCTCCCTGGAAAAGACTGCCCACTGACTGACCTCTCCATCTCAATAGACAACACCATTGTAATACCCTCCAAAACTGTCAAAAACCTGGGTGTGATCATAGACAACCAGCTCTCCTTCTCCGCCTACATTTCTGCAACAGCACGCTCCTGTAGATTCTCCTTATATAACATCCGCAAAATCCGTCCATTCCTCACAAAAGAAGCAACACAACTCCTGGTCCAGTCACTTATCATATCAAAACTTGACTACTGCAATGCCCTTCTAGCTGGCTTACCTACCTCTGCTATTCAACCACTCCAGCTTATCCAGAATGCTGCAGCTCGTCTGGTGTTCAATCAACCCAAATTTTCCCACGTCACCCCCCTCTTCCACGACCTCCATTGGCTTCCCATTTCCTCACGTATTAAATTCAAAACACTTACTCTAGCCTATAGAGCAGTACACCAGACAGCCCCTCCGTACCTACAATCTATGGTCAGATTCCAGCCCTCACACCGCTCCCTCCGCCCCTCCACTAGTGCTGGACGCCTCGCCCCTCCACCATTACATGTACTCAACAATCGCTCATCCCGTTCGAGACTTTTTTCATCCCTGGCACCGAAATGGTGGAACGAACTCCCTCCCTTGGTCAGGACGGCCGAAACTTTTCCCATCTTTCGAAAAAGACTAAAAACTCACCTTTTCGGCATTCCTTCATGAACTGACCTTTGCTTTGATCCTGTCACTGCCTTGTTTTACTGTTTATATTGTTTTGTATTCTTGTTGGTTGTAAATAACTTGTTGTACGTCGCTTTGGATAAAGGCGTCTGCCAAATGAAATAAAGTAAAGTAAAGTAAAGTAGTCGTCAATGGCACTCTACGTCACTAAATGAATTGACGACTAAAGTCGTCATTGGCACTCAATGAGTTAATTGCTGTGCAATGTATTTGCACGGATTATTTGCTTTTGGTTGAGACAGATTTATGGAGAGAAAGAGGGACTAACAGAATAGTGTCTCGGTAACTGCAAAAGCCACAAACTTAAGTTGAGCCTGTGTGCCGACTAAATTGTCCCCCCCCCCCAGCTGAAAACACCAGGTGCTCTTCTTAAAAACGCCCAGCTGGGAGCGCTTGAGGACACTTTGGAGGTTTTTTTTAGCCAAGAGGCTTTGGTTGATCTGGAATATCCGCGGATGTAAAAATGTAAAAAATGTTGGCACAAAGTAGAGTCGGCTACGTGCTCTGTGGATGAATGGAAGGCTGAAGCACGCAGGGAGAGAGGACCTTCTATGTGGGTTCATGAAATGTTGTGTGCCAGGAAACATCTCAATGAGCAGGCTACCATCGTTCTTTTCAAGACAAACGCTAAGCAGCAATTTACTGCACACAGATAGCACAGTGATATAGCTAGCTGCTGTAGCTTGTGTGTTATATCTCTCGGTGCCACGTTACGTGCAGTACATTGCAACTTACCAGAGAAGAGGTTGAATTCATTCATGCCTGTACAATTCATGTTTGACTCAGACCAGTGGTCTTTGTCCCGCCCCCCCTCGACTGTGATTGGACAGCTGCGTAAAAAGTGACAGTGACGAGCTCAACGTTTACCCAAAGTTCAAGATTTTTCACCCGGAGACCAGAAGAAAAAACAAAAAGCCCAACGTGAATGCGCTCAGACGCTCAGTGCCTCGTCATGCTGCTGGCGTTTGTAGCACAGTGTAAATACACGGCGCCCCCTGCTGGCGTTTGTAGCACAGTGTAAATACATGGCGCTCCCTGCTGGCGTTTGTAGCAAGGTGCAAACACACAGCGCGGCCATTGCAAACAATTCAAAAAATACACTGGCCTGAGTGGCCTCAGGAAAAAAGGCTTTTGGTGGACACACGGCATGAGAGCCGTTGTTCAGTCAGGAGCTCAACAAACCTTCAAGGAGATCTGAGGCTGAGCCGAGGCAGTACTCCATCACCAGCTGAGGAGAAGGACAATACATTTCAAAACATCATCAACAGACTTACACATAAAGCCCAACCTCTGCATTGTGTGAGACACATTCGCACACGATAATGAAATTCACTTAAATCACTGGATAGAACTGTGTGAAGTCAAGATTATTTATTTTAGAGATGCTGCGATCCGATCATGTGATCGGATATCGGCGCGATATCAGCCAAAAAACATGGATCGGATCGGATCGGATCGGATTCCAGCGAAAATGACCGATCCAAGGCTCCGATATGAGCACTCCATTCCATGACTCCGCTCCAGGATTTCTATCCAGCATGCAGCAGCACACAGAGGCCATGTGATCACAAGTTACAACAGGGCTTCTAGTAGCAGGCAGCTAGCCAACTGGTATCACCGTAGCACTACACGGAACACGGCAACGGCATAGAGAGAGTGAGCGAAAAAACCCAACGATGTCCGCCGTGTGGGAATATTACACACTAGAAAGCGAAGGGGACCCAACAGCCAAATGCAAAACTTGCTTGGTCTCATTCCACCACTAAAAACTATCCCAGCATTGTATTGTATTGGGGTCGAGTCTACTTTTCAGACCCCCGTGGCGACTTTATTTCTCAAAGGCGACTAGCGACAAATCTGGCGACTTTTTCTGACCACGGGAAGCAACGTTAATGTGTTGAATCTCTACGGATTTTGCCTGTAAATTGGTGCGGGTGGTGCTGGCTTTTCTCCCTCTCTCTCTCTCCTTCTCTCCGTCTGTCTGACACACACAGCGCTTCGGCTTCACTGCAGCCTCTATCCTACCTGAGAGCAGCAGGATAGGGTTTGCTTGTCATTTCTAACAGCGTATGTCGAATCTGTATCTGGCCAACACGGGCGGAGTCGGCACTTAATATTACAACAATACAGTCAGATTACAACGGCTATGCCGAAGCATGCACGGACCCATCAAAGCTGTCCGTCTGTAAAACGATGTTTACACAGGCAAAAGGGAGACAACACGTCCACTTGACTTGCCAAAGCATTTATCCAACAGACGATCCGACTAGTACAAAGTGTCACAGTTTAGCGAATGTGATAACGTCAAGTCAAGCGAGTGTGATTTATTTTGTTTTGACGAGGCAATTAAAGGCAATGCGCTCATGAGCGCCTAACCTCTGGCAAGGAGGTAGGCTAGAGAGTCATGACGGTGTTTAAGAGTGATATGAGGTTGCAAACTGTATAACGTTAACTGTCAAAGAAATCACATACACTAAGTATAAGGAACATCAGATTACTGCACATTACCATGTAAAAGCTTTAATAACACTGAGAATTATTTATTTATTTAGAATAATCCATGATTAATGTTATACTAATTGTCAAAAACTCACCTACATGTATTAACAAACAAGAAAACACTTGACACCACATAGGCTACCACATACATTTTATTGTGGAAATAAATAAAGATACATGAGATTAACTGTAAATCTGGCACTTAATGATGAAGCTCAAACTCAGGATTACACTAAAGTAGACTAAACAGACATTATTCTATTCTGCGCTCTACTGAACACATTTCCTCGTTTTCTATTGAGTCAAATGAGATGCCAGCAGAATCAGTTGAGGCAGCCTTCCCCAGCTATCTTTGAACACCACATAAAGTATGATGAAGATTCAAAACATAAATTTTAACTTCCATGTTCTTCTGTCGTCCATTATTACATGACTTTTCCTGTTGTTTTAGCTTTTTGCCGTGGTATCGTTTAAGTATCGAGTATCGAGATATTTAGGCAGGTATCGGTATCGAAGTCATAATTTTGGTATCGTGACAACCCTATATCGGTATCGGATCGAAATCGGTATCGAATCGGGTATCGAAATTTGATCGGAATCGGATCGGTTTTGAGGCTAAAATATCGGAATCGGATCGGAATTGAAAAATCTCGATCGCAGCATCTCTAATTTATTTATTTATATTTTTTACAATTCCTCACTTTCTGATTTTGCATTAGGTACCTTCTGCCTCCATTTTTCATGGCATGAAGAAATTGTACATCCGGATGAGGAAAAATTAATTGCATGCCAACAAATGACAGCTAAAATGAGCAGGAGTTTGAGGCACACAGGATTAATATTGTCAGAGGACTTCTGTCTTCACTCAATATGGCAATATGTGGAGTTTTTAACTTTCCAAATTAGACATGGCATATTTGCACAGATTAAATCACAATCTCATTAAAATAGGGGGCCATAGTACTAAATACTATTGATTTGAGTTTTCCACCAGTGCTTTGAAGCAGAAGCAGGCTAAGGGTTTGCTTTGTTTGTTTGTTTATCTTGTCATCATCTCATCACATTAGTGGTGTTTAGTTGAGTTGATTTGGAAATGTTAAGGTGCATTCATCAAGGATAACACAATGAACTCAGAGACTGATTTCTGTTGTGCTCCTTGAGCCGTTTTCCCACATGCGCTTTGTACCGCTAAATGACCGGAACGTGGTCTAATGCCTGCATGTGGGAAAGTCGTTGTGCCGATATAAGCGCGACCCCGTCATCGCCGACATTTCACCAGTTTCGAGCCAGTCAGAAGAGTGGGAAACGGGTCCAGTCATTTTCCGCGACAGCGGTCCTTCAATCATGGGCGAGGTGTAGCCTACACACGTTGCTTAATGTTCCAGCGGGCATAATCTAATCATTCGCGCACATTAAAGCAAACTGGCGAAATGATCTTGTGATAGCCTAATAAGAGCAGTATGTCAGCTTGCTGATTTCCGAAGGCGAAGGCAACCCCGGACACATCAAACGAAGCCAGTCTGTAAAAAGTGCTTCAACGCGACGCAGGTGAACGGATAAACATCGAACCAGCAACTATTTCTCTCAGACACGGATCCCAACTTCTTCAAAGTGCATCATCTAATCATTCGCGCACATCAAAGCAAACTACTTCCACATTTCGCTTCCTGCATTTGCTTTCTCTACATACATATAAGCTCCCCCCTCCCCCCGCCCCCCAACATACAGGCAAATTCGCTGCTAGATTCCCATATGCGAGCGTGAAGGTGTGAAGGGAAATTCAGGGAAATGTCCGATATTGACTTACAGGTAATTTTCCGGTACGCATGTGGGAAAACGGCTTTGGTGGAACAGATACCGTGGTCACAGGCATCATCAGCATGCAGCGCTTTCATAACACCAAGGAAGACATTTATTAAATCATACATCATTTTCCTGTCTTGGTTATTTATTTCTTTGATACATACATGCATAATATTACCATACCAAATACTCCTACATATACTCACACCTACATACCTTCACCCATATACATTTCTAAATCTTTCTTCCATTTTGGTCAAATAACCCTTCCCCCCACATTCGTGGCGTTTCTGGCCGTCCTAGCGTTGTTTTGAGATCAATAGCGTCCAAGTCAGTTGTAAAATGGAGCTGATTTGGGGCCAAGTGTGAGCCTGTCTTTCCTGCATCTAAATACCGTAAATTCCGGACTATAAGCCGCACCTTTTTTCCCGTTTTTTGGCCTTTTTTGGCCCCTGCGGCTTATATAACGGTGCGGCTTATCTATGGATTTTTTCAAAAAAAAAAAAAAAAAAAAAATCTCTCTTTTTTAGCACTCTTTCTAACTATAAATCCTATATAACTATAATAAGTTTTAATTTCCTCTCTTGCCCTCTTTTCACCACACTGTATGACACTGTATGACACTGTATGCACTGTAAAAAACAACACAGGTGGTGTTGTGTTATGTTGTTTTGTTGAAATGTTAATAAATGGGAGCTTCCTCTACAATCCCCTCTGTGCATGAACCCTTACATATGGTAATTAAACATTAAAACACACAAAAAAAAAAAAAAAAAAAAAAAAAAAAAACATTAAAACACCCGCGGCTTATAGTCCGGTGTGGCTTATATAAGAAAAAAATAGTCAACTTTGAAGGTGCGGCTTATACACCGGTGCGGCTTATAGTCCGGAATTTACGGTAGCTATTTTTATTCCCGTTTTCGCCAAATATCGTCATAATCTGATCCCTCAAGAACAGGGGTGCCCACACTTTTTCAGCTTGGGAGCTACTTTTAAAATGACCAAGTCAAAGTGATCTACCAAACATATTTATTTATATATATATACACTGAGTATACAGTGGAAAACAGTGGAAAAACAGTGGAAAAACAGTGGAAAAACAGTAAGTCGAAGGCGACATTACGACGATGAGGACGGTGAGGACTCAATCACAGCAGATATCCGCTGATAGCCTACCACGGAGATCTCACAGGCACAGGCACCTTATGCCTCCTCCTGACCAGGCGTTATATTTACGACCGGTCTTAGTGAGAAAAAGGCTTACACCTGTTGGTGCAACCGGCGTAGCTGTTAGGTCGTAAAGTTACGACCAACTTAGCTTAAGACCAGTCGTAAGACCACTTGGTGCAACTGGCCCCTGGCGTTTAAGCACTTTTGTTTTTGGCGGAGCGCTCTGGGCATTTCAAGCTGAAAAAAGTTTAACATTTGGAGGAAAAGCGCGCTGCTCGTCTTTTCACATCTCCTACCTCTTCTCCTCCCAGAGGGATCCTCAACCTCTGCTGCTGCCAGAATTGGCAATACTCTGCTTTCATTTTCACATCAACATCATCAAACAGACAAAACCAGCTGGCTACCATCCTTGTGATCGTTGTGTCCTGAACTGTACTGCACGCGACTTGCAGGGGGAAAGAAAACAAAGCGCAAAAAAAACACTCTGTGCGCTGTTTTGTGCGCAATGGAAGCGCCCTGTGTGAACACCGCCTAACTCTATTTTCTAACATCAGCCATTTTAATTCCCTACATTCAGAAGGGCCAACGTCACTCAGACTCAGTACCACTCTGACTAGTCAGTACCCACTCTGACTAGTCAGTACCACTCTGACTAGCTTCTTTTGAGCTGTTTGAAGTAGGGATGCACCGATCGATCGGCACGTGACCGGAAATGGCCGATTTTCACGTGATCGGCCTCGATCGGTGATCTGCGCCGGTCACTCTAAATAGCCGATTCTGTGAGCCGATTTTCACATGACGTGCGCGCACCCCAAAGCACCGAGACAGGCACCCAGCCACCACACCACACACGCCAGCATACCTTCCTCGTTGTGGATTTTTTTCACCGTCAGTGAAGTAGACAAATCTCGCAGTTTGTCACACATGCAAATCGAAAATAAGCCGTGGAGACAGAGATGCGGCTGAGTCCCGCTCGGCTGGAGTCTAGTCTGAGCGGCTCGCTCCACCTCACTGGCCCCCCTCTCTCTGCTCTCTCTACCCGGGAAGCAGTGCTGCTGCACCCGGCCACAGTGCACAGCCGACTTGGCGAGGTGAACGCGAGCATTGTGTCCAGTATAACCATTCCCCGACCTGCCTTTTCCATTCCACATCAGCGCTGGTGCCTCAGCCTGTCAGTCATGTTGTAACGTAGATACAGGAGAGACTATTTGTTTCGTATTGCAAATAGAACGACGGACATAATAATAAAAATGCATCGGACTCACAAGTGTGCAAGGATTTCTGTGCGTGACGATATTTTTTCGGATGGCAGATAAAAATACGCATACCAAACTTCGGACTGTGTGTAAACTCCGCCTGATATTCAGACTGAAGATCGTTACTGTAACTCATAAACTCATTTCCCCTCTACTCAAGAGGACTGGTCTGGAGCCAGGCTATAAACTCCTTGTCCATGGATCATTTTGATGTTCTGTTGCACCTGTTTTCTTTTGGAAAAGTAAATGCATGATAGCTGTGGGATATAGGCTATTGGATTTAATTTAATTTTTGTATTCATTGTATTTGCACAAAAAAGCTCTGTCCAGTAGCCTAACCTGGAACACTTTTATTTTGAGATGTGTTTGAGTGAGATGGTCCTACTTCATGCAAATGATAAGATAAGATAAGATTATTTGGATCCCCATTAGATGTAAGAATTGTTCTATGAATCTTAATTTTCAAACAAAGTTACAAAAACGTTTGTGTAAGCTGTCAATTGTTGTTTTTAGAAAAAAAAT
Organism: Poromitra crassiceps; assembly: GCF_964638095.1. Classification (NCBI taxonomy): domain Eukaryota; kingdom Metazoa; phylum Chordata; class Actinopteri; order Beryciformes; family Melamphaidae; genus Poromitra; species Poromitra crassiceps. Next base: position 45,595,588 of record NC_139644.1, on the reverse strand, counting down.
CGGTATCGGCAAGTCAGACTATTCAAAAATCGGAAATCGGAATCGGCCAAGAAAATGGCAATCGGTGCATCCCTAGTTTGAAGTTGAGTTCTAATCCCCTTGGGGACACTACTGTACCATGTAGTACAGCATAGTCAAAGTGAGGCTGAATTCAAACTGATGATAATATTTTCCGGATTTACTTATCCAAAAAAGCGGCCTTATGGCCTAAATTTAATTTGTCCCATGTCCTCTCCAAGGAGATATCCACACACACACACACGCGTGTACGTACCCATGCTGTGTGCTCTCTCAGGTAACATCCCCGGTACTCGATGGTGTTGGGGTGACGGAGTTTCTGTAGGAACTTCACCTCTTTAATGATGTCTTGCCATTTCTGGAGACAGAAAACAAACCCAATCAGCACACAACTCAACTCAATGCACTACTCACATACTTCTGAGGAGATGTCTGTTATAACTACAGACATGTCCTGTATGTTAACTACTAGACTGTCAGTCTGTTATAACTACAGACATGTCCTGTATGTTAACTACTGTTATAACTACAGACATGTCCTGTATGTTAACTACTGTTATAACTACAGACATGTCCTGTATGTTAACTACTGTTATAACTACAGACATGTCCTGTATGTTAACTACAGACATGTCCTGTATGTTAACTACAGACATGTCCTGTATGTTAACTACAGACATGTCCTGTATGTTAACTACTAGACTGTCAGTATGTTATTTACCAGACATGTCCTGTATGTTAACTACTAGACTGTCAGTATGTCCTGTATGTTAACTACTCGACTGTCAGTATGTCATTTAGCAGATATGTCCTGTATGTTAACTACTAGACTGTCAGTATGTCATTTAGCAGATATGTCCTGTATGTTAACTACTAGACTGTCAGTATGTTATTTAGCAGATATGTCCTGTATGTTAACTACTAGACTGTCAGTATGTCATTTAGCAGATATGTCCTGTATGTTAACTACTAGACTGTCACTATGTCATTTAGCAGATATGTCCTGTATGTTAACTACTAGACTGTCAGTATGTTATTTAGCAGATATGTCCTGTATGTTAACTACTCGACTGTCAGTATGTCATTTAGCAGATATGTCCTGTATGTTAACTACTAGACTGTCAGTATGTCATTTAGCAGATATGTCCTGTATGTTAACTACTAGACTGTCAGTATGTCATTTAGCAGATATGTCCTGTATGTTAACTACTAGACTGTCAGTATGTCATTTAGCAGATATGTCCTGTATGTTAACTACTAGACTGTCAGTATGTCATTTAGCAGACAGGTCCTGTATGTTAACTACTAGACTGTCAGTATGGCATTTAGCAGATATGTCCTGTATGTTAACTACTAGACTGTCAGTATGTCATTTACCAGACATGTCCCGTATGTTAAAGGGATACGTCAACATTTTTCAGTCAGCAATTCATACAGTTTCTAACACAATGTTTACATTTGCCTATAGGTTTATGACAAATGTCTCAGTTTTGTCTAAGCGATAAACACACATGCAGTTTTGCACCAAGAAGCTGCAGATAAAACATGTCATGCAGATGTTCTTGAATTTAAATAGAAATTCTTGAACATTTGTCAAGGTTTTGACTTCAGACTGCTCACTGAGTCACTAGATCAACACTTTGGACACAAGCAGGTTTCACAGCTAATTCACAGCTCAGGTGATGAATACTAGTACAGCCACAGAGTCACTGGAAAGACCAGTTAGTGCATTTTAGGGATTTAAGAGAAAGACAACAAGCCATGAAATGACACAATTAGCAACAGCTATTCCTTTTCGCATGATTCAGTCAAATCTGGTTTGTAGAGAAAGTGGGTCTCTAGGGGAAGTCACAGACAGGCCTTGTGAAAGCCGAGATATCTCAATAGTCAACTTCAAAACCAAATAGTCTGTTGACCTCATTGGTCTGCTTGCCACTGTAGGACATCTTCTTGATGGCCACCACCTCATTGTTGCGCACGTCTTGGGCCTGTTGGACAACAGACACAAATGGAAACATTATTCACACTCAAATTAGTTTGTGGGTGTGTTCACAACAGGTGTGTTCACAACACTCACAGACTCAAATGAGTGTGTGGGTGTGTTCACAACAGGTGTGTTCACAACACTCACACACTCAAATGAGTGTGTGGGTGTGTTCACAACAGGTGTGTTCACAACACTCACACACTCAAATGAGTGTGTGGGTGTGTTCACAACAGGTGTGTTCACAACACTCACACACTCAAATGAGTGTGTGGGTGTGTTCACAACAGGTGTGTTCACAACACTCACACACTCAAATGGGTTTGTGGGTGTGTTCACAACAGGTGTGTTCACAACACTCACACACTGTGTTCACAACACTCAGTTTGGAACGTGCCTCACCTTAGGGCCATGGCACAGCTTGTATTTACGGTGGCAGAAATATAACGGTACACATGCTGGACACATTATAGTCATGCACAAAACATATACACATATATAATATATAATATATATGAAATTAAACAATCAAAATGTGCTGTCATTGCAGAATTCCATCTTTAATTTGAGGGTATTTACATCCAAGTCAGGTGAACAGTGTAGGAATGACATTACATGTTAAGGCACCAAACGTAATTGGACAAACTAACATAATCATCTAATCGTCCAACGAGTTCTGAGTCATTGGTTGAATATGAGCAGATAATATTGTCCAAAACACTTCAGATTTTATTCTGCTGCTGTTGTCAGTAGTCACATCATCAATAAATGCAAGGGAATTAGTTCTATGAACTAATATGAACATACATGCCCACACTGTCAATGGAACTGCTTGTGGAATCCGCTTATAGTGATCATAGTTCTGGACAGTGATTAACCACTTCTACTGATCAAAAAGCTTTGTCCTGAATCATCCCGATACAAATGCTGTTAAAATCATTTGCTTATAGTGATCAGTTTGACCCGTCCCAAGGTGATCACTGTAAGAGCAGTGCACTGACTCGAGTAATTCATCGTTGCCACCCTGGTACAAGAGTGGGAATATTTATACTGTAAAGACATATTTTGTGAAAGCACAAAGTCAATGTACATTTAGCCCACTTTGTAGAAAATACCAAGATATATATTGTGTATCACCATTCAGCCTAAAAATACAGATGTGATTTTTGGTCCATATCGCCCAGCCCTACAGTGATTCATAATAATGCTAGTCTGATACTGGGGGAAAAATGCTTGAATGAGCAACTGTTTAAAATGTCCCTTTCATTCCTCTTGCATTATTATATCAATGCAAATTGATGCAGATCCTTTATTTTTGTGGCACAGGTCTCCCATGGCCTTTTGAAGGAGCTGAAACTCAGCGTGGCCGTGTGTTGTGCATCTAAGAACTGCTTTGAAGATGTTGGCTTGAAGCCCCAGCATGCCAAGAAGAATATGTTACATGTAAAATAAGATATGTATCTAGTGCAGTCGCATGCTGTTTTCTCACCATTTTACTAATTAGGAGGGGGAAATGTTTCTGTTTCTGTTTCTTTCTCATTAATATTAGCAGTGTGGATATGAACAGACGGCATCGCTCCCTCCTTGAAAGCCACACAGAAAGATTTGCTGCTCAGGCCTCCTGCGTGTGTTTCTCAGTGAAATGTTACAACGGCTTCTGAATTAGGGAAATCCTATCGGTACATGTGTTTCCATCCTAACCTAAACTAGGGATGGGCAACTAATTTCGAAATTTTCGAATAGTCGTTTTTATTATCAAGATCGACTTTTATTATTGAAAGTCAAAAATCTTTTATTGACAATCTTGTCTTAAAAAGCAAGTTTTCCATTGTTTTTACCAGCGCCTGTCTCTTTAAGGGCAGCAAGTTCGTCCATGTGACGTTGCTGTAGCCGATGGTTGTGCACTGCGCACTGACTCACTCACGCAAGGAGCATTAGCGACAGTAGCACCCAGCAGCTCCTTGATTGAAACGGTAGAAACATAGTAGAAATTGTGTCTACATAATATCAACACTCAGCCACAAGGAAAAGGTTTCAAAGCTCGTTACTGCATGAAGAAAAGCTGACATTCTGTCTACTGTTCCATGGGCTAGCTCAGCTTTGTTCAGGAAGCTAAGCTAACGTGGCTAACATAGTCTGGGTCTGTGGATGTCAATAGAGTGTCAAAGTCACCCCCTCTCCCTCGGATTTCATCCACCATTCATTTTTCCATAGACCTGCAGTAAAATGCTTATCCACAATGAAAGAAGGACTTTCCGCACACTTAAATTTGCACTAAAAATCAATTAAAAAAAATGCTTATAACTTTAACTTTACTTTGTCAAACCAAGTGATTCAACTACACTTAGAATCAGGGGAGAACATATAACATTTTTGACTCGCTTTTTTTAAGGGGCGGGCGAATTTCGACAAAAAGTCGACTTTGGCCCAGTGAATTTTGACTCGTGTTTTTGCTAAAGAATGCCCATCCAAACCTAAACATTGACGAGTTAATAAATGCAACATGCGGATACAAGAGATTTTGTTGCTTTGTATATGAAAAAACAGCACACGATGTACAAATAACCGAATCTGGTCGCTACCTGGAATTGATTCAAGACAAATTTGAAAACAAAACAAAACCATATGAAATAAAACCAGCCTATTTGTGAGTGAGCACAGCTAACGGAAGCTGTGAAACTACAAATGGGCAGAATAAGAAAAAGGACAAGAGGAAATCAACTGTTCGGGGAGGTGAAGATCAACTGTGTTTAATAACGCAGGTGGGATGCAACCAATCTGTCACTACATAGTGAAAGAAAGAACTAATAACTGGTCGAGTTCAACAGACTTATTTAAAGGACTAACATTTAGATAATTTATTTCAAGACTTTAAAGACCCACGGGTAGCCTGTTTTTTGGTTCACAGTAGGGATGCACCGATATGAACATTTTGGCCGATGCCGATAACCGATATTAACATTGCTGTTATGGCCGATAACCGATATTTACTGATGTCGATATGATCTGTATAAAACACATTTTTATGATCATCACATTTTGTACATACTGAAAAACACATGTTAACACTGAATTTGAAAAAGTTATGCATTTCTTTATTTGCAAAGCCTTTGGAAAAGCCCATAAATCATAGATTTACTGCATTATTTCACATCAATGTGAAGAATTTGGCTGATAATGATAACCGATATTAACATTGCAACATCTGACCGATACCGATATGACCGATATGTTAAAAAATGACTAACATCGGCCGATATGATTGCCGATATATCGTGCATCCCTAGTTCACAGTGCGTCCTGAAGAGGACGTCCTGATGAATAAATAGGGATTATCGGGACCAACACAACATCCAGTCCTCCACTATATCTCAGCAGCCACTGACGTCCCCACATCCTACTCACAAAGTAGACGGCTCCAAAGCTGCCATGGCCGATCTCACGGAGGTCAGCAAACAGCTTCTCGGGGTCGTCTCGATAGAAGAGCTCTGCTACCTCCGGGTCCTTCAGATTGCCCGCCCGTACGCTCGAGGGCATTGCCAGGGCCTGAGAACAGAAGAGAAGCAGTTAGTACCCGCCCGTACGCTCAAGGGCATTGCCAGGGCCTGAGAACAGAAGAGAAGCAGTTAGTACCCGCCCGTACGCTCGAGGGCATTGCCAGGGCCTGAGAACAGAAGAGAAGCAGTTAGTACCCGCCCGTACGCTCGAGGGCATTGCCAGGGCCTGAGAACAGAAGAGAAGCAGTTAGTACCCGCCCGTACGCTCGAGGGCATTGCCAGGGCCTGAGAACAGAAGAGAAGCAGTTAGTACCCGCCCGTACGCTCGAGGGCATTGCCAGGGCCTGAGAACAGAAGAGAAGCAGTTAGTACCCGCCCGTACGCTCGAGGGCATTGCCAGGGCCTGAGAACAGAAGAGAAGCAGTTAGTACCCGCCCATACGCTCGAGGGCATTGCCAGGGCCTGAGAACAGAAGAGAAGCAGTTAGTACCCGCCCGTACGCTCGAGGGCATTGCCAGGGCCTGAGAACAGAAGAGAAGCAGTTAGTACCCGCCCGTACGCTCGAGGGCATTGCCAGGGCCTGAGAACAGAAGAGAAGCAGTTAGTACCCGCCCGTACGCTCGAGGGCATTGCCAGGGCCTGAGAACAGAAGAGAAGCAGTTAGTACCCGCCCGTACGCTCGAGGGCATTGCCAGGGCCTGAGAACAGAAGAGAAGCAGTTGGTACCGCCCGGGACGTTGCTTATGCTTGTGTTTCCGCACAGACCCCCCCCGTTTTGTTGTTATTGTTGTGGCAAGTAACCGGTTACTTGCCACAACAATACTACTTGAATATTTAAATAAGTTAAAATCTCCATCCCTAGCCTTGTTAATGTTGTTTGTCAGTCTGGTTTAGGGATGCCACGGTGTGGACATTTTCCCACCGGGTAATAAACACGTGACAACAACACCGGTGTTACTGGTGACACCGTCAAAATAAAGGTAAAAAAAATATATATATATGCTCCTCTGCTAGGGCTGGGTATGGGCAAGGACCTCACGATACGATACGTATCCCGATACATGGGTCGCGATACGATTGTATCACAATATACATTGCGATACAATACATATTGTGATATATTGCAATACTCGACATCATTTAATAAAAAATAGATTCGCTGTATACCACCCAGGTAGTGTAATAATATGTAACACTGCGCATGTGCTTATTTTACCTTGATGATTAATGACACAAAGTGGGTTGATTACCTCCTTTAACCCATTGATACCTGATGCAGCATTTGCGTGTATATCCCTCATTTGTGTGTGTATCCCTTTAAGACCGCGAACCGCGTGACGCGGTTTGCGGTCTTAAAGGGATACACACACAAATGCTGCATCAGGTATCAATGGGTTAAGAGTGGCTAATTAAGTATATTCATCTTAGAAAGCTGCAGCAGGAGCGGAGTTTAGCAGACGGGAAGTAGCTCGCGCTTGGATGGGGAAGTCAAGATCCGCCCTACTCTGCCTCTGATTGGCTCGACTCGTTGCTTTCGTCGGTTGGATTGGTCAGGTTATCGCTAGTCGGAGGGTCTGACGATGCGAGAAGTAGATTCACAACACGCTGGCCGCACATAATTTAATTCACAGCCGTCAACGCCTTTTTGCATAGTTTTAACTAAGAAATCGTACCAAAGTACTTTGATGCCTAAATGCGTGCCTGGTACGAAAAATGCGTGCCGGTTGGCAGGTCTGTCTCTAATTTCCAATGATGCATTATGTGGCCCTCAGTGGTCTCTGAAGCCAAGGAACCAGAGGCCTGTGGCTGTTTGTAAACGCCCTGTGCCCGCCTACGCAGCAGTCAAGCGCCGGGATTGGCCAGAACAGCTGACTGGACTTGGGAAAAATGTAGAAAAAACTGTGGACTGGATTTTTTTGTTGTATTTGATTTTTGAGATAAAATGTCTGCTTGTTGAAGCTTGGGACTAAAGCACCTGGGTTTTTTCATCTTTTAAAATAAAGATGTTTAAAAAACTATTGCTTGTTACATTTTCAGTGCTGTACCTTTTCTCTGGGTAAGAATTGAGCTTGAAATTAACGATATGATACATTATATTATGATATGAGCTATGAACGTGAACACAACACCGTTTATATTATTGCATGTTTTTGTAGATTGTGTACATTGTGTAGATTACAATTATTATGCTTATTATTATTACTATGCTAAGGAAGGTAGGTGACCATAATTGATTTCAATGTCCGCTCTCAATGTCCGCTCTCGAAATCGCTGTCCGTTCTCAAGAGCTATTCAGTTGGTTCATGAAATCGCTGGGCTGCGTGCCCTCCAGTGTTTGTGGTGTGGGAGATGCCAGCTGTCAAAAGAAGAAGACAAAAGACTTGCTCCTGGCCAATCCCGGCGCTTGGACTGCTGCGTAGGCGGGCACAGGGCGTGGTTATTGCGTAACCTATGTGCGAATAGAAATCACGCCCCTCTGGGGCCGGTTGCACAAAGCACCTTAAGTTAAGATTTTGCTTAGGGTCCGAGTTAAGGTGTCCATAAAATAGAATCGGCTGCACAAAACACCCTTAAATCTTGTGCTTATGTTTTCCTTAATATGTTTAACCTTAAGGAGAAGATTTAAGGGTGTTTTGTGCAACCGATTTTATTTTATGAACACCTTAACTTGGACTCTAAGGAAAATCTTAATTTAAGGTGCTTTGTGCAACCAGCCCCTGATTTTTGAGTAGTACATTTTTAGTAGTTGTTGACAGTCAAGAGAAAAACAACAAATGTGGAAAAGAGATAAGCACCAATCTACCATGAGATGAGGATGGCTCTAAAAGTAAAGATGTTTCTCAAACGCTTCTTGTTCAACAGAAAGGGCGAGTCATCATTTGGTGTGTCAGTAGTGCCTGATGACCAAGATCACATGGCTGAACCAGGCTGAACCAGGCTGCGACTCTGGTGGCTGTGACAAGTAATGACGTTACTTCTGCAAAGCAGAAACTCCGTAGTGTAAATTGTCTGTCCCTGGTCCACCCTAAAACTGTAGTGTAGGCTATACAGTAATGTGCATAATATGAGCGGTCACAACATTCAAACAGGCTGGGCTTCTGGGTACAAAGCATTCATCATCAGTGCCACTGCCAGTAACCATTGCCTTCAAAAATGAGATCTAGATGATTCCTTAAACGAAACAAGCCATTTGGACCACACCAGAGATGCAAAGTCATGGATAGTGAAAAAGGTGACCAGGGCAGACACAAAATCATTCACTTAAGTGCCCTATTCCGGGATGAAAAGGGTGACTGTCACATGAAGATGACTAGTTTGCATCCCTGTCACACACAGCGAGTAATGGGCAAGGTGTGGTCCAAAGTTGATAGAATAGAAAATTATTTAATCGTAAAGCATACAAAGAATGAAACATCCATGAAACACTTATAATTGTATATTGTAGCTATAGCTAAATTAGCTAGAGTGTAATCATAGTTGAAGATGAAGGAAACCGTACATGCCTTTCAGCTAGAGCTAACTCTCTCATGGCAGAAATCACTATTGTTAAACATCAAATCTACCCTAAACAATTTAAGGGAGTAAGGAAGCTGAGGGAACGTGGCCTTGGCTTTAACTTTGGAAAAGCATCATGTCTACTCATTTGGACTTCTTCTTCAGAACCAAAAGCTCACTATATTTTTGCAGGGCGAGCTTTTCAGCTTGTTATCATGAATCAAATGTTACAAATTAAGAGTCTAGGGATGCATTAGCTTAGCTAGTCGCCGAGTACTGATACTTCGTTAAATTGCTAGTAACTTTAGTCAGTGTTAGCAGCTAATATATGGTTAGCAAACCACAACTGTCACAACAGTAACGTTAGCTAATGTTGTCTCGATTAACGTTAGCTAGCTCAGGGTTGCTCAAAAGACCACCAAGTAACGTTAGACAAACATGCCAGTGTCATCCATTTAGATTTGACCAAACGTTGTCCCATGGGTCCATATATGGTAGGACTAACGTTAACGTAATAATAATGATTATTATTATTATACAGTCTATGTTACTGATTAGCATTTGCAACGTTAGCTGCCCGTGTAAATGTACGTTAATCTGTGAAAAAACAGACCGTTTTAAACATTTTCTAATTGGGATAATTTCTCGTAACTTCAAATGAGTGAAATGATACTATGCTTGTTTGCTATGGACCCCCTGTAGCCGCTTTGAAGGCCTCTGGGAGTCCCGGGAGCCCCGTTTGAGAACCTCTAGTTAGCTAGTTTAGTTAGCATTGCGGCTAGCTAGCAAAATCAATGATTCCTTACCGCGGCTTATTGTGGTTCCGCTCTGGCAAGAAAAACAACTGTTCAGCAGTCAAGCTAGCAAGCTTCGGTCTTCATAGTCCGGTCTGCTCACGGTGATGATCAATCAGATGTTTGGTCCATTTTCACAGAGGTCGCCCCAGATTTCACAGCCACGACCAACTGATGAACGGCTTGCAGACTACTCTGGCTAGCTTAGCTAGCTCAAACGGCTACTGCAAGCTCGCTAGCTGTGTTTACTTACTACTGCTTTACTAGCCTTGGCTAATTGCCTAGCTTAGCTTAGCTTAGCTAGCTTGCAAGCTAACGTTAGCTGTTCCTACGGGGTGTGGCTGGCGTTTCTCTGCGATTCCCCACCTCCATGCATATTGCCCGGTTACAACAGACCTTTAAAAAAGTATCGACTTAAAAAGCTATATCTCGTCTGTGCCTTGCCCTCACGTTTCATTTATTTCTAACACCGTTTTTGTTCTTGCTAAACACAAGATGGCACAGACTGGTGGGGCGGGACTCAAAGTGTAGACCGGAAAATGATTTGTTCTATTTCCTGTGAGGTTTCTGTTTCACAAATAAAAAAGTATGCATAAATAAACGATAAATTATGAATTATGGTAATATTAGTAATAATTATATAGTAGGCTACAAACCTTCGAAGGCTCAATACATTTGTATTTTACACTATATGTGTGGCCTGCAAAAACCCTTCACATGGTGGGAATTTGACATTTTCATTTTTTGACATTTCCATGGGAGCATGTGGGCAATGTTTCTCTCTCTGTTCTGTTAAAAATTTTGTCCCACTGATGATGTCATCAGTCATGACATCAGTGATGTCACTTGAGCAATTGTGCATTGTGACATCACTGATGATGTCATTAGTGACATACACACACACACACACACGAGAGAGAGACTGAGGGAGAGGGAGAGAGACTGAGGGAGAGAGAGAGAGACATTGCGCGCACCAATAGGGCAGGCGAGGCCGCGCAGCAGGCACGCCTAGGAATCGAGCGCGCGCGGCGCTCGATTCGCGCGGCGAGATGCCTAATTTCCATAAATTAGAAAGTCTCACCTATATAGGACGAATCAGCGTGACGTCACTTGACACCCAGAAATGCGGAACCCCGCGGCAGTTAATAGTATGAGTTGTGCCAAACAAACGTCAATATCTCCAAAACTATACATGACATCGCTTATATTTTGACATTCTGAGTGAGAGCAGAAGTAGCTCAAGAGTTTGATGTATAATATATGCATGTCGTGTTAAAGTTGTGTGAACTGTCGCAGTTTTTAAAATGTAAACATAGTTAGCTGGCTAGAGTCACCCCCGCAGTAAATGCACATCTGAACAGACGTCTATGTACCTGCTCTAGAATCCCCAATCCTGTAGTGTAGAGCCGCAACTCTGTCCTTTGGTGAGTCAGCCATTGAGATATATGGGGGTTTTACCCCATTCGCATGCCAGCCATATAACATTTTGTGGGCCTTCCCACACAGACTATTAAGATCAGATTTTTGCTTTTAATGTTTTATACAGAAAGTGATGAAACCTATATGAAACCCATGGCCAATTGTACATTCTGTCATTGTGTTACTTTTGGATGGAATAGTGAATATAAATTATTCTACTTTTTTGCTGGGGACCCCCTCAAGGGTCTCTGGGGGTCCCCGGACCCCACTTTGAGAACCACTGGGCTATACAACAATAAAGACAGAGCAGTGCAGACAGTGCAAATAAATGCAGGTCAATTTATGCAAATTAAAATGCAAATAATAACTGCAGGTTAACAGGCCTGTGGATATTTCAGAGGTGAGGTGTTACATTACATTACATTACATTACATTACATTACATCATTTGGCAGACGCTTTTATCCAAAGCGACTTACAATCACACATTTTTGTCAACAATAGAGAAACTAACTATGCAACACAATCTATGACAGCTACAACTTCTGAAGGAATAGTGGTATTTTGTTTTATGTATTTATTTATTTTGAGAGAGAGAGAGAGAGAGAGAGAGAGAGAGAGAGAGAGAGAGAGAGATGTTAGATCAAGAAGGGGCCAGGTGGAGCCTGAAAAGGTGTGTTTTTAGTCTTTGCCGAAAGATCGACAGTGATTCGGCCGTCCTGACCGAAGGTGGGAGCTTGTTCCACCATTGAGGTGCCAGCAGGGATGAAAAGAGTTGCGAACGGGATGAGCAACTTTTGAGCCCACGTAGCGAAGGAGGGGCAAAGCATCCTGCACTGGTGGAGGAGCGGTGAGAGGTTTAGAGCCTGACCATAGATTGTAGGTACAGAGGGGCTGTCTGGTGTACTGCCCTGCTGTAGGCCAGTACCAGTGTCTTGAATTTGATGGGAATTGGCTTCCCAAGATGGGAAGCCAGTGAAGGTCCCGGAAGAGGAGAATTTGGGTTGGTTGAAAACCAGACGGGCTGCAGCGTTCTGAATGAGCTGAAGCGGTCGGATGTCAGAGGCAGGTAGCCCGGCCAGGAGCACGTTGCCGTAGTCCAGACGGGAGATGATAAGTGACTGGACCAGGAGTTGTGTCGCTTCCCTGGTGAGAAACGTATGGATTTTGCGGAGGTGTTCTCCAAGATCCCACTGATCTTTCACCTCATCCTACTCTCTGCACTCTAGCTGCTTATCACAACATAATAACAACCACCAACACCTTCACATGCCAACAAGCAGAGATTCATTATAAAGATAGGCCTATATAATGTAGGATTTTTTTATTTGACATTTTCAGGCCAAAAACATGCAACATACTAATTTTATTCTTATTGGGGTGGAAAAGCTCTGAAGCAGCCTTCAGACAATGAGGCACTGAAACTCAGGATCATTATAATGATAACATGGAATAAGACACTCAATCAAATAATTTCCAGTTAAGGGCTTCCATGATAGACAGCCAGTGTAGTATCGATCAATTCTACAATCAATATGTCATCAAACAATTAACTGCATCATCAGATGTGGACGTCACTGACAGGCCAATTTCCAATTTCTAATTTCTTAGATTCCAAAGTGGTATTAATCACTATGACCTCGAAAAGCATCCCAGGCGTGCTACTGTCTTAGAGGACATCCAGAGGGAAGAGCACAGATGAAATGGACACCAGGAGTAAAATGGAGAGAGTAGCAGTTCCAGAGATGCTGCCAGAGCCGCTGAAGGTGACGAAGCCCGGCTGGTTGGTGGTGATGTGGCTTTTGATCCAGGCCTGGTACCGGGACACTCTGGCGTAGACTCCTGGGAAGCCAGGGTCAGCACAACCTATACCAAAACTCACCACTCCAGACTGGATCCAGAGGGAGTCCTGTTTGCTCACCAGTGGCCCACCTGAATCCCCCTGGACAGAAGGAACACAGTATGTCAGTCATATCACCATCAGTAGACATATCAACACCACATCACCATGACCTAGAAAAGGATTATTCAGCTTGACTAATTAACCTTGACTCTGGTGTATTCCAGACTGTTCATAGTTAATTATACATGATTTAAATGTCATCATACTCTAAGTGGCCAAACACACCATACGCCGAAGCCATGCCGAACTGAAGCTTGAGGCAGCTAGGCTCTAGCTGATCTGACGCTTAACCGGTCACACCATGAGCAGTCTCCTTTCCTCAGCACTGGGCTCAGAGCTGCTGCTCCGGGCCCTCCCACCCCTCACAAATTGCATTGACTGCCTGCCTGGCAGCTCGGGACAGCGCGCAGCACGCTTGGAAAATAGAACAGAAGCTGAATCTATCGGTTTGGCGTGGCGCAGCGTGGCTTCAGCATGACGTGGCTGGTTGTTATAATGACGCAGAAGGAGACCTTTAGCATTGTTATACTGACGCAGAAGGATACGCTCACAATGCACAATTGCTCAGACAGTTGTGTGCAAGCACACAAAACATACTTAGAGATGGCACACTAGAAATGAGTGTGCCATATTTGTAATTGACAGAATATGCAGATGTGGATATGTGCATTACCGGCTGTTGAGTTTATTAAAAAGAAAACATGCTCACCTGACAGGAGTCTTTACCTCCCTCTGACAGACCGGCACACATCATGTTATTTGTGATCCCTCCACCATAGTTGGTGTTGCACTGGCTGTTGGCCACGATGGGGACATCCACCTCCTGCAGCGTCTCAGGGTAAGGGAGGGAAGCTGAAGAAGAAGAGAGAGGAGATCTGTCCATCTTTACAGAGTTAAAGGTATATGGGTCCATGTCCCACAGTCAGGGCTGAGACTCCTGAACACCCAGTCCCGGATCAGACTTACATTTGATTTATTTAATCATTTTTACAGTTGTACTTCCCGATTTACGCAGGGAGATATGTAACAGATGTCACAAACATATGATTTACGCAGGGAGATATGTAACAGATGTCACAAACATATGATGCAGCCACTCTATGCATCTGGGTGCTTTTGATTAAACACAATTTTACAAATGAGGGCTAGCGGAACTGTGTCGTGAGTCGCACACTATGGCCTTGAGTCGGACACATCCTTATCTTGTCGTGGGGGTTTCATTTCAGCTAACGCCAACTAGTTTCAGGGGATTTAGACATTTCTAATAATCTACACATCAAGTTTAACATAAATAATGTTACATGGACATTTAAATGTCCAATTACTTTAGGAAAGTCTCTTTGATGAGAGAAAGCCAAAGGACACGCTTGGGTGATGTTTGACAATCGATTGCGCCTTAACTGCTTTATTTACATTAGCGGTGCCAGGGTGGCCAACTTAGGGCTAGCCTAGCGTGATGCTAAATGAACGGCGATAGTGTCCTTTTTCTGACTCTGGGAAAGACAAATCTAAAGTAAATGATTAAAACGATATACCGCTAGAAAGATAAGCAGTTATATTCGACTTTTACACAATTAAACTAGTTGGAAACATTACACTGTCATATATAGTAAGTGAAGTTGTCCCGCTTGATAATAGCAGCAAAATTGTCCCACTCAGGACACAGTGACGTAAAATAAATTGGTCTTGGCAAGGACTCGCCAATGCCAATTATGGGAGCATGTTATGAATCACATGAAGACGAATCACATAAAGTTGATATTAACATCCTTGTAGTCTCAATGCCAGACCCTTGAGAGCTCTTACGCTGATACACTATGTTACTGCATGTTGCAGAGCTCTCTCTGGGTCTGGGACACTCCTCTCAGCCAGCTGGTTAGGGGAGGGAAACGTTCACTTGCCCAGTGATTGGCCAGTGGTGGATTCAGCCTTCACCAATCAGTAACGACTTTGCGATGGGAGACACAGCCCATTTTTCGAACAGCTCTCTCATTGGTGCTACGACCTGTCACTCATTCAATTTCACACACCCCCCTAGACCTGCCTTCAAAAACCAGCAGTGGCTGTTAAGCGGCACAGACTCATTTAGTATGCTTAGCGCAGCGATTCAACGTAATATTTGAGTCTGGGGAGAGTAAGACCCTACTTGCGAAGAGTGGTGTGATCTACAGTTATTGAACTTATATTATATATGAAGCACATATTTAAATAAAGATACAACCTTTTCCTAATCAAAAGTTCCTTGTCAAAATAGAGAGAGAGAGAGAGAGAGATAGAGAGAGAGAGGCAGACAGACAGACAGACAGACAGACAGACAGACAGACAGACAGACAGACAGACAGACAGACAGACAGAGGATATCTAGTGTTCACGGTCCAGAAAGACAGCTGCTCTGGAGTCAATATTGTCTGTCGGTCCAAGAACTACAGGTATGGAAGAGACATTACAGTATGTATAGGTCCAAATGCTTTCAATTAAGAAAACATTATCTACTGTACTACTGGTTTTGTAATCCGCTTGTAATCCATCACAACACACTAGGCCTACAACTAACATGATACTTAATTTTGTTGTCACCCAGCTGTCTAACCTCCGCCACTGTTGATAGTTCCCCAGCCAGTGACCCAGCTGATTAGCCCGGCATGGAAGGAGCTGCCATCCGCAGCCAGGCAGACCGGTCTGCTGTAGTTGGTGAAGGAGGAGACCGGGAAGGACAGCTGCAGCAAGGCCACGTCATTGTCTGTGGTTTGGTCATTGTAGTTCGGGTGTTTGATGATCCGGGTCACGCTTCTGGAAACCTCGTTGGCATTGGTGCCTTGCTGGGTGTGGCGTCCGAGGTAGACGGTCAGCCCAGATATGGTGGTGCTGAGAGGAGGACCAGACAATATTGATGTGAATGTAGAACAATCACAGGTGTGACCAAGTCAACTTTGCTTGAGTCTCAAGTCCCAAGTCTACATGTAGATCAGCCAAGTCAAGTCCACGTGTTGCGGTTGGATCCAATGAGCAGTCATTGGTAATTTAATTGTCAATCATGGGCGCCATTTTGTGTGAGTAGACTAAGGTCTAAGGCTAGAAGACGGGCCTGCCTGCCTGCCCAACCCCAAGGCGTCACTCACCTTTGCCTAGCACCAAACTATGAAGGAATTTTGGCAACATTTTATAATAACGTTCAGTCATAAGTCATGCATAAGCCTTTAGTTAATAGTTAACTAATCATTTACAAAACATATGCATTTATAGATGATTAATAAGTGCAATGCTAACATATCACAAATGTTTTGTAAGTCATCTACAAACTTTTATTAAATGAAGTGTTCCTCACCTGTTATAAATGATGTGTAAATCATTTACAATTCATTGACAAGGTTTTCTGCATCCCCTAATCTAAAGTGTAAACGGTTCATCACACATAAATGTGTTACATACAAGGGGGTAGCTCCGTTTGTAAAAATCTAAGCCAATGCAAAAGTGTCTTAAAACGGCATCCTTTTTGAATGACCTGCAGGGGGCAACCCATTGGTTTGTAGACTTCTGTTTTGAAGCCTCAAGTATGGCATTTTGGCCGTTCAGCAACTGCGATCAGATCTCACCTTGGGAAGCAGTGAGCAGCAGTCAGAACCCACTGGTTGTTGATGAGCGATCCTCCACAGAAGTGAGTCCCAAAGCTGTGCAGGCTGGCCTGCCAGGGCCACGCCCCCGCTGGGGCATCTACCCCTCCTACGATTTTAGTGTTGAGTGGAGCGGTGCCGCACACTATGGAAACAGAACGGGACAAAAAGCCTGTGACAGAACATAGACGTTCTTTTTTAATTCTTGCCTCTCTTTTCTCAAATTCTACTGCAGAATTAAACTTACAGCCTGGTACAAAAAAGGGGTAACACTTAATAACTGCACGCTATTAAGCATAGTATTAGTAAATACTTAATTTATCATTTATAAAGCATTGTTCATACATTACTAAGAATGAGTAAGTAATTCATAAACACTTATAAATGTTTTATTCCTGATTAATAAGCTAATAATGTATTTAACAATTGTATTTATTCTCATTTAGAAATGTTTTGTAAGGCATAAATAGATAGTCCTCACTTTAGATGAGGCCATACAAAAAACTAACAACTATATGCTCAACTTGCACAATAGGTAATTGTACCTCTGTCCATATTTTTATACATATTCTTAGACCATGCAGACAATGCGCTCAGTCTCTGTGAGGAAGTCGCCAAACACACAATACATATACTGTTTGGCTTAAGACGTTGGTTATACTATAAGTGCAAAATGTGTTTCTAAGTAGCATTGCATTGCAAATGGGTTATTATTTTTAGTATTTTTGTTTTAAGAGATCATTTTTCTATTGATAATTGCACATTATATATTCATCAGAAAGGAGTATAATATATATAATATTTGGTATCCAGGAAGAGGCAGTAAACTTCTTCATCTCTTTCAGGGGCGTAACATGTGCAGGCGCTGCAGTAATGTGCAACATTTGGTGTCCACATCATACATTTACACCAAAGGCCCATCTATATTATTAGTCTTGTTTGAATATTATTGAGTTTAGTGTGTGTTTGTTTGTTTGTTTTTAGATTATTTTTGGGGCACTTTTTGCCTTTACTAGATAGGACAGCTTACCAGGTGAGCCACCAGGATGCACATTTAGTGTATCGTGTTGATTGTATATACTGTAACTAACTCTGTTGAGTATATCTTGTTTGATACTGTAAGAGGAAGGATGTAAGATTTCCAGTAATGGCAATAAACATGACTGAACCGTGGTTTGCATGAGTGACTTTTGCCCTCCTCTCTGTATGAATGGAGATAAGATAAGACTGGTGGAGGGTAGGGGCGGCATTTATGTTCATGCCTTTCCTTCAGTTTCACTTTACCTTGTATGTGGACGAGAAACATGATCTCTTATAGCTTAGACACAGGGTCTCTTATAGCTTAGACACAGGGTTCCCACACATTGAAACATGATCTCTTATAGCTTTAGACACAGGGTTCCCACACATTGATTTTCATGGATAAAATGTCAAAACTTTTCCATGAATTTTCAATGATGCATAAGAGAATTTCCATGTAATGTGAGGTGGTTACTCTGAAGCGATAGCAGTAATTATTACTAGGCTGGACAAATAGGACACACCTCTTTAAATTGGATTTTATTGCTTTAGACTCTAAGAGTCATTGCATCACATTACATGGAAGCTATTGAAAAAAGAAAATTGTGAATTTTCAATAGGGGATTAATCTGACATTTTTATTACACACAACAAAATTCCATGACTTTTCAAAAATGTTCAAGGATTTTACTCATACTTTTCCAAGTTTTTCCATGACCGTGGGAACCGTGCAGCCAGTGCAGCACAATATCATGGTTATTTGCCAAGGGAAGGGGGAATGAATGAATGAATGAATGAATGAATGAATGAATGAATGAATGAGAACAGAACTCACCATCCAACTGTGCTTCGGTACCTGAGGAGATGCAATAATTGAGGTTATTTACAAATCAGCATAGATGCCCTGTTCAGTATAGCAATCTGGGAACCCAGAGTCAATTTGTATTGGAAAAATAGACTCTGGGACAGCCCTACCTAGCGCGGACACGTAAAAGGAAGTGACGTGCTCCACTGTTTACAGTCTGAATAGCAATTTACTCCGCGACTTTGGCGATACTATTCATCACAACAACTACACCTCCAGTCATTTTCCACTGTTCTTGTGAGACGAGTTGATGTCTTCTATGCAATGTGTTTTTGCATACAGTTGGCATAGCCTACATCAAATTTGTCAGGATCGGCGTCGGAAGGCATGTGGATCTATTCGCGGATAGCCGAGGGCCACGGGAAACTTGGTAAGTCTTGAGAAGCTGGGGTGTTGTGGGACTTGACAGCTGAGTCTGCACTGTTCGAGGTTGGGAACGGTTGCAGAGGTTGCAGAGGTTGCAGGTTGCAGAGGTTGCAGAGGTTGCAGGTTGCAGGGGTTGCAGGTTGCAGAGGTTGTAGAGGTTGATGTGATCCTTGATGTGAGTTTTTGAATCACTGGCCAGGACCTGCAGGAACAGGCCCTTATAGATCCGAATATGACATCACCTGTGTTATGACATCACCAGCGAAAGGCATGAAAGACACTTATGAATCATGACATCATCAGTGATCGATGACATCATAGTAGGAATGACGACGTCAAAGTAGGAATGATGACGTCATCCTATTACTGATGATGTCATGATTCATAAGTGTCGGATGACGTCATCATTCCTGCTTTGACGTCGTCATTCCTACTATGATGTCATCGATCACTGATGATGTCATGATTCATAAGTGTCTTTCATGCCTTTCGCTGGTGATGTCATAACGGTAGTGATGTCATAGCACAGGTGGTGTCATGTTCGGATCTATAAAGGCCCGTTCCGGCAGGCTCTCGCGAGTGATTCATAAATCTAAGCTAGGATCACATCAACCTCTGCAACCTCTGCAACCTGCAACCCCTGCAACCTGCAACCTCTGCAACCTCTGCAACCTCTGCAACCTCTGCAACCTGCAACCCCTGCAACCTGCAACCTCTGCAACCGTTCCCAACCTCGAACAGTGCAGACTCAGCTATCAAGTTCCACAACACCCCAGCTTCTCAAGACTTGCCAGGTTTCCCGTGGCCCTCAACTGTCCGCGAATAGATCCACATGTCTTCCGACGCCGATCCTGACAGTATGAATCACTCAGAAATGGATTTAGCGGATAGATTTCCACCGATCAAGGAGGAAGACCCTTGGTGGGTGCGAGACCTGCCTTCGGCCACCCGACAGGGGTTTGAAACAATACTTGAGCTGATTGCCCAGCAGGAAAGAGTAATCCAGGCTCTGGCTTCCGAAGCCGCTGATCGGCACGCCCTCTTGATTGGCCGGCTAGATCGTCTCGAAGGGCTAGGCCCCCAGGGTGTCATTCCGCAGCCTTCTGCCCCTCCTGCCCCAGCTTCCGAGCGCACCGTCGTTCCGGAGGTTTCCAGACCTGCTACCCCCCCCGGCCGCAGCGGCCGTTGCTTCTAGCTCTGCCTCTCGGCCGCCTCCAGCTACTAAGCGCATATTCTGGGGGGGAGTTCGCGCCATCTCTGAGCAGGGGCAGCCACATTTGAGTCCCAGCAGCCATCTGTACTGTGATCTGACCGGCAGGGTTCGCATCACACCAGAGGAGAGGCAGCGCCGTTTGGACACCCGGAGCTGCCTGTACTGTGGTCGAGCCGGGCATTACCTCTCCTCCTGCTCCCGGCGTCCAGTAAGTGGTCCCACCGCTCGCCGGCCCGTGGTACTCTCAGTGGATCAAGACTCTACGTGTCCAGCCAAGAAATCTGTACGGTTGGGCAGCGTTCCCTGCAGGACCCAGGAGTGGCAGTGTGTCTCCAAGAGGGTTAAGGAGTTGGAGAGGACTGTCGATCGTCTCATTGGGAAGTTCAATCGCTGCCTGCAGATCGGCTCCGTCCCACCGCAGGGGGCCTCCGAGTCTGCTGGCCCTGAGGCACAACCTGTGGACCTTCCCCTCGCCGAGTCTGAACCCGTACCTGAGGCACAACCTGTGGACCTTCCCCTCGCCGAGTCTGAACCCGTACCTCAGCAGCAGCCAATTCCTGTCCTTGACCCACACGTAGGTTCCAGCTTCATGCTGGGAGGTCCCCGTAGTGTCGTCAGCCCTCGGTCAAGAGCAAGAAGAAATAAGAGGCGTTTAAAGGAGGAGACGGTGGGTGACCTCCCCAAACTACAGGTCGGGAGGGCAGGCCTCGCTGAGTCAGATCCCCCTGTGGCTCTGCCTTCGGAGACGGCGGCATTTGACCCTTTTGGTGGTCCCCAGCCTCCCGTGTTTGGATCGTGCCCCGGGGGATGGCCGGCCCCAGAGGATCCACCGGACCCGGTAGAAGTTCTGTCTACGTATCGGTCTATCTATGGCTTCGATATCCAGTATTAGGGAGGAGCACCTCCACTGTCCTACACCCCCTTTGGGGTCTGACCACCTGCATCTAACCACCTGCTGAAGAGCACCTCACTCTCCTACACCCCCTTTGGGGTCTAACCACCTGCATCTAACCACCTGCTGAAGAGCACCTCACTCTCCTACACCCCCTTTGGGGTCTAACCACCTGCGTCTAACCACCTGCGGAAGAGCACCTCCACCAGAACCTGCAGATTTTTTGTCTCCCAGATGCCATCCTTGATGGCCTCATTGGACGCCAGGTGGCGTCCGTTGAGGGGAGGGTACTGTTAGGATGACGTCATCATTCCTGCTTTGACGTCGTCATTCCTACTATGATGTCATCGATCACTGATGATGTCATGATTCATAAGTGTCTTTCATGCCTTTCGCTGGTGATGTCATAACGGTAGTGATGTCATAGCACAGGTGGTGTCATGTTCGGATCTATAAAGGCCCGTTCCGGCAGGCTCTCGCGAGTGATTCATAAATCTAAGCTAGGATCACATCAACCTCTGCAACCTCTGCAACCCCTGCAACCTGCAACCTCTGCAACCTCTGCAACCTCTGCAACCTGCAACCCCTGCAACCTGCAACCTCTGCAACCGTTCCCAACCTCGAACAGTGCAGACTCAGCTATC
Source organism: Poromitra crassiceps (assembly GCF_964638095.1). NCBI lineage: Eukaryota > Metazoa > Chordata > Actinopteri > Beryciformes > Melamphaidae > Poromitra > Poromitra crassiceps. The sequence continues at coordinate 45,573,868 of NC_139644.1, read as the reverse complement.
AAGTTCCACAACACCCCAGCTTCTCAAGACTTGCCAGGTTTCCCGTGGCCCTCAACTGTCCGCGAATAGATCCACATGTCTTCCGACGCCGATCCTGACAAAATTGCTGTGGCGGGGCTGTTTTACAGTTAGAGCAAAGTTTCTGGTGTCATCTGAATGGAAGAATTACTAAATAATATGAAAAATATAAATGTTGGTATAATAAACCTTGAGTCCTTTTCATCAAATTAGTAGCTATAAGTGGGAGTGATGGTGTTACAGCAGGCTACTGGTGGAAGTGCACAGTCACAATCTGGCCCTCTGGTAGCGAGGACATTCTTTATGGCCCTCTCCTATCATCAAAGTTGCCCATCCCTGCTGTAGCTGCTGTAAAAGCCTGGGTGGCTCACAACTTCCTCCAGTTTGACAGCTGACTCCAGCTACTCTTCCTGGGGTCCAGTTGAACTCTGATAAAACAGAGACTTGTAGCCTACTTATCAGCTCCTAACCCTAACCCTAAATCCAGCTCAATCAGTCAGCACCTTGGTCCTTTAGCCAGTAATGTCACGTCATATCCCAGAAACCTGGGAGTGCTTTTTGATTCACAATTGAAATTTGACAAAAATCTCAACACCTGCCTTGTCTGGGCACATTAGTTAGGCTACTTTCAACTGAGGAACATCAACACAATGCTAAGTTATTTCTTCCCAAGACATGGAAAGACGTATCCACACATTTATCTGATATGGCAATTCCTTATACATGCCTTACTCAACCTTCCTTGACTCCTTCACACAGACATCTCAGGTAGTTGCTTCACATTATGTCCAATGAAAGAATCTAAATTCATACTGTATACCACATTTATCTGAATAATGTATATTTGTGTCAATTCACAATCAATAGACTGATGCAGGCATCTCACTCTATTCTGCACCACATTCAGACATCATAGTCTTTGTAAACACAAAATAAATCACACTATTGCCATAATGGACTCAGTAGACACAACAAGTCGTCGTTCAGCAGCAACCTGTAACTCTTTTAGAAGAGGATGTGTAATATTAGCACTTACCCTTCACCATTAAGGCCAGAAGTGTTACAGCACAGGTGAGCAGCCTTGAGTCCATGGTGTTAATAGTTCAGACTGTGTGGAGTCTGTGGGAGTATCTGCTTAGAGGAGGAGTGACACTACAAACCAAACCTGTCGTCATTCTCTGTCGCTGTTCTGTTCTGCAGGCTCCACACATGTAACGCCCTCCTTCTCAAACATAAGAACCAACTATGGTGTTCGCACCATAGTTGGTTTGAACACAATATTCAATATTGTCAACAATATTCATGACAAATGTTTTAACAGACCATGACAAAAGGACATTTTTCTTAGCCCTCTTTCGTGTTCGGTTGGATTTGACAGATTTACAAGACTTTTCTCTCTGAAACATGTTTGTTGTCGCATCCCTGATGTTTAATAACTCGTCCCTTGTGAATATAATCCTAGTAGAGTCGCAGAAAACACAATTAAAGACTAAAAACAAATGATATTAACTAATGCAGTATAGGTAGATGGTAGATGTATTATAGTATTATTAGTATTATGTATTATATTTTTGCTTTGTATTATATTTGCTAGATAGATAAATGTATTATAGGTAGATAGATGGTAATGTATTATGTATTATAGGCAGATATATAGGTAGATAGTAATGGTAGATAGTAATGATGCTACACGGTTGTATGTATGTTTGAAAGGATATACACATGAGGTTTCGGACCAAATTTCAATCAGGAAGGCCACCATATTCACGTTACCTGATCAGCCTGTGACGTCAGTCAAGCCCAAGCGTGACGTCAGTCATGACGTCAGTTGTCATCAGTTCATCCCGTCCAGTATGACGTCAGTTGTGACGTCAGTCGTCGTCAGTTCATCCTAGTATAGCGAGGCTCCTACGTCACCCCCATCTCTGGTGGATCATAGCAGCAGTTGGCATCACGTCTGCTCGTTTTCCCCCGAAGCTTGGCTGACGTCACGGGCTGATCAGGTAACATGAATATGGCGGCCTTCCTGATTGAAATTTGGTCCGAAACCTCACTTCAATCATGAGAGACCGGTCGGTAAGGTTTAACAATAGACTTTATTTAGCAAATGGCTTGCATGGCAAGTACTTTGGCGTATGGTGGCGCTAAGGTGGCATCTGTATGGGCTAGTATAGAGAATCCCCCCAAAATAAGATCTAATTTCCAGTAATTCATTGAGATCGATCCGTAACTTTGACTTCGGCTAGAAAATTATGAATAATTAGGCGATAATTTCTGGCCTTCAACTTGGCGTCTTACAGCAACTCTCGGCTGGTGCTTCCCAACTTGGCCTGGCCTTCAGCCTTGGTGACTTGGCCTTCTTTGCCCCCGACTTGGCGCCTCCCAACTTGCCTGGCGCATCCCAACTTGGCCTCTTTGGCCCCCCAACTTGGCGCTTCCCGGCTTGGCCTTGGTAATGGCCCCGGACTGACTTAGTGACTTAACTTGGTGCTTCTCAACTTGGCCTCCTTGGCCCCCAACTTGGCGCCTCTCAACTTGGCTGGCGCCTCCCAAATTGGCCTCTTTGGCCCCGGGGGATACCAGTCCAGAGCCATAGAGAGCCCCAGGGATGACGTATTTTTGTAGGCTGAATGCGGAAGTCCCGAACTTCCTGGTTCTTCACTGTTTCTGTCTATGGGATTTTTGAATGGGTTTTTGGCGCGATGCTTCAAATAATGTCTGTGGGCAACGCAAGTTTAATCAAACGCGAACCAAGGTTCAGCGGGATAATCTTCACACGAGGACCACTTTCATGAGTTTTGTAGCGTAAATGTGAGCCCTAGAGGTAAAAAGCTTGTGCTAAGCTAATCCAGAACTACACACTGTCGCATAGGCTTCCACGTCACGTCAGCACTCAACCAGGACTTTTGTTGATGTGTGCACTGATTACCCCGGGCTGAACGGGGCTGAACCAGGTGAGGGAAAGATAATTTCCGTGTTCGCCCTTTGAAGTGGTGACGTTATTGACGTATATCCCCATCGACTCAAAAGTGTAGTCTCATTTAGCCGTTTGCTAGCTAGCCGCCCTTTTAACGGCACGTAAAAGCTTCAAAACTTGTAAAAGTGGTCCTCGTGTGTGAAGATGATATTACTAAACACTGGTTCGCGTTTGATTAAGCCAGCGTTGCCCAGAGAGATTATTAGAAGCATCGCGCCAAAAACTAATTCAAAACTCCCATAGGCGAAAACTGTGAAGAACCAGGGCTGTTAGCATCGACGATTTCCGGACTCGTTACTGGGGCTCTCTATTACCAAGGCCAAGCCAATTCACTTCTTCGGCTGTGTCATTTCTGGTTTCAACTGCTCCACAGCGCCGGATTTATCGGTTGCGAGCTCAGTGGTTGGGAGGGTGTACTGCAGTGTTTACACTTTTTTAGCTTAAACTTCAGCTCTGGCATGTGAATAAGGGTTCGGTATTGTAAAACTACGTAATATTTTGGGATACTCTTGGTCCCTATCATTGGACAACAACATTGTACGTGGGTAAGGTACATTTTTATTGTGATTGATAACGTGTATGTCGCTTGAGACCATTCCAACCGATGCGTGCAGTTGACTTAGGACTTGCTACGGTGAGACTCAACCTGAAGAATGAAGGCTGAGTCTCGCATTGAGGCTAGCCATTGTTAGCAATAACAGTTGATAACAATGCATTTTGCGGTATTTTGTGCATACCGGTACAAACAGTGCTGTGTGAACAGCTGATTTAATGAGACACAAAAGACATAGTGCTAATGAACAGTATTTACTACGACTTTAACTACTGTTGATGCGCGGAGCAGCCATCTTGGATTTTTGAGGTCGGGACTGCTGAGGCTCCTCCGAGTTCTTCAGAGGAAATCCGAACATCAGCTTCCGGTTAAAACTTTGAAAAATAATGTCATTTAACACTTTCCCCGCCATTGACGCGATATCACGTCAATCCGTGTTTTCACCGTCATGTGATAGATGCGCTCTTGGCCTCCTTATGAAATGCCACCGGACGACCCACCCAGAAGCAACGGTTACTGTCCACCAAAACCAGCAAAACAAAACGGCTCCAGACCGGTGCCCCAAAGCAGAGCAACCCCGCCCGAGGCGGCGCGCCGTCAGACGGACTCGCGCAGTCACCCAAAGCCGAAAGACTTTCCTCACCAGACGCTGGCAAATGCACAGTAATCACTTCTCCTGACAGGTAGATGAATCATCTGCTTTGTGAGCCCTCACATCGTGTACATTTCAGCTGTCGATATGCCCCCAGACCTTGTGCACCACACGAGAGTGACCCGCATCCCCCCAACACAAGAGTTGTGGGGAACCTACAGTAACCTACAGAGTGAGTCTATTGTGTTAGCTCAGAGTGTTTCCCCATCAGGTACTGCGCATGCATTGGTGTGGGTAACTGTCTGCCTTTCCGAAGCCCTGCCACTCCGAACGTTAACTTCCATTATTCGGACTGGCGGTCGTTCACCTTAGAAGCCGCAATGCCGACCTTAGGTTTAGGCGTGGGGGTGGGAGAGGTTAGGTTTTGGGTTAGGGTCTGGGGGAGGTTAGGTTTAGGCATGGGGGGAGGTTAGGTTTGGCGTGGGAAAACGGGGAATATAGAACCCGGGGAACATAGACATGATCCCTTTCTGAGTGCCGATATTTCGGAGTGGCAGAACGTCGGAGTGGCAGCACGTCGGAGTGGCAGCATGTAACCGTTGGTGTGGCATGTGCTTTATTCTGAGTTTTACTTTGAGTTTTAACTGATTCTTGTTTTTGAATGATCTTGTACTAGTGTTATCGGACAACCCGTGCTGTTCGAGTGCTTATTATTAATCAAGCCAGTGCTGACACAGCTTCTCCTGCCTGTTGGCTTGGCCAAGCTAGCCTAAGAGCCATGAACTCTGCTTGCTCAGAGCACAGGAATCTCTTACAAAAACTAACTAGATAAAGAAACCAGCTACATCGGGGGGTTTGTTTTCAACCCAGGATCCGACGTAGTTTGGGCCGACAATCAACAACATGCAAAGGGAGTTGATGATAGTGGGACTGCACTGAAGCTAAAGCTAGCAGGACTACGGACAGCACTGAAACTAAAGCCAACTAGCAGCTCTTGTGTCCGTGGCTACTGGCTGCTTGCCGACAACATCAACCGGGCCCGTGAAAACTCTCTGCCTCAGAGCACGGGGCAGCTGTAGCTCAGGAGGTAGAGCAGGTCGTCAACTAATCGCTTTGGATATAAGAGGTCGGTGGTTCGATCCCCGCCTCCTCCAGGCTGCATGTCGAAGCGTCCTTGGGCAAGATACTGAACCCCAAATTGCTCCCGATGGTGTGCCAGCACCCTGCGTGGTAGCCTGCCGCCATCGGTGTGTAAATGGGTGAATGTACCTACTGATTGTAAAGCGCTTTGGATAAAAGCGCTATATAAATGGAGGCCATTTACCATTTAGCACGGAAACAGCCTCCAAAAGCAAACCGGCTACATCGGGGGGTTTGTTCTTAACCCAGGATCAATGTCGTCTTGGCTGATGACATCAACAAGGAGCCCGAGTGTTCTACTGTTTTTCCTGGCCCTACCAGCTACCCTGCTAGCTAGCCACCACTAGCTATCCAGGCGAGATTAACGTCAGGATACGGTCACCGTGATGGCCTTTTACATCTTTGTATTCTTATTCGCTACACTCCACGCTAAGACACTCCACAACAACTCACCCCTCTCACTGGGAGATGTGGAAAGGAGTCAGGGATCGAATGTGGCTCGGAGTGAATATCATCACCATGGGGCAATTACTATGGGACATTTTCACCTATATCACTGCCTCATCTTGCCGCGTTACCAACACGACCTCCTGAAACGAGAAAACGGGAAGCGACGGAGGACAACAATGGGAAGATCGGTAAATCTCTACTAACTATTGTTGTGAGCCTGCTCCTCTGTGGGGATGTCCATCGGTGCCCTGGTCCTTCCTCTAGTGCTGGTAGCGATCCAGGACCGGGAGCGGCTGGCTGCGATGGGGGGACCGACGGTCCATGTAGCGGGGGCTCAACATTCATGCTCTTCAGTGGGGCCATGCCTAGGACATGTGGTCCAGCAGCTGGGGAGCGTGATCAAGTCCCTGGAGGGACCTTCAACAGCCCATACCTCAATCCTACTGTGGAGGTATAGAGTACAACGATGGTGGTCCACGCCGAGAGCAGCTGACCATGACGGGGGGAACGACAGCCGACCTAGCGGGGGCCCAGCATTCATGCCCTCCAGCGGGGCCATGCCGAAAACCAGTGGTCCAGCAGCTGGAGAGCGCGATCAGACTATTGGTCTCAATCAATCACAGATGGTAAAACCACAACCAGTCAAACAAAGACAGTTATATAATATTGCTCTGCTTCAAACATTGAACCATGCTAAAATTATATGGGATGTTCAATCTAAGCCTAAGGGTTTATTGGGGGGCATTTAAATATAAGAAGTATCTCATCGAAAATGGAACAAGTTGAAAAACTGATCACTAATTCAAACCTTGATTTTCTCTGTCTGTCAGAATCCTGGTTAACAGAAACTTCTCCACAGGCTGCCTATGTTATGCCAGGTTTCAATGTTTTTAGGAAAGATAGAAATTTAGGAAGAGGGGGGGTTTATATGTATATCAAAGACCTTTTTCAATGCAGCCAATTAGACTTCCAAACCAATACAGGAATCGAATGTCTAGCAGTTACTCTGACACTGTCCCCTAGAATGTCATTTATTGTAGTTGGCATCTACCGCCCACCATCCCCTGATATTAGTTTCTATGACCATTTTAAAGCTATTCTAAAGGAACTAAGCAATAGAGGGCAAAAAAATAATTGTCCTGGGGGATTTTAATGTAAATTGGGCTGATAAGACAAGTAGAAAGAAGCTCAAGGAGATCACTAGCCTATATGATTTTACCCAGATGACTAACAGCCCAACTAGAATAACCTGTACAACAAAAACTTCAAATTGACCTTGTGTTCTGTAATAAACCTGAAAGAATAATAAAATCCTATAATTTTATTACAGGTACAGTATGTCTGATCATAACCTGATGTTAATTGCCCGGAAACTGACTAAAGAAAGGTTTACTTTCAACAATGACAAAAAGCAGATTTCTTATAAAATACCAAAGAAAGCCCAAATCAACTTTGACAATGAACTAAAACAGCTTAGCCATAGTGGAAAACCTTGAAGTCTCCTGCCAAAGTTTCCTAAATGTAATCAATAATAAATAATAAATGTAATCAATGCTAAGTTCAAATATGCAGTCCGCTATGTAGGTAAGAATGAACAAGCAATGAGAGCTGACTCTATGGCTGAGAAGTTGCTTGGTAACAATGTCACTGGATTTTGGAAGGAGGTGAGAGCCCTGAACAGGAGCAATACATTGTTGCCATGCACCATAGAGGGGGTCTCTGGTACAGACAACATAGCTGAGTTGTGGAGGCAACACGACTCTGACCTTTTTCATTGTGTGACAAGCGATCCCTTTAATGTGGGAAACATTGCCCATGATGAGGCAGTGTCTATTAAAACTGTTGAGGTCCATCAAGCTATTGCACAGTTGGCTGACAATAAAGCAAGTGGCTTAGATGACATCACTGCAGAGCACCTTAAGCTAGCAAGCCCTAGGGTCGCAGCTCTGCTTGCCATTTGCTTTACTGGTTTCATGAGCCATGGTGTGTTGCCTCAGTCTATGTTGTCTGTTACTCTTTACTGGTTTCATGAGCCATGGTGTGTTGCCTCAGTCTATGTTGTCTGTTACTCTTTACTGGTTTCATGAGCCATGGTGTGTTGCCTCAGTCTATGTTGTCTGTTACTCTTGTGCCGGTCAGAAAAGACAAAGCAGGTAAGGTAGGAAGCATAGATAATTACAGGCCGATTGCTCTGGCTAGTGTGTTATCCAAAGTACTGGAAAGGATTTTATTAGATCATTTAAGCCTTTTTATTTCCACAACAGACAATCAGTTTGGTTTTAAAGCAAAGCATAGTACTGATTTGTGTATATATGCTCTGAAAGAAATTGTTGAGACCTATAAAAGGCAGAATTCTTCTGTACTAATTGGTTTTATTGATGCCTCTAAGGCGTTTGACCGGGTCAGAGTCAGAGTCAGTTTATTTACCATTTGCAGTCGAAACTACATTGGAATTGGGGTGCAAGAGCTTAAAACATAGACACAAATATGACAAGTCATGACAACATAACATAGCATATAAAAAGACAGACAGTAAAAAGGTTTAAAAAGTAAATAAGATAAAATAAGAGAACAAAACAATAAACAATAAAATAATAAAAGGAGACAGGTACATCTGTGGATAAAGGCCCGAGTCATCCAGCTCACTTATTAAAGTGCAGGAGCAAACAAAGTGCACAGTCAGACATAAAGTGCACAGTAGTAAAGTGCCTAAGCAAGGATTAATTGCATGAGAAGACCAGTATAAGACATCTTATACAAAAGAAAATGCCAAAAGAAATAAAGGTCTAGGTGTGTCTAGGTGGTCTAGACAACAGAGATCTACCGTTTAGATTTGTGATCGTTCAAACTACGCACAGCACTTGGGTAAAAGCTTCTCGCAAAGCGAGTGGTGGAGCATTTAATGGAGCGGTAGCGTCTACCCAAAGGGAGTAACTCAAAAAGACTGGCGGCCGGGTGACCTGCAGGGTCCCTGATAATGCTGGAGGCCCGGGACAGAAGTCTGGAGCTATAGAGCTCTTCTAGTGCCGGCAGGTTGACACCAGTTATCTTGCGGGCAAGGCGCACTACCCTATTTAAAGATTTTCGCTCCTTAACAGTAAGGTTACCAAACCATACAGTGAAGGAACTAGTGAGAATGCTCTCAATAATACAGCGATAAAAGTTGACAAGGATCTGGCTGTTGTGGGTGAACTCCTTAAGTCTTCTTAAGAAGAAAAGACGTTGCTGAGACTTTTTAACAATCGCTTTGGTATTTGAGTGCCAGCTAAGATCATCCGAGATAGTGACACCTAGAAATTTGATACTTTTTACCATCTCAACCTCTGTACCATTGATTATTATAGGATGGTGAGGTTCCTTTTTACGGCGGAAGTCAATGACAAGCTCTTTTGTCTTGGAGGCATTGAGAATTAGGTTGTTGGCCTCGCTCCACCTGACAAGTTCTTCTACTTCAGATCTGTAGTTAGACTCGTCATTTGAGCTAATGAGCCCAATGACAGTGGTGTCATCCGCGTATTTAACTATGAGATTGTTGAGGTAGTGAGCGATACAGTCGTGGGTAAAAAGAGTAAACAAGAAGGAGCTAAGAATGCATCCTTGCGGTGAGCCAGTGCTCAGAACAAGTATATCAGACAGATTATTTCCGATCCTGACTCTTTGAGGCCTCAGGATTAAAAAGTTAAAAATCCACTCACAAAGAGCATCACACAGACCAAGATTTTGCAGTTTACGGATCAGAAGTGAGGGAATGATCGTATTAAAAGCAGAGCTATAGTCTATGAAAAGCATTCTAACATAAGCTCCACTTTTATCCAGGTGTTCATATACAGAGTTCAGAGCTATAGAAACTGCATCCTCAACTGATCTGTTTTCCCTATAAGCAAACTGCCAAGGATCAAGAGTAGGAGGAATCTGACATTTAATGTGGTCCAGCACCAAACGCTCCATACATTTCATAAACACTGATGTTAGTGCAATGGGTCTGTAATCATTATGACATGTGACAGGAGATTTCTTTGGGACTGGGACTACAATGGACTCCTTGAAACTTTTTGGAACAATGCGACGCTGCAGTGACATATTAAAAATATCTGTCATCACAGGGGCAAGCTGCTCAGAGCAGGACCTGGCAACTCGGGGAGGAATGCCGTCCGGTCCAGCGGCCTTCCCCACCTTGGTCCTGGACAGAACCTTTCGAACCTCGTGTTCAGATACAGTTAGCCCAGTACAGTTAACCTCGTGTTCAAGTACAGTTAGCCCAGTACGGTTAACCTCGTGTTCAAGTACAGTTAGCCCAGTACGGTTAACCTCGTGTTCAAGTACAGTTAACTCAGTACGGTTAACCTCGTGTTCAAGTACAGTTAGCTCAGTACAGTTAACCTCGTGTTCAAGTATATTTAGCCCAGTACAGTTAACCTCGCGTTCAGGTACAGTTAGCCCAGACAGGTCACTGGGGTTCGAGGGCATAAAAACAGGTGACTCATTGTTCATGGCATCGAACCTCGAATAAAAGTTATTGAGCACATCAGGAAGTGAGGGGTCATCACAAGCTGCAGTAGCCAGGCTCCTGGGTTTGTATGAAGTGACATTACTAAGACCCTGCCACATACGTCGTGGGTCGTTCTCCTTGAAATGACCCTCGATCAGTTCTCCATATGAGCGCTTTGCGGCTTTTATTGACCGCTCCAGCGAGTATCTGGACAGCTTGTAGCGTGTGGCATCTCCTGAAAGCATTGGTCCGTTCAGTTAATTTGACTCTGACATCAGTGTTGAGCCATGGTTTCTGGTTAGAGTGTTGTTTAAACACCTTACGCGGAACGCAAGAGTCAATACAAAAGTGTATATATCCAGTTACAGAGTCACAGTATTCATTTAAATCATCTGATTTAAAAACATCCCAATCAGTGGCGTCGAAACACCCCATCAGCTTTGTTTCAGCCTCCTTCGACCAACATTGTGCGGAGCGCACGACTGGTTTGATTACACGGTTCTTCTGTGTGTAAGTGGGCAGGAGAAACATGGAGATGTGATCCGATTTGCCAAAAGCCGGTCTTGGAAGGGATCGATAGGCAGCCTTCACACTACTATAGCATTTATCTAACACCTTTATGCCCCTAGTGGGGTGTTTCACATGCTGATAGTAATTTGGAAGAACAGATTTCAAATTAGTTTATGGTCAATCACCATAAACTGTTTTTAAAACTGAGTCAAAGAGGTGTGCCTGGCAGCATAACCCGTCTCCTGGCATACTGGTATGCCAACCAGAATATGCAGGTCAGATGGGGCAATAGAGTATCCACCCCCTTTGGTGTTGGTAATGGGGTGAGGCAGGGGGGGTTACTCTCCCCAGCTCTATTCAATCTATACATGGATGATTTATCTGACCAGCTAAATCACTGTAGGACTGGTTGTATGATTGGTAATACCTTAGTCAACCACCTTATGTATGCGGACGATTGGGCCATCGTCTCCCCTAGCAGTGCTGGGTTTCAACAACTATTGAATATCTGCTCCATCTATGGTGTCAAATTCGATGTAAAGTACAATGCCAAAAAAAGTGTGGTTATGATCTGTAGAACTAAAGGGGACAGGGATCTCACTTTTCCTGCTTTTTATTTGTCTGATAATGTTTTATCTGTCTGTGTTAAAACTAAATATCTGGGTCATTTTATGACAGACCAAATGGCTGATGATGACGACATGTACAGACAGCGCCGTATGTTATATGCCCAGGCTAACATGTTGGTTAGGAAATTTCACTTTTGTTCTGAGGAGGTAAAGATAAGTCTCTTTAGGGCCTACTGTACCCCTTTGTACACTGCCCCCTGTGGGTTAAGTATAAAAAAGCTAGCCTCCACAAACTTCAGGTTGCATACAATGACTGTATGAGGATTTTGCTGAGAAAACCCAGGTGGACTAGTGCAAGTGAACTGTTCTGCTATGCAGGTGTCAGCACTTTTCAGGCACTTTTAAGAACCTTGATGTACAAATTTATTGGGCGTCTAAATGTCTCTCAGAACTCGAATATCATGCTACTAACCAACCCTGGTATTAGTTCTGTCAGATACCAATCACATATGTGGAAGTTTTGGTATAAGTGCCTTTTATAGATATACTGTGTATTTGTGTGTTCTCTGAATTGTTGTTTGTTGTTATATCTGGACCCTGTGTCTGCAAATAAAGTTGATGATGATGATGATGATGATGATGAATAACACTAAAAACAAATTCATGAAGAAATCACATAATAGATATAAAAAAGTAAACCTTCCCTGGCTAACAGAGATACAATGGAATCTGATGAAAAATCGACTATGCATTAAAAACGGCCTTGAAATCAGGTTTAATTGCAGACATGCTTGTTTTTAAAGGTCTACATAATAAAGTTGGGAATGAACTCAGAAGAGCTAAAGCAGCCTTTTTCAGAACAAACCAAGGGAAATAGTCAACTTATTTGGAAGCATTAACAATATATCCAGAAAGGAAGACAAGTTGCCAAAGCATCTTGAACGTAGAATAGATAATATAATGACACAGGATGAGAAAGTAATTGCAACATCTCTCAATGGATTCTTCAGAGACTCAGTGAAGGAATTAGCCGTAACATTTGGCAACAGATTGTTCCTCCTGACCAGGCATGTCCAAAGTCCGGCCCGGGGGCCAATTGCGGCCCGTGGACCGATTTTAAGCGGTCCTCGGCTTGTCTCTCAAAATATACTATATGTGGTCCTCGACACAGTATTGGTTAATCAAGCAAGTTCACTTTGCGTTTTTTCCATTCACCTAATGATGACAGCACTAGCATACAGTTTGTAGACAAGCACCAAGTAGGAACTACGCAGATGGAACTAATGTTTTCAGATGCTAAACAAAATCCTTGGAGTGCAATTCTATTGTATGTGATTTCTTTTTTAAATAACCAATATGATGCGAGAAGCAGCTGGACCCCAGTATTTTCACATTATGTAATCTGGCCCGATGAGATATGTATTTTTCTATAAGGCACATCAACACTCCCCCACCTGAAATATATGTGAAAGGACAGAGGGTGGAGGTTGTCCATGAGTTCAAATATCTGGGTGTTATCATTGATAGCAACCTCACCTTCAAAAAACACATAAAAAATTGCAGGGACTGTCAGACGTAACCTTCGACAATTTAGATTCATTCGAAATCAGCTGAGTACAGATGGAGCAAAATTATATATGCATTCTCTGATTTTATCTCATCTATCTTACTGTGCTACAACTTGGTCTCAGGATAATAAAACAGCCATGCAGCCACTCCATAAACTATTTAAACAAACAATAAAGGTACTGGATAAAAAAAACACAACACATACCACCCCCTGCAGCATTATTAAGAAGTATAATTTTCTGACTTTTGAAAACTTTCTGTTTATGGCTAATGTCTGCAGAATCCTCCATGACCTTGCTCCACCACCATTTAAACAATTTGTGGTTAATCGCAACAGTGGTACTAACTAGAACTACAAGAGCCTCCACTAGAGGGGACTGTTGTGTCCAGTTTTGATTCACAAAATTCAGTCAAACTGCTTTTCCAATCAATGCAGCAAGGCTGTGGAACACCCTGCCAGCTGATGTTAAAGGCTGCAGTACTTTTAAAGGTTTTAAATCCTCAATTAAAAAGTGGCTGAGGGAAGGACAGTCCTGTAGCCATTAGAAGTCTTCTCTCGTCTATCGAGAACATTTTATTTCCTTTAGTTTTAGTGCAGGGAAATTTTGTGTTTCTGATTAATTTGACTAATGTACTGATATACCGATATGTGTAATTCTACTGTTACTCTGTTATGTGTATCTCCATAGTGTTGTCCACTGGTTTGTTGATGAGGTTTCTGTTGCTGGGAGTATGTTTTTTTTTTAAGTATGATTTGTTTGTCTATTGTACCACCGTCTTCTCCCACCAGGGACAACAGATGCAAATGAGCTAATAGCTATTTCTGCTGCAATATATTGATTGTGCATTGTCCCTGTCAAATAAACAATAAAGGTAAAGATAAAGCTCCGCCGACCCTGTGTCACCACAGACACCAAGTTAATAAATGCTGCAATACTGAAAATGCAAAGGCTTCCATCAATGGGCCATAGGCTCAATCACCATTGTGTTAACTCACTAGATAGATAGTGACATAGCAGATATTTATTTAAATGAAAATCTTTGAGATTATAACACACTACAGCGATATTTTACATGTTTAGGCTTTCACACTCACAGAGCCATTGTGACATCGTACATCGTATATCGTATCATATCATCAGCATCCCTTCCCTGCTTCCCACTGATGATGTCACCGATGATGTCACTGTTGTATTATAATTGGAGAGCTGTTTGCTGTCTTGTGCACCATTGCTCCAATCGCCTCCAAAATAATCTGTTGGGGGATGGGGGGAGGGGGGGGAATAAAGAAGAAAAATCCCATGGTGGGCACTACAGTGATATTTTACATTTTTAGGTCTTTACACTGACAGGGCCATTGTGACATCTCACCATCCCTTCCCTGCTTTCCACCAATATAAAAACCAGTCTAGATGCAGCTATGTGTGATTAAATGTTTTATTTTTTGAGAATCCCATTGCTATGTGATTGATATAGCTAGTACTTATATTTGTTGTTAATTTATTAGTGTCTCTCTCTCTCTCACACACACACACACACACACACACACACACACACACACACACACACACACACACACACACACACACACACACACACACACACACACACACACACACACACACATTTTAAATACTTTATTTGGTTCCACAAATTACATTTCATAAGCAGGGAAACAAATATATCAGGGTCAATTAATACTGAGCACTTATGGATACACATAGCACCTCCTTCTCCACACTGCTAGACTGACAATAATTGCTGAGACAGAGCAATATTTGACAGTTTGTTTGGCTCTTGCTCTTGTCAGGCCAGCAATCTGCAGGCCTCTCATGGTGCATTTATGTACATGTCCCAGGCCTCCAAATATAAGCACACTGTATCTACAGGTATATCCTAGGCTCGTGATGGTCTCGAGTAGTGGTTGGTATTTTATATATTTGTCTTGGAATGCCTGGTCCATGTACAGATCAAAGACACAGCCTACCTCTAGCATCAGCACCTGCTTATGGCTGGTGTCAACAAAAACAGCGTCGGGTGTATTGGGGATATTAGCAAAGACATCACAGGCAGACCCAAACCACTCTGGTACCACTCTACTGTGCTTACACAGTATTGCACTAGCAGGCATGATGTTATGGACTGCATCAGACACAATATTTACAATACGGTCATGGCGAGCTATGTACAGTTGTTTGTATGCATGACATCCATTCGTTATGTGTGCTGTGGATTCTAGATGGTGCTGTGAATCTGGATGGTTCAAACAAAATGGATTGTGAGTGTGGGGGTACCAGGTAGACAGATTATATTTCGTGGGTAGCACTTGCAGTCTTGCTTTGATGGCAAACTTTAAAATGTCCTCACCAACCCCAGCGTTCTTAAAAACTGAGTGTGAGACTGAATGGTCAGCAAATCCTAGACACGCTAGTTTCCCCTGCAGTCTAAGTCCACACCAGTGCTGCCTGACCTCAGCCTGCTTTGCATTAATCAGGACTCTCCTAGCCACACACACCTACATGCGCACACACACGCACGCGCACAGACATGCACGCGCACGTGCACACACACACACACACACACACACACACACACACACACACACACACACACACACACACACACACACACACACACACCAGGTGCCCATCCCACATGGACTTACATAACACTACAAAGTTACATGGGTGTGAACAAACATCGTAAAAAAGAAAGAAAAAAAAGTTCACCACATACTGGCAGGTACGTCCAGATAGATACACACGTACGTCCAGATAGATACACACGTACGTCCAGATAGATACACACGTACGTCCAGATAGATACACACGTACGTCCAGATAGATACACACGTACGTCCAGATAGATACACACGTACGTCCAGATAGATACACACGTACGTCCAGATAGATACACACAAACAACATCATTTACATGTGTCTGTCGAGGAAAAGGGGGGAAAAGAAGGCAAAGCTTGATTTTTTTCATAAGCTCAGAGCCAAAAAGGATTCATAAGGACAGAAGTCAACACATTTCTTATATCAATTTATAGACAAATTTGTTTTCATGTGATTGGCTGTCATGGAGGGATTTGTTTTCAATCTGTTTCAACCTTACAACAATTTCCAAACTATATAGGATTCCAGCAGCAGCCTACCTTACATATTAAAACATCAGTGTCAAACAACAGTAGGCTTTAACAGTTCTGTTTAAGACAAAAACGGCAAAAACAAAAACAAAACAAAAACAAAAAAACCGCGAAAAAAAGGTGAAAAAACAAAAACAGCGTAGTGAACAAAAACCTTTTTGGGGGAAGGAAGGTCTTTCAATCCACTGTACATGTTGAAAGCGGGCAGACTTGTGACCACAATGGCTCTTATGTGTGTGAAGGAGGGAGTTGGAGACATGATGGACAGTGACATCATCAGATGGAACGATGCACCTGACAGGCAAACAGGTTTGGTTTGTAGTGTCACTCCTCTCAGCAGATACTTCCAGAGCCAGTATGTAAGTATAGTTGAGACTGCTCCCTGCTCACACACAGTCTGAACTACTGACACCATGGAGTCAAGGCTGCTCACCTGTGCTGTAACACTTCTGGCCTTAATGGTGAAGGGTAAGTGCTAATATTACAACTCCTCTTCTAAAAGAGTTACAGGTTGCTGCTGAAAGACAACGTGTGTGTACTGACTCGAGTCCCTTATGGCAATAGTGTGATTAGTTATATAGTGAGAATAGAGTGAGTTGTGTGTTTCAATGTATCAGTCTGGTGATTGCGAATTGAGACAATTCTGCATTATTCATATAAATATGATCATATGAATTTGGATTCCTTCATTGGACAGCTGGAAAGGTTATAGGTTCAACCTAGGGAACATAACTTATCTTAAAAATGGGTTTTTCAGGTTTCCTTGGCATTACCTTGTAATGGACAGTGCAATAAACTTTCGTAAGTAATGCTGTGCCAGACCATGCAGCACGGCTGTAGTCAAGTCCAACTTGGTCGAGTCCAAGTCCAGATCGAGTCATTGGTCAATCGAGTCGGAGTCGAGACCAAGACCAAGTCGGGTTGAGACCGAGTCGAGACCAACAAGACCATAGCAAGCTATCCAATTGTATTTATTGACTAAAATAGGATGTTTTTTTATTCATGACCTAAAATTGAATGGAGATTTTGAAAGACATTTCAACAAAATTTGCATTTTTGAGGACAAATTTCATTGTAGGCAGCGTAAGCTCATAACAGTAGCCGTAGGAGTGTATTTCGCCGACTTTTTCTTACTGCTCTCAGCATTGCTTGACTGAAAATATTCTTACCTTGACATGGCATTTTAATTTAATCAAATTATTGAAATAGTCTTATGTCATAGTAAAACTGCATAGGCTAACTCAGCACTCCCTCCACTACAGCCCTGAATGTACATCACATGTCTGTCTAGTTTTTCGAACTATTTCAGTGGCACTGGCAGGCAGGAAATGGGCCATCCATCATTACAATAGCTGTCAACTAATCACCCCCATCAGGAACAACAAAAGCAGTTGCTTGCCAAAACAATGAAACAACAGCCTATGAAAGCAACATGCCAATCACCCCCAACAAGCTATTCTAAAACAGACAAAAAGGATTTCCCCCAACCCCTAATCAAAAGGTATGAGGAGCTGACCTGCTGACCGGACTCGAGTACTACAGCCCTGCCATGCAGAGCCTTAAGCCACTTCTTAACATGCAGTGGAATCCGTATTATAACCTGCTCCTAGCCGGTTGGCCTGCATGTTAAACAACAATTAGCCGGCCTACGCGCACTCCCGCGAGTCTGTATCTTATTCACCTCGCTCGCCGGTGTAAGATCCGCTTCCACGCAATCGCAGGTCATGTTAAAGGCAGGCTTTACCGTGGGGAATATGAATATATATTAAATCTCACGCCCCTAAGGTTTTCGAATCCGTTGAAATTTTTGAAATTGGTTGTTTCCCGCCAGAGATATCACCAGAAATCCACTCTGTGTGGAGGGGGGAGGTGGTGGAGGGGAGGGGCGGGTGCGGGGACCCGAAATACTACATTTCCCACAATGCACTGGGCTCGCGTGGCCTTCGTTTCCATGCCCACCCCTCAGGCAATTGTCTGATATCAAACTCCAGTAGGTGGCGGTAATGCACATATATGTTTGCCAACCGCCATAAAACTCAAAGAAGAAGAAGAAGGCTTCGACAATAAAACAAGAGAACAAGAAAAAATCGAAAATAAATCGAAAATAAAATTGCACCAAATTGCACCAAATTTAAACCGATGTATATATGTCGGGAGATGTCTTCATAAAAAAAAATCATGCATTTTAAGGCATTTTCGTAGGAGTTACGCGCATCTGATGTTGTAACTATTTTCTGTAAAAATGTGTAAAAATGGGTACATTGCTCAGCGTTGATTTCGTTACTTCAACTCACCTACTACTAGATGTAAAATTTGACGAGCTTTCCAATGCCGCCAGTCCCGTGTCTTTTGGTGCTTCCGTTCCAGAGATATGGTCTCTTGGCAAGGAGCTATGGAAAGCTAACCTAGCTACAGTATGCTAAGCGGGTGAACAAGATGGCTGCCTTTTGCTTTTCGTCGAGAGCTCTGAAGGGGCGTGGAGGACCTCTAGAGGCGGGACCATGGCTCACAAGACTTGTAGTTCATAGGCGCTCGAGTTCCGCAACGGGGAGGGAGGCCGGATGACGCGTAACGCGTCATCCGGCTTCCCTAAAATATGTGAGAGATGCCTGATAGGTCAGGCAGTGAAGCTCCAATTTCAAAAATTTCAACGGATTCTAAAACCTTAGGGGCGTGAGATTTAATATATATTCATATTCCCCACGGTAAAGCCGTCCTTTAAACAGTGGCAGGTCATTATCCGCAGATCCGTCTGAGTGGGCGGGTGTGACTCACTTCACTTCACTTCACTTCACGTTCACTAGTTTATTAATTAATGAATCGTTCGGGCAATCGCTTATATCAACGAGCAAACTCACGGTTTCCTCAAGTGCTGCAAAAACGGCTTGAATTGTTTGGCCGTGTGTTCCCAACGCGCTTCAGCTGCAGGCAGCCAGGTCCAGTGCATCAGGAGGGACGCTTACTGCTGCGCTGCTTGCTTGCTCCCATGTCAGAAAAAGCCTAACTTTTGTGGGGACGGTGCGACCACTATTTTGACTGCCTCATTTTTGGCACAATGCCACCCCCTCGTCTCGGAATGGACTATGTTACAACGGCATGTTTTTGAATAGAGTTTGGTTACAAATTCGCTAAAGCTGTTTCCTATCACATTTCTTGTTTTCGATACATGCTACCGTGCTACCCCCCCCCCACTGTCAGAAAAAACGGCTCATATCCAGTTGTTTCTTAACAAAGACCCCTCATGTTTAGAAAGGCAAAACCTGAAAATATCCTGTTCTCTCTAGCCTGACATGATCCAGACTCCATGTTTAAAAGGCACTTTAGGTATTTAGAAGTACTGTATCTAAAAATAAGTTTAACGCATGGCCAATGCAAAAAGGCCAACACAGGAGTCATATGAGAGTCAGTCCCTATGCAAATAGTGTGATTTGTTTAGTGTTTACACACATAGTGAATGTGGCGAATAGAGTGACTTTCCTATTTCAATGTATCAGGGAGTATATTGATTGTGAATTGATACAGTTCATCAACATTTCTCATGTAAGTGTGGTTATACTTAGAGGCCTTGAGTTAAGACCATTTTAAAATCAGACAAACAATAACAGCTCACGTCTATAGAGTCTGTCCCCCATGTTTGTTTTTGATATAAACAATCTGGATCTGAATATTATCTGAATATTCTCTTGAGCTGCCAAAGGTGAGTAAGAGAGAAGAAATGACACATATGACACCTATGATGCAGTGCACCCACGTCACAGCAAACAAACATTTCCACCACCAATGAACACGAAATTCTAGAAGATCCAGTTCTGTCCTTTCAGAGTGTTGGATGCTTGCTGAAACTCAAACAGTCGTATCTGCCAACCTGAGGCACATAGCCGAGTTACAAATGTGATTTTATAAGCCTTTGATTTTAGTGTCAGTAGGATCAAGGTTACTATAGTTTTGCATTTTTCATTGTTTACATTTTTGTTTTATTTCATTTTGACTTTTTATTTTCAATTTCAGTTTAGTTTTAATTCATTTTTAAAGCGGGTTTGCTAGTTTAGTTTTTTGTTGTATTTTATGCTTAGTTTAGTTTTTATTTGTTCATTGTTTTAGTCTTTATTTTGTATTATGTGGTGTGATTAAAAAAGGTCAGAAAAAGTATTGTGTAATAAAAACTCAACCAAACATCAGATAATTTAAAAACATGTACTCACTCAGGACAGATGAGCGATTATCACACAACACTATGTCGTGCTAAGCGATTCTCTTAGCCTGGGGTTACGGGAGCTGTTAGCCCCAGACAGGCTAAGGAAGCTTTCACACTTGCATAATCGTGGAACATTTTAAAGTGGGCTATCCCCGACTTTAGCCTGGGACTAGCTGGCCCTGCTCCTGACATTAGCCCGGGGCTAGCTGGCCCTGCTCCTGACATTAGCCTGGGGCTAGCTGGCCCTGCTCCTGACTTTAACCTGGGGCTAGCTGGCCCTGCTCCAGACTTTAGCCCGGGGCTAGCTGGCCCTGCTCCAGACTTTAGCCCGGGGCTAGCTGGCCCTGCTCCTGACTTTAGCCTGGGGCTAGCTGGCCCTGCTCCTTACTTTACCCCGGGGCTAGCTGGCCCTGCTCCTGACTTTAGCCTGGGGCTAGCTGGCCCTGCTCCTTACTTTAACCCGGGGCTTGCTGGCCCTGCTCCGGACTTTAGCCTGGGGCTAGCTGGCCCTGCTCCGGACTTTAGCCTGGGGCTAGCTGGCCCTGCTCCTTACTTTAGCCCGGGGCTAGCTGGCCCTGCTCCTTACTTTAGCCCGGGGCTAGCTGGCCCTGCTCCTGACATTTCAGAGATAAACCCAACTTTTAATTCCGTCTAAACCAGGGCCTAAAAGTTGCCAGTGTGACGCAGGTCCGGAGCAGCACTGGCTCCAACGGCTTTGGGCTCTACTAACCCTGGGCTAGTAGAACTGCAGTGTGAATCGTAGAGCCCTGGGTTTAGGCTAACCTGGGTTAAAAAGTGTGTGTGTGAAAAGGGGCTAAGTTAGCCGGGGCTATCTTAGCCCTCTTAGGCCAGGGTTAGGAGAATACAGTGTGTAAAGCAACCATCCACAAAATACATCTAAACGATGTCAGTGTCAGTGTGTTTGTGTCATTAACCAGAATCCACCCAAAATACTGTACTTAATTACTAATTACTTAATTAATTACTAATTACTGTACAAAGTGCTTATGTATGAAATAAACTGACAAAGAATAAAACTAAATACATTTTCCCTATCATTTTAATTTATTTTAGCTAGTTTTATAAACACACATTTTCAGTTATCGTTCAATTATTGTTTTTTATAAAGCCTCAATTTTGTTTTAATTTCAGTTAACAGGGGGAAAATCACAGCTAGTTTTCATTATTATATATTATATTATACATGTGCCTGTCATAACTTTCCTGCTGGCAGTGACCGCAGCGGCTTTAATCTAGACACACCTTTTTTTCCTCCTGTCTTTTTGATACTTTTTATTATTTGAACAGGGTTACAAACAGGAGACAGTAACGTGAAAAAGTAATCGTAGGTTGCCAGAAGACACACTTTTAAGACAGATTCCTATATCACTGTAATGCAAATAAGGCAAGCGAGCTGATCTGTAAATAACACCAAATCGTTTGTCCCCAGGTGGTGAAGCACAGTTGGATGGTGAGTTCTGTTCTTCATTCATTCATACATACATACATACATACATACATACATACATACATACATACATACATCATTATTTATTAATTAATTAATTAATTAATTAATTAATTCATTCATTCATTCATTCATTGATTCATTTTCCTTTGGCCAAATTAACTATAATGTTGTGCTGTATCTAATTTTCCAAATGTACGGAAAAATTATATTTTGTTATTGTTGTAAACATAAGGAAGGGCTTGTATTGCTTTCATTTCAAAGATGTAAGAGACAATATTTGTCACTAACATACCAGGTCAAATCAAACTGGAGGAAAGACGTCAGCATGAACGTGTTTCTGGCATGTGTGTATCTCCATTAATGCAGAGAAAAGGGCAAACATCAGTCATGCAAACTATGCTATGCCTAAGATGTCAAATACAATGGTGAAGGCAGGGTGGACAGGCAGGTTCACAAGCTGGCAGGTGAAGCGGTGGTGACAGCAGGGTGGGGGCAGAAGGATGGGGGCAGAAGGGTGGAGGCAGCAGGGTGGGGGCAGAAGGATGGGGGCAGCAGGGTGGGGGCAGAAGGATGGGGGCAGCAGGGTGGGGGCAGGAGGGTGGAGGCAGGAGGATGGGGGCAGAAGGGTGGAGGCAGCAGGGTGGGGGCAGAAGGGTGGGGGCAGCAGGGTGGGGGCAGAAGGATGGGGGCAGCAGGGTGGGGGCAGGAGGGTGGAGGCAGGAGGGTGGAGGCAGGAGGGTGGAGGCAGGAGGATGGGGGCAGAAGGGTGGAGGCAGCAGAGTGGGGGCAGCAGGGTGGGGGCAGAAGGGTGGGGGCAGAAGGGTGGGGGCAGGAGGATGGGGGCAGAAGGGTGGAGGCAACAGGGTGGGGGCAGCAGGGTGGGGGCAGCAGGGTGGAGGCAGCAGGGTGGGGGCAGAAGGGTGGGGGCAGAAGGGTGGGGGCAGAAGGGTGGGGGCAGCAGGGTGGAGGCAGCAGGGTGGGGGCAGAAGGGTGGGGGCAGAAGGGTGGGGGCAGAAGGGTGGAGGCAGAAGGGTGGGGGCAGCAGGGTGGAGGCAGCAGGGTGGGGGCAGAAGGGTGGGGGCAGAAGGGTGGGGGCAGCAGGGTGGGGGCAGAAGGGTGGAGGCAGAAGGGTGGGGGCAGCAGGGTGGGGGCAGAAGGGTGGGGGCAGCAGGGTGGGGGCAGAAGGGTGGGGGCAGAAGGGTGGAGGCAGAAGGGTGGGGGCAGCAGGGTGGAGGCAGCAGGGTGGGGGCAGAAGGGTGGGGGCAGAAGGGTGGGGGCAGAAGGGTGGGGGCAGCAGGGTGGAGGCAGCAGGGTGGGGGCAGAAGGGTGGGGGCAGAAGGGTGGGGGCAGAAGGGTGGAGGCAGAAGGGTGGGGGCAGCAGGGTGGAGGCAGCAGGGTGGGGGCAGAAGGGTGGGGGCAGAAGGGTGGGGGCAGCAGGGTGGGGGCAGAAGGGTGGGGGCAGAAGGGTGGGGGCAGCAGGGTGGGGGCAGGAGGGTGGGGGCAGCAGGGTGGGGGCAGAAGGGTGGGGGCAACAGGGTGGGGGCAGAAGGGATCAACAATCACAGGCAACAATCAGACGTCATTTGAATGAGGAAGAATTTAAAAAAGCAAGAGAGTCTCACAGAGTCTTTGTTCTTTGTTTGACTGTTTCCTGATCAAATGCCGCAAAATGCATAACAGCGCATCAAAAGGGCCTAAAGAGTCAACTAGAGGGCACTCGATGAAGTGCATACCGCCACGGCGTGTTATGTGAATCTGTTTGGAACTTATAATAATAATAATATAATAATGATTGGATTTATATAGCACCTTTCCAAGGCTCAAAGCGCTGACACAGGATCATTATTCGTTCACACCATTCGTACCGGTGGTTCAGAAGCGTGGCAGCCACACATTGGCGCTCAACGGCCCCTCCGAACCACCATCATTCATGTCTACATTCATACCAATCATACGAGGCAAGGAGGGTTAAGTGTCTTGCCCAAGGACACAACGACAGCAGCTGGGAGGGAGCGGGGATCGAACCGCCAAGCCTTGCGTCATTGGCCGACCCGCTCTACCTCCTGAGCTAAAGCCGCCACGCCTTCTTTTGGACAGTGGGCATGGAAAGTTAATCAGTTCATCCATCGCCCATGGATCAGCCTTTCTACAAAGTTTTGTGGTGTTACATGAATCCGTTTGGACGTGCCCATTGCTACCCCCCCTTTTGGTCAGTGGGTGTGGAAAGTGAATCAGTTCTAAGTTGGCCCATGACCTACTCATCTACAAAGTTTGGTGGTGTTACGTGAATCTGTGTACTGTAAGTGCCTTTATGTGATTGGCCCTGACCATTGCCACACCCCCTTTTGGCCAGTGGGCGTGGATAATTAATCACTTCTAAGTGGGTCCATGAACAACCTTTCTGCCAATTTTCATGCAAATCCGTGCCTAACTATTTAAGATATCCTGCTGACAATCAGACAAACAGACAGACAAAAAGGGACAAAATAGCCTTGGCTGGGCCAAAGGTAACAATATGAAAATACTCAGCATAAAACACAAGTCAACCATACAAGTACAGTCGTCCATATGCATCACCTCCACAGCTGCAACACCATGTCAATCAAACAATGCTAATATCACATCTACTGTAGAAAGCAGCAGTGCATGTCAGTCAGCCCAGACATAACAATATCCAATATCACTGCCCTAAAATATGACAACGTAGAAGAAAATGAAGGAATAATGTTACTTTTTTTTGGACAATGTTTCTCCTATATTTACATTGCATTGCATGTTTTGTCAGTGCGCAAATACAACTTTCTCAAAGTGCTCTCATTTGTTAGTCAATCTATTGGTGCAAATCTATTTTGTTAAACAAATTAGGCTATGCTCTTAAAAAGTGAGATGGGGACAAAACCATAGCTTCAAAAAGTGTTTGGGACACAATCTGGGCAGCCACACTATCAGTCTGACTACTAATAAGACTCTGGGACAGATTATTAATATTTCTGGGTTTGCGCTGTCGAGTGGATGTTCGCTTCCGTTTACCGCCATTATTGTTTACAGTCCAATTGATGTGAGAATGGAGTTGGAGCTGATCGATTGGGTTGCTAAGGTTAGGGATAGGGGTGGGAATCGTGGAGTAACTCACGATACGATATGGTCACGATACTTGGCCCTCGATAACGATATTATCACGATACAGCGATTCTGCGATAATCGATATATTGGAAGAAATTTAACCTACGATACATCATGATATCTGTGTAACTGAAGAGAAAAAAATACCCCTAAAAGGCAAGAAGCAGGTATTATGTATTTATTAGCAGAATTGACATGAACTCTTTCAGAGTTCACTCACTCACTCATACCATTTTCGATACCACGGAGGAAAAGTTACACATTAAGTCTTTTTATTATTATTATTAAAACAAGAAAACCTATATAACCTACCTACCTATATAATTTCTAAAAGTAGATATTAATGATCAAACATTTCCATTCGTGTAGCCTACAGTATTTATGTTTTTGTTTCAACTACAAACATAAATAAACGTCAACTTGAAACTATGTTTCAACTACCACACACAGCATAATATTTTAGCCTGTTTATTAATTATTATTATTTATTTTTTTAAATAAACATATTGATACTTGGTGCCAGTGTATCGATAATGTATCACAAGTGGAAATATCGTGATACCATGAGTATCGATATTTTGTCCCACCCCTAGTTAGGGTAGGGTTGGTTAGGGTTAACACCCTGATAACAACCCTGTAACCCTGTTTCAACCCGGTCCTAACCCTAACCCTGTTATTGGAGCTGATCTATTGTAGGTGTTTTAGGTCCATTTATATCCATTTAGGCCCACATTGCAGCTAAAAATAATAACAACAAATAGCTGCACATGAGACGACGTTGGACTGTAAACAATGACAGAAGAAGCGGGACGTCCGCTCTACAGAGGAAGCCCCGCAATATCGTCCGTCTGTCCCAGAGTCTTATTCATCGTCAGACTGATAGACTCTGGGTTCCCAGATTGGTGGGGACATGTCCACCAGCGTCCCCAGTGTAAATGACAGCTATGGTCCCCATCTGTTTCCATGTAGTGTGCGGCACCGCGCTGCTCAACACCAAAATCGTAGGAGGCGTGGATGCCCCAGCGGGGGCGTGGCCCTGGCAGGCCAGCCTGCACAGGTTCGGGAGTCACTTCTGTGGAGGATCACTCATCAACAACCAGTGGATTCTGACTGCTGCTCACTGCTTCCCAAGGTGAGATCTGATCAGATGCTGCAGCTGAACAATACCCGTGTGCGTACCACAGCGCCTGGGGCACCACAGTGCGGGGAAGGGGGACAGGGGACTACTGTAAAATTGTAGTTGAAATCTGCAAAACTGCAAACAAAACTTTCTCAGAAACATAAAACAGCAATCACCTAAGACAAGCTGGAGTCAAATTGGCAAGGTTTTTTTCCTGTGCAAATGACAACAGAACTTTTAACCAGGAGACTGCTGGGGAAATCTTAATTGGTTTGACAGTCAATTAGCAGCACCCAAAAAACCAGTTAAGGATGTGTTTGACAGGTGATCTGTGGGACATGTAGTGCAGAACCACCACAGGAATGAGGCTGAGCAACAAAGAGGAGACAAAATAAAAGAAACAGGAATGCTGCAGATTACCACTATAAACTTAAAGACCCCCTAAATAAAAAATCAGTTTTTCTTCATATTCTTACAGTTTAATGTTTGAGCTTCACTGTGCAGAATGATGTCTGTGCAGAGTTTGACACTAGAAGGCTGTTTCCACAATCATCTTCTGAAAGTGGAATGTTCCTCAGAGCTCACTGAAAAGGCCGTTTTCAACAAGCGAGATTCGTGACATCACAATTCTTGGAGCCAATCCCTGTCCAGTATTCAGTTAAAGCTCCAAAACATTCTCACTCAACAATCTCAACAATTTTCCCCTGCTCGTCATATACTGCAGATCGGAACCCTTGTCGTCACTTTGTCACGTGAGTGAGAATGTGTTGAAAGCCCGTGTTGTTTGCTGTGATTGGCTAGTTATCTTTTAGATAACTCTGAGTGGTTGCTTTTGATTTTGAAATGCAGGAGAAGGAGGGGAAGTCATTTAATTTAACCTTTTTTGTGGGAAAAACCATCAGACACAAATTATTATTTAAAATAGAGTATTTTATACACATCTTGAAGCATGACTTTAGGGGGTCTTTAAAGGAACACGCCAATTTGGGAGATTTGCCTATTTGCCATATTCCATATTATGAGAATATAGATTCTCATAGAACGTTACTTCCATCAATCCTCTACTGCTGCATTGACTGAGGCACAGGCACTGTGTGCTATCATCAGGCACTGTGTGCTATCATCAGGCACTGTGTGCTATCATCAGGCACTGTGTGCTATCATCAGTCACTGTGTGCTATCATCAGGCACTGTGTGCTATCATCAGGCACTGTGTGCTATCATCAGTCCCTTTTGTTTTGTTGACGGAAGTAACGTTAGTTGCCATGCTGTTTTTGAGGCGCTGTGTGCATCACTGGGCCCGGCTTCCAGCTTGGGAGGCTATTTGCTTAGAAAATTACAGTGTCTCATAATTCTGGATAATTATTTTATAGCGTGGAGAGTACACAAGTCAACATGTAGGCTACATATGAGCGTTTTGCCGCTATTGGAATGTCTATTTTTGGTTACTGAACAGGGGCATGCTGCTGCACCATTCGACAAGCATTCAATGTGCTAAGCTAACTAGCAGGAGGGGTGCATCACACTTTGTACTGCACGCACAGAGAAGAGAAAGGACTCTACAGAATCGTCTCGTCTTACTATCGGGAATATGGCAAATAGGCGAATCTCTCAAAATGTTGGCGTGTTCCTTTAGACTTGAAAAAGTCTAAAAGTCTTGAATTTAGACTTGATCACATTGAATTTAAATTGTGTTTTGTGAATTTGTATGGAATGATTCTTTTTTTTAAAAGTTGAAACTGATTATAGAAATCAAACTCATGATGCTCTTAGACAGTTTTTATCCTATTCAAATCATATTGGGAATTGCCTTGAGCAGAGTTGACTTGGTCACACCTGCGATTGTTCGACATTCACATCAATATTGTCTTGTCTTCCTCTCAGCACCAGCACATCTGGGCTGGTCGTCTACCTCGGACGCGAGAGCCAGCAAGGCACCAATCTGAACGAGGTTTCCAGAACGGTGTCCCGGATCATCAAAAACCCAAACTACAACGTCCAAACCACTGACAACGACATGACGTTGCTGGAGCTGTCATCCCCGGTCGACTTCACCAACTACATCAGACCGGTCTGCCTGGCTGCGGACGGCAGCTCCTTCGATGCCGGGTTAATCAGCTGGGTCACTGGCTGGGGAACTATCAGAACCGGAGGTGAGAGAGCTGGATTCATTTGAGGTGATTGATATAAAAAAAGAAAGGGAATGGTATCAGGTTAGTTATGTGGTACCGGGGATGAGAAGTGATGCAACCAAGATGAGCAACTTCTGAGCCTATGGAGCGATGGAGGGGCAAGGCGACTGGCAAGGGTGGTGGAGTAGAGGGACCATTGCAAGGTTTGGAACCTGACCTGAGATTGCAGATAGCAGAATGACCCCAAGGCCGGGTCGTAACAAGGGACAGTGTGGTGCAGTGCCCTGTAGGCGAGTAACAGAGTCTCGGATCTGATTGGTGCCGAGGTGGGAAGCCAATGAAGTGACCGGGAGAGGGGAGCAGGTGGCCCAGTCAGAAGAACATTACAGTAGTCCAGGCGAGAGATGACAACTGCCTGAACCAGAAGTTGTGCCTCATAAGGAAAGGCAGAATTTTGTGGATCGTGTACAAGGAGAACCTACAGGGGCGGGCTGCAATCTAGATTGAGCAGGTGGTTGTCCAGGATCACCCTGACATTCTTGGCAGTCTGAGAGGGTAACACAGTAGTGTTGTCAATGGAGATGGAGAGGTCTGAGAGAGGGCAAAGAGTAGCTCAATCTTCTCAAGATTGAGACCTGACAAGTTTAAGTCATCAGGCGAGAGGGGAGAGAAGGAAGCAAGCCCGGAGACAGGGGGCAGAGAAGCAGGGTTGGAGTAAGAAATAGTGTTGTTAGTGGATGGATGTTGGAAGGAAGAGCCGATATCATTCATCATTCACCTTCTTAGCAAAGTAGGTGACAAAATCATCAGCTGAGAGGGAGGAGGGAGGGGCAGGAGGGTTGAGGAGGAAGGAGAAGGTGGAAAACAGTTGACTGGGGTTGGAGGCATAAGACTGGATTTCAGAGATGGAGAAGGATGTATTTGCAGTTGACACAGCAGAGGTGAAGTTGGCGAGGATAAGGTGGTAGGAAGAGAGATCGCCAGGGCACTGAGACTTTTTCCATTTCCTCTCAGCTGCACGAAGTCCGATGAGTCTGCAGAGATTCAGACAACCAAGGAGCAGGGTGAGAGCATGGAGCAGGTTTAGTGGTGAGTGGGCAGAGATCATTGAGAGAGGAGAAAGAGGATATAAGAGTAGTGTAGGCCTCCTCAGTGGACAGGAGAGAGAACTGCTCGGCTGAGGGAAGCAAGGAGATGACAGCAGAAGAGAGGGATATATAGGTGAAAGAGTTTTTAGGTTGCGTCGGGTGGTGGTAATGTGAGTGGGAGGTGGGGGGTGAGATGGGAAGGGAGAAGGTTATAAAGAGATGGTCAGATACAGGAAGATCTTAAGATTGGAGGCATGGCAGGATCTGGTGAAGATCAGGTCAAGCACGTTCCCTGCCTTGTGAGTCGGAGGAGATTGAGAGTCAGAGAGGTCAAAGGAAGAGAAGCAATTAAGGAAGGCCAGATATTGCAGTATCTCTGGCTGGATGTAGAAGTCACCCAGAAGAATGAGTGGAGTGCCATCTTCAGGAAGGAGGAGGACTCCTGCAGATAAACTCCTGAGTCTTTGTGCACCTAGAGACTCCTGCAGATAAACTCCTGAGTCTTTAGGGCACCTAGAGACTCCTGCAGATAAACTCCTGAGTCTTTGTGCACCTAGAGACTCCTGCAGATAAACTCCTGAGTCTTTGTGCACCTAGAGACTCCTGCAGATAAACTCCTGAGTCTTTAGGGCACCTAGAGACTCCTGCAGATAAACTCCTGAGTCTTTGGGCACCTAGAGACTCCTGCAGATAAACTCCTGAGTCTTTAGGGCACCTAGAGACTCCTGCAGATAAACTCCTGAGTCTTTAGGGCACCTAGAGACTCCTGCAGATAAACTCCTGAGTCTTTAGGGCACCTAGAGACTCCTGCAGATAAACTCCTGAGTCTTTAGGTCACCTAGAGACTCCTGCAGATAAACTCCTGAGTCTTTAGGGCACCTAGATACTCCTGCAGATAAACTCCTGAGTCTTTAGGGCACCTAGAGACTCCTGCAGATAAACTCCTGAGTCTTTAGGGCACCTAGAGACTCCTGCAGATAAACTCCTGAGTCTTTAGGGCACCTAGAGACTCCTGCAGATAAACTCCTGAGTCTTTGGGCACCTAGAGACTCAGATAAACTCACTAGTCTGTGTGTGCCTAGAGTCTTTGTGTGCCGTGCCAAGGCTGACTATAAGAGGCTGAAGCAAAAGCTGACGCTGGATGACTGTGTGAAAAAATACTGGTTGACCAGGAAACTACTTAACAACAGCTGGCCTATCCAGTAAAGCCCTGTAGAAATCAAGCTCAACTAGTTTCAGTGAAACTAGTCAACACCAAACCTTTTAAATTAAACACAGATTTAACTAAAACAGAAAGCACAATAACAAATAAAAACTACTTAATAAAGAGCACATGAACCCAAGTGGCGCGAGGGTTGGTGACGTATCAGACTCAAAGCAGATATTGCCTGAGGTGAAAGAGGGGTTGAGAGGCGGGCCATAGCGTGTCGATGATTTAATTTGACAGTTCTGGCCACTGGAGTTGCCGTTGGCCAATCCTGCGTGTTCCGCCCCTAAATCGAGTGTGTTCTGGCGCTACGCGAGTGGGCTCAGGGAGAACCAGGCAGCCAACTGCTTCTGTGTGGACCGGTGCAGACATGCCGAGGCAAGAGTGCTGCCTGACGGCTTGGAGCGTCGACTAGCCACGGTAAAGAGCCGCGGTAAATACAATATTCCTGGAATGCGAGTTTAACGAACAGCTACATATCCAATGCATTCTACATCAAATAAAGACATTACCATTTGCTTTATTTTGTATGTTACATACTTATTGGCCAAGTTATTAGTTCGTTTATGGGCTAGAAATTCTGCCAGGTTACAGGCAGTAATGTAGCCATCTTGCCTGCAGAATATTCTCCTCGAATTGAAGATTGATTGACAGGTGCCATATCATGATATGATTGGTTGAAATGGGGTAGAAATTTGATAGTACTTTATTACGTCACCATACTGTAGATTAAAGTTGTGAATGAAATCCTGAAAAATTAACTTTTGATGTGAAAAAGTGTGAAAAACGAAATAAATTTGATTTTTGTGAATTTGTATGCATACATTATTAAATAGGTGCCCTGAATACCCAGGTATTTGAACACATTTTTTTTTTGGGTTCAGCTCGTCTTTAACTCATTGAGTGCCAAGGACGAGTATGTTCGTCAATTGGTTTAGTAACGTAGAGTGCCAAGGACGAGTATGTTCGTCAATTGCGTTTTTTGACGGTGGGACGTGGATCAAAGCCAGATCCATCTCCTGTAAAATTTTGGGGCATGTTGAATGTGTATAACCTATTTTACCGACCCATTAGGTGGCGACAGTGCTCTCCAGATTAGAGACAGGTCCGGAAAACAGCAGGAAAAAGCCGTGATCAAAGAGAAACCGATGCATGCTGCAGCCAGAGCCATATAGATTGCTCTGTCTGGAGCTGACGTTCGCTGCGAACAGCAGTCAATCTGCTCCCACAACTGAGCCTCTCTGTCTCTGCTGTATAGTTTCTCCACATGATTAGCCGCCAGAAAAGCAGAACCCGATGCCAAACCATTCTCAGCAGTCCGGTTTGGCTCTTCCGTGTCGCGCTGGGAGCCGCACAAAAACGGAGCACTCCGAAAATAGACCTGGGTGCGTGAGGCTGTGTGTTAGTGTGGGGAGGAGTTTGCAGCTGAGGGGGGGGGAGAGGGGGGTGGGGCACGCAGGGCACATGGGCAGGGCACCACACAACTACACCACGTCACTACATCAGAAAATATTATCTTCAGAGTCAGTGAATGTGCTTGAAATGCTTAATTTCACAAAAGGCGGAATAACAGCTTCTAATTTGAAACGCATGTATTTGCTCAAAACGACCTATCTTCTCCGGCTCATAACTAAAGAACGGAAAATGGTATCAATAAACTTTTTTTTGCTGATGATACAATAGAGCCAGCTCGTTCTTTGTGCGTGTTCGGTGTTTACATAGTAATATCACACAATATTCTGTGGGCCTCGAGAAATCACTGAAAACGCTCTGAAACTGGCACTGGGAGCGTCCGTTCTCCAAAAGTGGCTGGCACTCAATGAGTTAAGTGGGGCAAGATCCCAATAAATAAATAAATCAAATTTAAAAACTAGAAATACCACATCACAGTTCCTCCAGCCAACAAGTCAGCAGTCTAGATCCATGTCTGTCCAGATTCATACAAGCACAAATAACTTGAAGCTCACAGTGCAATTGTGTGACCATTCAGCCTCATGGCACTTTAGGGCAACAACATGGCTAATAAAATGGTCCTACCCCTACCCCTAAACCACCCACCTAAACCCATCCCCGCACCAACTCCCCCTACCCACACCTCGAACCCCGACTCACTATGACCTTCCTATCCTTCGCTATGGCCCCTTTCCCCTAGCCCCGCACCCCCTCCCTCACCACAGTTCTTTCCACCACCCAGTGCCCCCTATCCACTCCATCTACTGACCCCTCAAACCCTGACTCTCTACGACCTTCCTATCTCTAGCTAGGGCACATTTCCCCTAGCCCCGCCCCCTTACCGATCACGGCCCCCTCCCACCACCCACATCCCCCTCTCTAGCCACCCCACGAACCCCGACCCTCTACGACCTACGACGTCCTATCGCTAGCTATGGCCCCTTTTCTCTAGCTCCACCCCTTTCCCTCACCACACCCCCTCCCACCACCCACAACCCCTAACCACTCCCCCTACCCACCCTTCGAATACAACTCTCCACAACCTTCCTACCCATAGCCATGACCCCTTTTACCTAGCCCCGCCCCCTTCCTTGATGGAACAGACAGACCTGCGGCCACAGTGACCTTGAACTTTGACCTTTGTCCACCAAAATCCAACCAGTTCATCCTTCGTCCAAGTGGATGTTTGAGAAGAATTGGAAGAAATTCCCTCAAGGCGTTCCTGAGAGATCACGTTAACAAGCATGAAACGGGCAGTCGTGAGGTCACAGTGACCTTGAACTTTGACCTTTGACTAATCTAATCAGTTCATACTTGAGTTCAAGTGGAAGTTTGAGCTAAATTTGAAGAAATTCCGTCTAGGCATTCATGAGATATTGCATCTCAGAGGAAGCATGGTGCTAGTCTCGGACGGACGTACCGATGTACCTACAGTATGTCCAGACGGACGTACCGATGTACCTGTATGTCCAGACGGACGTACGGACGGACAACCCGAAAACAATGCCTCTGGCCACAGCTATTGCCGAGCGGAGGCATAATAAAGTGGCACTGTAGTCCAGATATGACTCATTCCTGACTGTGAGCCAGGTCATGTCTACCTTCAACTGGAAGATGTACTGTACAGATCTCTCTTCTCTCCTTCTTCAGTGGCCCTGCCTGCACCTGAGACGCTGCAGGAGGTGGATGTTCCCATCGTGTCCAACAGCCAGTGCGACACCAACTACGGTGGAGGGATCACAGAAAACATGATCTGTGCAGGTCTGACAGAGGGAGGAAAAGACTCCTGTCAGGTGAGCACAACAGCTGCTAATGCACATATCCACATCTGCATAGGTATTCTATCAATGTGTTTATATCTGTCAATTCAGTATACACTATTTCATCCTTTGCAGTTTAGGCTATAGTGATTGTTTTTTCTCTTCTTATCAAGATTTTTTTCAGATTTGTCTAAATCTCCCCCCCCCCCCCCCCCCCCCCCAATTGTACTTGGCCAATTCCCTATCACGGTTGTCGCTCCACCCCCTCTGCCGATCTGGGGAGAACCGTAGACTAGCACATGCTTCCTCCGATAGTACCGATACATCGCCAGGTGCCTCTTTTCACCTGACAGCGGGGAGTTTCACCGGTAGGACGTAGTAGCACATCGGAGGGACACGCTACTCCCCCCAGTTCCCATCCCTACCGGACAGCCCCCCCCCCCCCCCCGCCCCATCCCCCTTCCCCGACCAACCAGAGGAGGCTAGTGCAGCGACCAGGACTCATACCCCACCGGCTTCACCTCCACACTAGCCAGATGCTGCCTTTGTAGACCAAGAGACATGATGAAACTTCAGTACTTGTACTTCTCCCTCAGTAAAATATCAACAGTAAAAGTACTTCTAGCAGGACATGCTGATACTCGTTCCACTGCTGGTGATATAACTGACATAATTTGTGCGTCGTCTCCAGGGAGACTCAGGTGGGCCGATGATGAGCAAACAGGACTCCGTCTGGATCCAGTCTGGAGTGGTGAGTTTTGGTAGGGGATGTGCCCAGCCTGATCTCCCAGGAGTCTACGCCAGAGTGTCCCGGTTCCAGGAGTGGATCATCAGCCAGGTCGGCAGCAGCAACCAGCCGGGCTTCGTGGCCTTCAGGGGCTCCGGCGGCGGCACCTCCTCCTCCATTGGAATCTCTTCTCTCTTCTCCCTCTCCATATCCCTCCTGGTGTTCCTTCTCCCCGTGCTCTTCTCTTTCTGTATCCTCTCGTAAGAAAGAGGCCGGATTCATTTTGAGCAGTTCAGCGATTTCTGTGGATTTAAAGCTGAAGCGAACACTAGCAAAAGAACAAGGTATGACAGGTGTTAGTAGGCCACCAGTAACTATAATAAGCCAAGCTGTTTTAACATTTAATAGCTAGACTGGATATGTATTAATTGCAGCTATATCCGCAATTCAATTCTTCCTAGTCAAAAATATCCTTTTCAGATATCCACAATGACCACTTTGCTGCGAAAGGTGAGTCCAAAAAATAGTGGGTGGCTTGGTCCATATTCTTTAGGTCAGTGGATGTAACGCACCAGGCCCCGTACCCTTGTGCATATTATGGAACGCACACGGACGCACCGTTAAACAAGCAGATGCACGCACCTGATTGGGGTGAGGCAAAGGTCAAGTTACACTGTAGGGCATTAGGACGGAGGGTCTCCAAGGGTCTTCCAACACCAAACAATTGACTACCAATGCCTAACCCTAAGAGACCCTTCCCCAGCGCCTAAACTCAGCCACCCCCTGCCTAACCCAAAGAGACCCTTCCCCCTGCGTTTCCCCCAGTGAAAAACGGGGTCGGACAACGTGTCCGGCATGATTCCAGTTTCCCGGACAATTGGAATAAATTCCGGTCAAATATTAGATCTGTGTTTATTGAGCTTTAAAACAATTGATAGCAGGCTATAGCCTCTATAATCTCGATATTGCCATTAATTCCATGTGCCAACCATGCTTCTATGACTGGTCAATCAAACAACGACCCGAAATCCAAGCTTCAGGGTTAATTAATTTCTCCGTGAAGCACAGCATCAACTTTGATAGACGCTGCTTTAAACAAAAGTGCTTAACTCAACACCATGAGTGAGTGCTCAATGCAAAAGTTGAAAAGCACTTTGTTTCAAGGTCACCTTCCTTCATAAAACAACTGCTCAAATAATGCAAAAACTCTACATTGATTGACTCAAGGGTTGCAACGTGCAGCAGAGAAATCCATCTGCAGCCTGCTGTATGCACAGGAGCTGTTCCAGTTCACCTCCAAATAATCTTCTTCAACTCCCCAATTCAGGGTATGCACACCCACTGGAACACGCCCCCTCAATCAGGAATGAGTGTCAAAATTAGTGTCAAATTCCTCCCTGAGCAGCAGGTGTCAGTTATCTAGGCTGATTACTGCATTCAAGCTCAGTCTTGCTGTGACTCAGTGGGCGTGACCCCACAGTGACTTCTGCCTCTGTGACATCACATGCATACCCTCTATTAGGCTATATCTTCATGCACATCGTAATACGTGGAATAGGAAGATTTTTCGGTACCTTGTCTTGGAGAACACTTTAATGGATTACTGTCTGTTTCGCCACCTGATCTTTTTTT
The DNA here is from genome assembly GCF_964638095.1 of Poromitra crassiceps. Classification (NCBI taxonomy): domain Eukaryota; kingdom Metazoa; phylum Chordata; class Actinopteri; order Beryciformes; family Melamphaidae; genus Poromitra; species Poromitra crassiceps. The sequence goes on along the minus strand of NC_139644.1, from coordinate 45,537,946 downwards.
TATCCTTTGATCTTCTTCACGAGCCGCTGTTCCTGTTGAGAGCTGCTGTGCATGCATCCTTATTTGTGAATGAGGGGCTATGTTTGGTTGTTTTCGTTCATCATACAGTAGCCTACACTATAACCTACACATAAACATACAGTAGCCTACACTATAACCTACACATACAAATATTCACTTAGGCTATTTTAGGAGGAGGAGCTGGGTGGAAATGTAATTTGAGCCTTTTTTAATACAACTCAAATTGTGCTGAGAGGGGATTCTTTTTACCGGATCTGGAGACCGGCAGGACTTTGATGAATTATAACAGTAAAAGTCCGGCAATTACCGGACAACGGAAACTCAGCCTTCCACAGTGCCTAAACCCAGCCCCCCATGCCTACCCCTAAGCCTTTGTTCACACCATACGCCAAAGCCACGCTAAAGCCACACTGAAGCTGAGTGTCACGCTAAACCGCTCACACAATAAGCACTCTCTTTTCCTCAGCGCACGCCTTGCCCCTGCCCACAACTTGCATTGACTTCGTGCCTGGCAGCTTCATGCTTCACACTTGGAAAATAGAACAGAATCCCGAATGATCGCTTCAGCGTGGCTTCACCGTGGCTTCAGCGTGGCTTCACCGTGGCTTCAGCATGGCGTGGCGTGCGGGTGGTGTGAACGGTCTCACCTGTTAACAAACGCCAAAATGAAACTGCGTGGCTTCAGCGTGGCTTTAAGGCCCAATTAGACTCTACGTTAAAGACGGACTCTGCGTTCATTTCGTGCGTTTTCTGTCCGTCATCTGAAAGCTTACGGATACGCATGAAACGGAGCAAAACCACACACACACTCATACATTTGACTCTCTACTGCCCACTGGTGGATGTATTGCTTAACATGATACCAACGTGAAAGACGCATGGAAGTATGTGGGCAGTGACGATAATAACGTTTGAAATGGACGCATCTATTTACGTATGAAGATGGAGTATAAATGAGCCATTAGCGTGGCTTTGGAGTATGGTGTGAACAAGCGCTAAGAGACCCTTCCCCAGCGCCTAAACCCAGCCCCCCATGCCTAACCCTGACCCCTCACCCTGCTGTGCCTCCGAAGGCGTAGCTTGACCTTTGCCTGACCCCACCAGGTGCACAGTGCTTGTTCAGCGGTGCGTCCGTGGGCATATAATTTGCACACAACGGTTACATCCAGCGCACAAGGTGCACGACAGAGCACTGATATATTATGCCCTCGGAGTGAGAGGTTACATCCAGCGCACAAGGTGCACAACAGAGCACTGATATATTACATCCAGCGCACAAGGTGCACGACAGAGCACTGATATATTACATCCAGCGCACAAGGTGCACAACAGAGCACTGATATATTACGCCCTCGGAGTGAGAACTCGTTGTTAAGTCCCCTCAATCCAAGATATCTACATTGTCCTTTTTAGATATTTTAAATTAAACGAGTCAGAATGAGTTGTAGATATCTCAAACTGGACTTACAACTACTCATAATTCAGTTGCAGATGCCCGCAATGTGAATTGCACATCTGCACCTGAATTGTAGACATCTGTAATGAGAAACCCCATACACATGAATGGCAAAAGTGATGTAATTTGTCCTAGGAAGAATGACATTGCAGATATCTGAAATGTTCTTTTTGACTAGGAAGAATGACGTTATAGATATCTTAAACGAAAATCCTGACTATATCACAATGTAATTACGACTAGTCAAAATTATGTTGTTGTATTGTTCTATTACTTAGCTATTAATTGTTAAAAACGCCATAAGTAGCCTACCAACATACCGTACATACGGGCCTTTTCTGGTGTTTATATATTTGTTGTAGAATTGATCAATACTAGACTGGCTGTCTACGGGAAGCCCTTAACTTGAATTGATTCTAATTTTTTGATTAGATTGATTATAACATTTTGATCAGATTCCGGTACGTTATGATTACGATTTCCCTGGGTTTCACTGTCCCATGGTCTGAAGGCTGTTTCACAGGTCTTTCACCCTGATGAGATACACATTTTGCTTTTATTTGTTACTCTGCCTGTTTTCGCCCTGAAAATGATCAAATTTAAAGATGTTGATTATTAATGCAAATATCCATTTAACCTGAGCTTTTAACCTTCAATGACTTAAAGGACGATGTGGGTGTTTTTAAATGCATGTCTGTCAACAAATCCTAGGAACACTAGTGGAACACCTGTGTGCAGTGTATGGAGTGTGATGTGTGTGCGTCCCGGGGTGACCAGTGGAGGCTGCGCAGCCATTGATGCATCGCAAGTTCTGCCGTTAATCGGCCCTAATTACCTAATTAAAAAAATCAACTATTACCATGAGAAGTCAGGCTATTACCACTATAGTTATTACCCTATCAAATTCAAAATGGAAACAAATTCTTCATTACGCCAGGGATTATTTTTTATGATATATGGAACTCATTTCCTGTAATGGAAAACGTGTTTACAGCCAACTTATTACATTGTTTGAGGAAAAAGTCGGTTGGCCCGGCTGGTGCATCGCGATGATGATGCCAGAGCAGCAGCATGGGTGACTCTCTCTCTCTCTCTCTCTTAACATGGCTGCATTGAGCATTGGCTACATGGATGAGACTTGTTAGAAAAACTAATTCATTGCTGATTTTGTTATTTTAATATAATTTGTTGCATAAAAAAAACACCTGCATTATCATTTAAGGATTTAAATTACTTTTGGTCAGCTTTGAAACTATTGTGCATATGAGTGTGTTTTTTATTTTTCATTTTAGAAGTCCTAAATTTAAAGACCCCCTAAAGTCATGCTTCAAGATGTGTATAAAATAGTCTACTATGAATAATAATTTTTTCTCCCCCACAAAAAAGTTAAATTATCTTGTTAAAAAGCTTAAAATGACTTCCCCTCCTTCTTCATTTAAAAATCCAAAGCAACCAATCAGGGTTATCTAGAACATAGTCTCAACGCCAGACCCATGAGAGTTCTTACACTGATACACTACGTTACTGCACGCTGCAGATCTCTCTCTGGGTCTGGGACACTTTCCCTCAGCCAGCTAGGGTAGGAAGCGAACCGTTCACTTGGCCAGTGGTGGATTCAGTCTTCCCCAATCAGTAACGACTTTGCGATCAGGCGACAGGGGAGGCACCGCCAATTTTTCGAACCGCTCTCTCATTGGTGCTATGACCTGTCACTCATTCAGTTTCAATCCCCCTAGACTCAAAACCCCGGAAGTGGCCGTGAAGTGGCACAGACTCATTTATGTAGTATGCGGAGCGCAGCGATTCAACATAATATTTGAGTCTGGGGAGAGACTATCTAGAACATAACTAGCCAATCACAGCAGACAACAAGGGCTTTCAACACATTCTCACTCATGATAAAGTGACGACAAGGGTTCCTGAGTGATCTGCAGTATATGATGAGTTGGGAGTGAGAATGTGTTGAGGCTTTAACTGCTGAATACTGGGCAGGGATTGGCTCCAGGATTCATGATGTCATGAATCTTGCTTGTTGAAAACAACCTTTTCAGTGAGCTCTGTAGGGCTGCATCTAACGATTATTTTCATAATCGATTAATCTGTCGATTATTTTCTCGATTAATTGATTACCGTAGTTGTTTGGTCTATAAAATGTCAGAAAATGGTAGCAAATGACGATCAGTGTTTCCCAAAGTCCAAGATGACACCCTCTAGTGTCTTTGTTTTGTCCACAACTCAAAGATAACATCAGTTTACTGTCATACAGGAGTAAAGAAACATTTAAGAAGCTGGAATGAGAGAATTTTGACCTTTTCTCTTCTTAAAATTGTACTGAAAATAGTTGTCGATTCATTTTGTCGATCGACTAATCGATCAATCGATTAATGGTTGCAGCTCTCGAGCTCTGAGAAGCTTTCCACTTTCAGCGATTGTGGAAACACCCTTCAAGTGTCAAACTCTGCACAGACATCCAAATGTAGGAACAAGAAGAAACACAGATTTTGGACTTTAGGGCGTCTTTAAAGCTGTGATGAAGAGTATATTTATGTGTCTGTAAAGATGGTGAATGATAACAGCTCACTGTTACCCACTTAAACTGTAACTATCCTCATTTTTAATGCACTGAGCAACTGCAACTGTGGTTTATTTGTTTCAGCAGAGCATATCTAAAAGAATAAGCATACATGATGTCCAAATCTAACTAAGTAGCTAATAAATGGGTAGTTTTTGGTATGTTTTCAAATATCCTCAAATCAACTTAATAATATACATAATACAACATAATACCCAGAATATACTAAAATACAATAATATAACAATACCCAAGACATGCTAAACTATAAAGCAGGAAGATAAAGCAGACTTGAAGGCTTTGTATTGTTAACCATTAGCCTATATTTTAAGTACCGGTAGGCTACATGAACAATTCAATAAGTTGGTCTGGGTATACATTTGACCTTTTCACTGAAGTTGAAATATCCAAAATTAATTTATTTAAAATTTTCAGCATTTGCAGTTGTTATCCTCTTATGTATTATATGTATAATTGCTGGCAATTTGTTTGTTTTATGCCTCAGAGAGTTTTTACTGTCTGAAATGATCAATAACAACACTTTTGGAGAAGTCATGGATGATCTTCTTGGGACTAATTTTAACAAAGTTATTTAAGCAATAAACAATCTATTGTTATGTTTACAGATGACTGGAACAAATGTACAATCCCATACAGCATTTTGATTCAAATAAACCAAATACAATAACTGAGATGAGTCTGTGTCAGCAACGGTAGCATGTGTCAAATCTTTGTCTTGGGGGGAGGGGGGGGGGGGGGGGGGTTAGGGGGTGAGATAGCAGGTCAACAGTAATGTCACATATAGAAGCAGTACACATCATCTAAAGCAGGGAACCTGACAACTAATTTAAATGCACATTTGGTTTGGTCACTGATAGGGAATAATTTTAATCACATTAGCCTTTAGTTGGACAATCACTAGTTATTCATATACATTTTCATTTGTTACACGTTATTGTGCATACGCAGACAGGCGTCATATTCAGATAACCTGTAGCCTACCTTACATTTGCAGCTCCTCTCTGACACTGTGCCCTGTCACCGTGACACGGCGCCCTCTACAGGGCCAGAATAACAGATAGGTTGAGTCTAGAGTAGCCTTCAAGTGTGCGTCAAGACAGATGTCATCTGATGTGTGTCCTAAGTATCATTGACGTTCTGTTTATTTGATGTAAGCCTGTGTATCCATTCATGAATATGCAAGAGTGCATTGCACTCTTGGCCAAGATCTATGTCAAATACATCATATCAGACGACTCCTAACTCCTGGCTCCATCTTTTTGATGACAAGTGGTTTTCTTCCAGTGGTTCACTGTTTACCTTTTGGCTGTCAATTTCTATTCTATAACAGTCACGTTTCTCTATAGTTAATATGTAATCAGCATTGTTTTGGTTAGGCATAGGCTATCAAAATGTTTAAAGTTTAGAGGGCTTAGAACATTATGATGAAAACGGTGAAATATATGATGGCCAATCCCCATGCTAAATTATGTCTCCTAAGTTTTTGCAGCAATTTTGAGTTTATACCATTTGTTACACAGATTTGGTGTAAAAGTGACCAATTTTTGACCACTCAATAACTAATAAAAAATAGTCAAAAATACCACATGAAGACACCAAGACCTTGAGGAACACCATAGAAGAAGTCATGCTGTGATTAATGCGGCTGATTTAGGTTTTAACTTTAAAAGTTTTGTGAGGCTGGCTGTGATTATCCTAAAGGTCACAACAATACAAGTCATATCATATAAATGCAGTCCATATATCATGAGGTCAAGTTTAAAAAAATGGTCTCACTACAATGAAATGGCTGTCACTTGCCACCCAGAAATGCTGAACCCCGCGGCAGTTAATAGTATGAGTTGTGCCAAACAAATGTTAATATCTCAAAAACGATAGGCTACATGACATCGCTTATATTTTGACATTCTGAGTGAGAGCAGAAGTAGCTCAAGAGTTTGATGTATAATATATGCATGTCGTGTTGTTGTGTGAACTGTCGCAGTTTTTAAAATGTAAACAAAGTTAGCTGGCTAGAGTCGGACACTCAAGCCTAGCGCCACTTGGGCTCCATAGGGTTCCATTGCCGTTGCCACCCAGTGACGCGGTTTGTTTACCAAAATGCTGCTCGGCTGAAAAAAGTTTCACGCGGCCATGGCTTCCGGTGAGCTATCCGACGTCACGATCAAAACCAAAACAAAGAATTTATATTGATAAGAAACTTAGCACAGCAAATCGACCATTTTGGCCTGAAGGAAACGCAAGGTTCTGTGTTATTGTCCCATTGCCCAAGAAGGCGTTTTTTCAGGCCAAAATGGCGGCAGCGCTGTCGTGGAAATAAAAACAAGATGCATCTTTTTTCACTCTTACCTTCAATACTCTTTGACCAAAACCTCTGCTGGCTGGAAGACGTCACAGCTCCTGCCAGGTAGTCAGCTAACTAGCTAAATACAAGACCACGTCAAAGAACTGCACAAGGCAAGTAAGTCATCAAAACGGCAACTAAACAGCTGCTAAGCTAACGTTAAGATGTAGAAAGCTCTGGATTCATTATGCAGCTCTCGTGTGTGTGTGTGTGTGTGTGTGTGTGTGTGTGTGTGTGTGTGTGTGTGTGTGTGTGTGTGTGTGTGTGTGTGTGTGTGTGTGTGTGTGTGTGCGTGTGCGCGCGCGCATGTGTGCGTGTGCGCGCGCGCATGTGTGCGCGCGTCTACGTACCATGTATGCTTCGCCCAGCTGCTAACGTTACATGCATGGGGGGAATATGAATGATAGCGGACAGTATCTGGTAGCATTGCTAACGAGTTAACTAGCTGCATGGCCTGTGCCTTTGATTGTAACGATACAAAATGACAAGCATGCAAACAGACCCAAAACAAGTTTCAGATATACAGATCTAACCGACAGCTGTAGCCAGGAGGAGCTGGGTATCTGACGTTAGAGCACAGTAGAGTGCTGGAAGCTGTGATGGATAGCAGGCTGATGTTCCTGCTTCTGACAGCTTGACTGACTTCCTGAATCATTATCAGTTGAAAAGAGTCTAGTGTGAGCGATCATTATTTGGCTTGTTTCCCACACAGCATGCTCTGCTGTGGTCTGCCGGGCGATGGACAGTGCTTTATGCAGATATGCTGCACCTGGATGAAGTAGATACTGAACTAAAGTTCAGTAAGATGTATTTTGGCATCTAGCAACAGAACTCAGCCTGGTCCATCATCACTGCAGTTTGACGGCCAGTTTGAAAGAGGAACGGTCATGGAGAACATTGTTGACAGCTGATCAGTCAACTGAAACCCAGTGAATATGATTCATATATGATTCATATATGATTCAGTTTGTTTTGCCTGTGAACAACAAGCCCCCATTTTCATTTGATTTGATCATCTTTATTTCGAACATGGAAGTAAAAAAACAAAAACAAAATGAAACAAAAACATTAAAAAGAAAACATAAAAACAAGAATAATACAATCAACTCAATACTATAGAATAGGCAAACTCATAAACGGACAAAATAAATATTACATGTTTGAAATGGAATAGGAAGAACTAGGGATGTTCATTTTGAAAATTTTCCAAAATCGATAATCGGTGAGAATTAACGATCAATTATCGATTATCGATTTTATTAATACTTAGAAAATTTTCAATATTTTCAATTTTTTTTTTTTTTTTTTTTTTTTTTTTTAACAAAATGAATGCCTATGGCAGAAAATACGAAAGACAATGTGTTCTCCTCAATGAACTCTTTATTTCAATGTGTCTCCTCTCCAACACTGCTGTCCCCGGCGCATGCCGGTGTGAATTTCTCATGTTTAAAACAGTTTTGTTGGCACAAAGGCCCGTGCCCAGCCAGAAAACTAGAGACTATATGAAGCTCCACCTCACGTTAGTCGGCTGTGCAATGGAGTGGGGCGAGGAGGAACGAATTCCACCCAAACCTAGTCCAAATTTTTTTTTTTTTTTTTTTTTTTTTTTTTTTTTTTTTTTTTTTTTTTTTTTTTTTTTAAATAATTAAAAAATCGATCCAAATGCCACAGGATCGATTCCAATCCTTAACGATCGATTATCGATTTTCGATAATTGATGAACATCCCTAGGAAGAACTATGCACTTGTGTTTTCCTCACCATCCCAAAACTCATCCTACCATTCATTCATAGATACTTAAAACGTACTGTATGTGCCACATATGGTGCTTTTATGACAACAAGCCCTGCAGTTGTACTTCCCTACCGCATGATGCTTTTGAGTGCTCAATTCCTAGTGTGGAGACTCGAGATGATGCGCCATGCGGTCATGGCTGCAGTTATGGAAATTGCCCGCTCTCCCAAAATCATGACAGACAGACAGACAGACAGCCACCTCGGTGTCATCGTGCAACTGTGCGCCATCGGCTCATGCTACATCACAGTTGCTTGAGTGACATCACTGATGACATCACAACTGCCTGAGTGACATCACAGTTGGGCAATTACAGTTGTTCGAGTGACATCACTGATGTTGCTCGAGTGACACCACTCATGACATCACAATTGCTCAAGTGACATCACTGATGACATCACTTCCGTCACAAATCGTGACTGACACCACTCGGACGCACAGACGGACAGATAGACAGGCAGACAGACAGACAGACAGACAGACAGACAGACAGACAGACAGAGCCCACTAGCCAATTTGATCTAAGATTAAAATAAAACTCCTGGGTTGGAGAAGCTCACTGATAGACATTTTGGCAGACTTGTTGTGTGCTGTTGTGTTTATTAATTGTATCTCTCTCTCTCTGCCCTCAGCTGAGTTTCTGTGCTGCCTGTGGGTGTTAAGCGTCAGGATAGGGAAGCAAGGCAGAGAGGCAGCTGCAGGTGGTGCAGCCAGCCTGGTGGACAAGATGGCAGAGAGCCCAGAGAAGAGCGTCTCTGTGTCGGCTCAGGAGTTGAAGGAGCAGGTCTCTGTGTCGGCTCAGGAGCTGAAGGAGCAGGGCAACCGCCTCTTCCTCAGCCGCAAGTACCTGGAGGCCGCTTCCTGCTACAGCAAAGCCATCGTAAGGATCGGGTGACAGGAAGCAATTCTACTTGGCCTGCTGCCCCGGTCGCTGCTCCACCCTCTGCCGATTTGGGGAGAGCTGTAGACTAGCACCACGCTTCCTCTGACACATGTGCAGTTGCCAGCCGCTTCTTTTCACCTGCAAGCGGGGAGCTTCACCGGCAGGACATAGCACGTGGGAGGATCACGCTATTCCCACCAGTTCCCTTCCGCCCCGACCAGGCCCCCCCGACTGATCAGAGGAGGCGCTAGTGCAGCGACCAGGACACATACCCCCCAATCCGGCTTCCCACCTGCAGACACAGCAGGTGTCGCCCGACCAAGCCGGAGGTAACACGGGGGTGCGAACCTGCGACCCTCATGTGAGCCACATGTGAGATGTCACAAGTGCTTTTATGAAAACAAGACCGTGATCAAAATGAATACAAGACATCGTTTCCTTCCCTGTGACTATTGGTGCTTTTGCAGTGAGGTTTTTGATCAGTAATCCTCAGTAATGTTGTGGATATATTGGCTAAGTGGCTAAAGCCAAAGAATAGAGCAGCGAGAACAGTGTGCAGAAAGTGACATGACTTTACTGTACTGCAGACTTTAACACCAGGGAAAGGCAACACTTATAAATACCATTTCACCATATTGCCATATCCAACATCTAAGATGATATCTAGTCTCGTATCACGATATCGATATAATATCAACAATGCTTATTTATTTTGCACATGGTCTCAGACACATCCAAAAACTAAGTGGTTTTGCAGACATTCATTTAGTTTGACAGTTATTGAGAGTTGATTTGAGTTCAGTTGTGGACCAGTGATGTCATTTGTGCATGAATGACATCACTGGTCCACAACTTGACTCAAATCAACTCTCAATAACTGTCAAACTAAATGAATGTCTAAATGAACGTGTGAGAGCATGTGCAAAATAAATAAGCATTGTTTTTTGGCGGAGTATTCCTTGAAGCCAGGACTCAATTTCCCATACTTCTTAAGTAACTCTTAACTACTGACGCCATGCCATGTAATACAAGTGTTGAGCGTAAACGTGTTAGGAATACATTGTGAACTCAAGAATGCAGATTAAAATCAAATAAATAAATAAAATGCACTGTCTCTTCCTAGAGCCACAGTCCGTGTGTGCCGGCCTACTACACGAACCGGGCGCTGTGCTACGTGAAGCTGCAGCAGCCTGACAAAGCCCTGGCAGACTGCCGACACGCTCTGGAGCTGGACAGCCAGTCGGTCAAGGCCCACTTCTTCATGGGCCAGTGTCACCTGGAGATGGACAACTACGACGAAGCCATCGGCAACCTGCAGAGAGGTGGGGAGGATCGCCTGCACGATGTCCACTTTAGCTAGTGTTTCAGTTCAGTTTGAGAGAAAATTAGCACTTAGCAATAGGCTCGGGGCAATATCCAGAATTTAATAGCGCAATGCTGTCCTGCCAAAATATTGCCATGTACGATATTATCACTGTTCCCGCTCCTGTATTTCATTCTATTCTAAATGACAGTAGATCATAATACTAAAGCAAGTATATTTGTCCTTTGCATATCTCGAGAACCGTTCGTCCGATCCACTTCGCACTCGCCGGGTGTATTGCTGGGGACCCAATTGTACTTGGCCAATTCCTCCCTCTGCTGATCTTGGGAGAGTTGTAGACTAGGTCGTAGGGATGTCACAATATATCGTCCCACAATATATCGCGATATCAAAAGATGACAATTATGTATCGTTGAGATGAAATCTCATATCGTGAGAAAAAGAAGCTGAACATGATGGCACTGATCTGCATTGCTTTCATTGCTTTGTTTGAACAGACGAGGGACGTTACAGACACGGAGGATGAAAATGGTGAAATTACTCAAATTAGCGTGGAGGATGCCCCCTCAACTTATAAATCGATCGCAAAAAAATATTGTTAAAATACCGTATCGTATCGTTATCGTGAACCCAATATCGTGTATCGTATCGTATCGTATCGTGAACTGAGTGTATCGTGACACCCCTACTAGCTAGTGCATCTTTAGGCATGTAACAGTAACATCTAGTGCATCTTTAGGCATGTAACAGTAACATCTAGTGCATCTTTAGGCATGTAACAGTAACATCTAGTGCATCTTTAGGCATGTAACAGTAACATCTAGTGCATCTTTAGGCATGTAACAGTAACATCTGGTGCATCTTTAGGCATGTAACAGTAACATCTGGTGCATCTTTAGGCATGTAACAGTAACATCTAGTGCATCTTTAGGCATGTAACAGTAACATCTGGTGCATCTTTAGGCATGTAACAGTAACATCTAGTGCATCTTTAGGCATGTAACAGTAACATCCAGTGCATCTTTAGGCATGTAACAGTAACATCTAGTGCATCTTTAGGCATGTAACAGTAACATCTGGTGCATCTTTAGGCATGTAACAGTAACATCTGGTGCATCTTTAGGCATGTAACAGTAACATCTAGTGCATCTTTAGGCATGTAACAGTAACATCTAGTGCATCTTTAGGCATGTAACAGTAACATCTGGTGCATCATGTAACAGTAACATCTGGTGCATCATGTAACAGTAACATCCAGTGCATTGTGATTATTTTGACAGCCTATAACCTAGCCAAGGAGCAGCGGCTGAACTTTGGCGATGACATTCCCAGCGCTCTGCGGATAGCCAAGAAGAAGCGCTGGAACAGCATGGAGGAGAAACGGATCAACCAGGAGAACAAGCTGCACGCCTACCTCACCAAACTCATCCTGGCTGAGAAAGAGAGGTGAGCCAGTGCCTCTGAAATCCCCAAAACACTGCTGCTGCTATGGGTCAGGCAGTCCTTGATTGTGATTGGCCGAGGCTTGCTGCACCATGTTCAGTGTGTTGTGCCTGTGTGGTCTCATTGCTGCACCGTGTTGAGTGTGTTGTGCCTCTGTGTGGTCTCATTGCTGCACCATGTTGAGTGTGTTGTGCCTCTGTGTGGTCTCATTGCTGCACTGTGTTCAGTGTGTTGTGCCTCTGTGTGGTCTCATTGCTGCACCGTGTTCAGTGTGTTGTGCCTCTGTGTGTGGTCTCATTGCTGCACCGTGTTCAGTGTGTTGTGCCTCTGTCTGGTCTCATTGCTGCACCGTGTTCAGTGTGTTGTGCCTCTGTGTGGTCTCATTGCTGCACAGTGTTCAGTGTGTTGTGCCTCTGTGTGGTCTCATTGCTGCACCGTGTTCAGTGTGTTGTGCCTCTGTGTGGTCTCATTGCTGCACTGTGTTCAGTGTGTTGTGCCTCTGTGTGGTCTCATTGCTGCACCGTGTTCAGTGTGTTGTGCCTCTGTGTGGTCTCATTGCTGCACTGTGTTCAGTGTGTTGTGCCTCTGTGTGGTCTCATTGCTGCACCGTGTTCAGTGTGTTGTGCCTCTGTGTGGTCTCATTGCTGCACTGTGTTCAGTGTGTTGTGCCTCTGTGTGGTCTCATTGCTGCACCGTGTTGAGTGTGTTGTGCCTCTGTGTGGTCTCATTGCTGCACCGTGTTCAGTGTGTTGTGCCTCTGTGTGGTCTCATTGCTGCACTGTGTTCAGTGTGTTGTGCCTCTGTGTGGTCTCATTGCTGCACCGTGTTGAGTGTGTTGTGCCTCTGTGTGGTCTCATTGCTGCACCGTGTTGAGTGTGTTGTGCCTCTGTGTGGTCTCATTGCTGCACTGTGTTCAGTGTGTTGTGCCTCTGTGTGGTCTCATTGCTGCACCGTGTTCAGTGTGTTGTGCCTCTGTGTGGTCTCATTGCTGCACCGTGTTCAGTGTGTTGTGCCTCTGTGTGGTCTCATTGCTGCACCGTGTTCAGTGTGTTGTGCCTCTGTGTGGTCTCATTGCTGCACCGTGTTCAGTGTGTTGTGCCTCTGTGTGGTCTCATTGCTGCACCGTGTTCAGTGTGTTGTGCCTCTGTGTGGTCTCATTGCTGCACCGTGTTCAGTGTGTTGTGCCTCAGTGTGGTCTCATTGCTGCACCGTGTTCAGTGTGTTGTGCCTCTGTGTGGTCTCATTGCTGCACCATGTTCAGTGTGTTGTGCCTCTGTGTGGTCTCATTGCTGCACCATGTTCAGTGTGTTGTGCCTCTGTGTGGTCTCATTGCTGCACCATGTTCAGTGTGTTGTGCCTCTGTGTGGTCTCATTGCTGCACTGTGTTCAGTGTGTTGTGCCTCTGTGTGGTCTCATTGCTGCACTGTGTTCAGTGTGTTGTGCCTCTGTGTGGTCTCATTGCTGCACTGTGTTCAGTGTGTTGTGCCTCTGTGTGGTCTCATTGCTGCACCGTGTTCAGTGTGTTGTGCCTCTGTGTGGTCTCATTGCTGCACCATGTTCAGTGTGTTGTGCCTCTGTGTGGTCTCATTGCTGCACCATGTTCAGTGTGTTGTGCCTCTGTGTGGTCTCATTGCTGCACCGTGTTCAGTGTGTTGTGCCTCTGTGTGGTCTCATTGCTGCACCATGTTCAGTGTGTTGTGCCTCTGTGTGGTCTCATTGCTGCACCATGTTCAGTGTGTTGTGCCTCTGTGTGGTCTCATTGCTGCACCGTGTTCAGTGTGTTGTGCCTCTGTGTGGTCTCATTGCTGCACCATGTTCAGTGTGTTGTGCCTCTGTGTGGTCTCATTGCTGCACTGTGTTCAGTGTGTTGTGCATCTGTGTGGTCTCATCCACAGAGAGCTGGAGGGCTGCCGGCACAAACAAGAGGACAAGTCCCAGGACAGCAAGAGTCAACACAAAGTCAACAAGATCCACTTCAAACATGTAGGATTTTCACTGTAGCTGTGTTTTCATTACAGTTTTTCGCAAAATAATTGCGATATTTCTACAACTTCGACAATGTACAATTGCGACTTGTAGTCGTTTCCATTGAAATTGAGTTTGAGTGACGGCGCACACACCTGAACGCAATTCCCCGTTACCAGCAGCTGCCACAGTGATTACGCACGGGGATCTGCCCCATATCCCGTCCCATGCATGCTCAAATCCAACCAATGGTCAATGCAAATCACAACATGAAGTTACAACGCATATAAACGAGCCTGATTATCAGTTCAAAAGAAAATGAGTGGCAACTGGCTGCGGTGAATGCAGTGAGCGTGACAGGCAGAGGAAAAACGGTAGCCTAATACAACTGGTCCGATTTAGTGCAATAATCAGAATGCCGTGTATTATAATTATAACATTGCACCTGAAACATGTATTACTCAGTGTATTCACTTCAGTCAGCAGCACCGCACCGGTGTGTGCTTTTCATCCCCTCATCTCGCCGCTGTGCCAAATGCGCGCGCACAGGCAGTCTGTCACCATGGACCGAGTTCTGCCATTAAACATTATCTATTTTCCCCGGCTCCGCGCTTTTGCACAACACTCGTCTTTCTGCTACAGTAGGTAGCGTTGCTTCAAAATTTTCCACTTGCTGCGGAGGTTTTGCCACGGCTTAATTAAACCTTTCTCCCTCATTTCCTTTCATTTTCCTTTTCCAAAGGAGAAGATGGGTCACATGACATGCAAATGCGGAAAATGTGTTTCCATTACACTTTTGCGATAAACTGCTATATCGACACGTCTGAAAAACCACCTCATGAGAGCGCAAAAACTTTTTGCGATATTTGGGAGGTTTTTCGAAATTTACGTGTTTCCATTACCCAATTTCTATTGCGATATTTAGATTTTGCGCATTTCTGAGGGTAATGGAAACATGACTAGAGACAGACGGCCGCTTTCTGCTGTCTAGTGGATGTCTGCAGTAATTACATGATTCATATCAGACTTAATAGGTTTGTTTGTCATACCGGACATGTTTCGATTGCTGGCGGCGGAAACACTCATATTAGTCGTCGGACTGATAGACAGATTGAAAGTTGATAAATCAATTATCCTTAAATAAAAAATCCTCAAAAAGTCTTAAAAAGTCTTAATCACCATTTGATGAGGTATTACATTTTGTAGATAATTGTGTTAAATGGGCATAGCTCATCTCATATCGATCGCAGACCCCTGAATTGAATCAAAATGGTATGGTGGCAGACTTTGTGATATCAGCAAATATATATATAATATCAGGTATCATGATGAAACACCCCTATCGCTGATGTGACGTCTTTATTTGAAAAGGTCTTAAAAGGTATTGAATTTAACTTCATGGCTCGTGCGTATACCCTGCACACACACACACACACACACACACACACACACACACACACACACACACACACTAGAGCTGGGCTCGGGCTGAATTTTCCTTACCGAACCCGACCGAGCCCGTCACATTATAAGCCGAGCCCGGCCCGGCCCGACAGGTGTCAATTGATAATCTGTCCGAGCCCGGCCCGAATCCCCTCCCTGATTTTTTTTTCCCCCTCGGAGCGCAGCGAGCGCATAATTCAATGAGTCTGTCCAGCCTATAAACAGCCCTATATAATCCCAAACCAAAATCAGTCCTCGTAATTCAAAGCAGTCAATGATGAATACGTAATGTACAAAGCAAAGCACCAAACAGCCTAATTTGTGCGTGCCGTGCACTGCCCACACAGTCCCACATCGCTGAAAGAAGTACTGCACGGTGTCTGCGACACCAGCGCTGAGAGCCGACACGCAGCTGACTCCGGGCAGAGCAGCAGAGTGCATGTCTGGGCGTGTTTCATTCGATGCCTTCAGGTGCTTTCATTAACGTAGTAAATTAGCTCAGGAGCTGATGATAGATATATTTGAAGGCAAAAACAAGTGACTGATTACGTGACCGAGCCCGGCCCGAGCCCGAACGCGACTTCAATGTTTCTGTCCGAACCCGGCCCGTAAGTCGGGCCGGGTTCGGGTTCCGAGTCCGACGGGCCGGGTAGCCCAGCTCTAACACACACACACACACACACACACACACACACACACACACACACACACACACACACACACACACACACACACACACACACACACACACACACACTTTTGACTCTCTACTGCCCTCTAGTGAATGTATTGCTTAACATGATGCCAATGTGAAGACGCAGAGTGAAGGCAACTGCAGTTTGGCTCTTGAACTGATGAACTGTTTGAAGACAGAAGCGCCCGATGTTGCAGTCCGCGCCTGCAGTGGCGTATTGAGTCCAGAGAAGCTTAATAATGTAGCCTACATGTGGGGCCAAAACAAAACAGAAAAACACTGCATGTTTTACTTCCGGTGAGGTCAAGCAAAAGGTAGGAAAAGGAGTTAGACAATATATCGAAATATCGCAATATTCAATATATCGCAATACTAGCATATCACAATATCGCAATACTATCGTATCGTGACTCAAGTATCGTTTTAGTATCGTATCGTGGGCATCTGGTGATTCCCAACCCTAGCCGTCGCTGTCGTGTCTGCTAATAATGATCACTGCTCCTATGGCAAGTAGGCCTATTGGAAACCTCTCCATCTGTCTCACACACAACCTACTTATTGGCTTAACAGCCGTTACTGGAAGCGCTCCTGATTTGAATTTTATGATTGTCGACTTTTCAAAAGGTCACTTAGAATTTGCGCAAGAGCTGAATGGAAACACGGTTAATGTGATGTGTCATCTCGTTTGGCCAGTTATTCATAGAAATATGAAAAATATAGCAGCAAACAACACAATTCACCCAGAAATGTAACCGTTTGAAAGTGTTTTGAGGGTGGACCTGTCCTGTAACCTGTAGCTATCTATTAAGCCCAGTTGGTTCCATTTGTGATTGGATTATTCATTTAAAAGCTACAAATCTCTCCTGTCTCCTTTTCCTCCCACAGGACAAGTACCTAGCAGACATGGAGGAGCTGTTCTCTCAAGTAGACGAGAAGAGGAAGGTCAGTGTTTGGCAATCAATCAGTTTCAATCAATCACTGTTATATTTATATAGCGCCAAATCATAACAAGAGTTATGACTAACCTCTACTCAAGTACGGTAGCTTCTTTCCTTTCGAAACTGGTTTTAGAAATGGGTTCAATGATCTTGAGCATCAGTATCGGGGGGGGGGGGGGGGGGGGCGCGCTGCACTAGTGCTTCTTCTGGTTGGTTGGGGCGCCTGTTCGGGGCGGAGGGGAACTGGGGGGAATAGCGTAATCCTTCCATTACTAGTTACTTTCATTTGAAAGTAATAAGTTACTTTACAATATTACCTTCTGTGTAGAGTAACTCATTACTTATTACACTCCTTTTGCATTACTTTTACCAAAACAACAGCAGCAGCAGAATGACATTGCCGCCCCGGAACCATCCCGAAAAATGATTTCAACCGCCTTGAAGTCGGTGTAAACGATCCAAAATTCTAAATGTTATTCTTTTCCTTTGTTATTGTCATCTATAGTGGTTATTTGCATAAAAACACACAGTTTGATTAGGAAATTATTGTATCTTTTTTAAATATGTGCTTTGATTTAATAAAATGTAACTCAATTTGTAACTTGAGTGACAAAGTAACTGGTATAATATTACTGAAATCCTATAAGTAATAAGTTATATTACTGAGTTACTACTAAACTAGTAATATATTACATGTAATATGTTACTTTTGTAATGAGTTACCCCCAACACTGCTGGTGACTGCACATGTATCGGAGGAAGCATGTGCTAGTCTACAACTCTCTTGACAGAAGCGGGAGATCCCAGACTACCTGTCTGTCTGTCTGTCTGTCTGTCTGACAGAAGCGGGAGATTCCAGACTACCTGTGTGGGAAGATCAGCTTTGAGTTGATGAGAGAGCCGTGCATCACGCCCAGCGGAATCACCTACGACCGCAAAGACATCGAGGAGCACTTGCAGGTAAACAGCGTTGGGCAAGTTACTCTTAGGGCCCTATCTTCGTACGGCGCTATCGTTTGCGCGCCTCTTATTGCGCTCTTCCCAGCGTCTTAAGCTATCGTCTGCCTCCACCGTCCAGTTTCGCGCTGGGATGACACAGGTGTAGGCGTGGCCCAGGCGTGTCCGTGGTCTCTAGCCTATCATGTGTCTCGCGCAAGTGTCATTTAGCGCTGTGGGGAAGATACCGTCGGTTTGTTCCGAGCGCAAAGAGAGGTTTGGGCGTTGCTCGTTCCAAAATAGGCGTTCCAGCGCA
The DNA here is from genome assembly GCF_964638095.1 of Poromitra crassiceps. Lineage (NCBI taxonomy): Eukaryota > Metazoa > Chordata > Actinopteri > Beryciformes > Melamphaidae > Poromitra > Poromitra crassiceps. The sequence continues at coordinate 45,519,796 of NC_139644.1, read as the reverse complement.
ATGTGTTAGAAAAAGGGGCCTTGGGTGCTCTCAATTTTAACGCCAGCAAATAGCTGGTCTTAGCGCAAACAACCCCACTACACCAGGCGTACGCCTGAGCGCAGGCAGCATTCTCCGGCGCAGTGCAGGAAATCCTCGCTTGGATAGGCCCATTACGCATGGTTGATTTTCAACTAACCTACACTGCAGAAAAAACACACCTTGATTTAACAATGAGAATTCGTTTGTCATGGTTTTGTGCGAAAAAGTGATTTGCGTTTTGAATTGGATTACCAGGGGAACGAGGGTCTGGCGGGGCGGGAGTCTGTGTGTAGCGCGGGGAGGGGTGCTTTGTGTTCGGCTAGTGTGCCGTGTCCTGGAGGGGGGTCTCCCCGGAGAAGGTGTGAGCTGGGCCGGGTAGGCAGGCCGGGGGGGTCGGTGCACAGGGTGGGTAGAGGCACTGCCGAGGCAGCGCTGTGTGGTCCCGCGGATCGAAACCACTTTCTGACACAACACCGGCCAGTAGGCTATACAGTAACCATTGATAGTATACAGTAACCTCTCTCCCTGCACCATTGCACCATGCAACAATAGCTTAACCCGAGTGGACAATTCTGGTATAGGCTATTGAAATAAAATCTCACACATCCCTACCCTATTAAAGAAACGAATATTTTTAAATGTGTATGTTATAGCCTATATGAGCGAAACGACTAATTAAAAGGCTACTAATTACAAAAGCATCAATTTTTGTTACGAATCCGAACTGGTTCATCCTCCAATTCTCTCTTCCCTCTCTCGTTCTCTCCCCCCTCTCTCTCTCTCTCTCTCACTCTGTCACTCTGCTTGCACTGAGCAAGAAAGAAGCTGCTGCCTGCCTGTCACAGAGTTGCAGGCGGTGACGCTGTGGCTTTTAAGGGGAGTGATCTCACCTTGTGAATCCTGTTAAGATGGGCATAAACACGCCTATCGGGGTTTGCACTGAGATGACGTGACAATTAGGGCTTTGCGTGGCGCTATTCCAGCGCAAAACGGGCGCTAATGCAAAATTACCGCCATTGGGAAGATAGGGCCCTTACTCACCCTACTTATCACTCATTTAAAAAGTAATCACATTACTTTACTACTTCCTCAACAGCAGCAGTAATTAGTTACATTCAGTACTTCAGTACTTACTTACTGTACATTTGGTTGGCAGTAGAGGCTCCTTGTCGGTGCCAGCGGGTTGTTTGACATTGCTGTGTTGCTGTATTAGAAATGTATGGTTGCATGTTGTACAGAAGAGGACTAGGCCTTCAATTTGAAGGGAGGGGGGGGGGGGGGCGTCTTTATAGCGTGATCCTGCAACACACTATGTCCTGCTGCTGAAACCCCTCACTGTCAGGTGAAAAGAAGCAGCTGGCTACTGCACATGTATCAGAGGAATCAGGTGCTAGTGTACAACTCTCCACAGATCACCAGAGATGGTGGAGCAACGACTGGGACAGCAGGGGGAATTGGCAAAGTACAAGTTGGGAGAAAATTGGAGAAAAATCTGGAAAAAAGAACTGAAATATATTTTTTATGCGGTCTTAATCCTCTTCTGTAGTAATGATCTTTCTTGCCAGTAAATGTAACAAAAATAAGCTTGTGTTTGTTGTCGATGTAAGAAAACATGCCCAAAATGATTTCATGTTTGATGTACCTATTTTGCCTGTGTCCAAACCTTTGAATCGTTGACAATTCAGTCGGATGTCAGGCTAGTACCTAGTGTCTAAGGTCTCACTCAGGGTTTTGGTGTCTGATTAAATTGTTTGCTGGGGAGCGGGCTTGATATTTCTGGGAGGTGAAACAATTAAAAGTGTGTCTTCTTCCCTTCCAGCGAGTCGGCCATTTTGACCCAGTGACCCGCATCCCGCTGACCCAAGACCAGCTCATCCCCAACCTGGCTATGAAGGAAGTCATCGATACGTTTATTCTGGAGAACGGCTGGGTGGAGGACTACTGACCTCAGTGCCCTGAGCTGAGACAGACAGGGGAGTGGCTCTGAGGAGAGGACTACTGAGCAGTGCCCTGAGCTGAGACAGACAGGGGAGTGGCTCTGAGGAGAGGACTACTGACCTCAGTGCCCTGAGCTGAGACAGAGAGGGGAGTCGCTCTGAGGAGAGGCGCATGCCATGTGGATCGCTGTGTTCAGTCTTAATAGAGTGCCAGAGTCTTCCGCGTTCACACTCGGACAAAAACTAAAACGGAGTAACGTTTTTATTTCTTTATTTTTGGCCTGAGCGAAAATATGGTCACTCCTGATTCTAAATGTAGCTGAATCGCTTGGTTTGACCAACTACAACTATTTTTATAAGCATTTTATGAAATGTAGATGGGGGAAATGAATGGCAGATGAAATGCCTTGGTATGCTGAATGCGGGAGACTTTGGCCTCCAATCAGACTCCGCCCCCTCTCTTGTGTCTGGTCGTTCTCTCCATCTGTCCCATTCTCCTCCCATGTTCAGGGAGCAGCTAGCTGAGCCCGCAACTAGCAATGATTACATCGTCTTTGTGAATATTCATAATCGAGTGTCGGGACTGTCCGTACAATTCCGTGTGTCAAAGATATACAGTATACACTATATGGTAGGTGTTTATATGACTGAATCAAAGGTATACAGTATACACTATATGGTATATAGGTGTTTATATGACTGAATCAAAGGTATACAGTACACTATATGGTATATAGGTGTTTATATGACTGAGTCACAAGCTTTGGTTGGCGGTCACTAGTTGCCCAACGGCAGATTAGTTTGATAGTGTACTGGGATCAGATTGCATGTCCGTGAGTTTTTGATTGATTGAGAAGTCATCAGTTGCTGGTTTCTGATATTTTAGTCATCCACTATTTATTACGGTTGAATTATTTCTTACTGACGAACGTTGAAGTCCAGATTCACTAAGATTGCGTTGTGAGCGGCGAGCTGCGCATTTTTTTTTTACACCTCAGTTGTTTGAGCTTTGAGTTTTTCTCTTATTTACTAAGAAATGCATATCAAGTTGTGGAACAAACAAATACTGTGCAAGCAATTATCTAGGGCTGCACGATAAACGGTATTTTCATCGTCATCATCACGATACGAACAACAATAAACACATGGCAAAGACTGCCTGAAATGCAATGAATAACAAAAAACATTTTGTTTACACGTGCATTCACACTCTGCATGCGATCGCTTTGTCTTGTGTTGTAAATACAGCGCACACCTTTCCGTTCGCCCCCTCCATATGTAGCATGCGTAGGGCATAGGCTATTCCATGTTTGGGGTCTATATGTTAGCAGTATTAAAGCAGGAAGACATAGGAACTGTATAGCTCATATACATACTTCAATAGTGTCATAAAGTCATATCGTCATCGCAATAATGAACAATGTTATCGCATATGGCAGATTTTCCTCATGATCACCAATTCCAATTCAGCTGTAAAGATAATCCAGCAAGGCTGCACTCTTACAGTACGTCCCAGAGTCTCAGCATCCTCATCGGAACGTTGTTGTCTGATGTGGTCTGAGGTTCGAGGATGGAAAAGGCTCTTCCGCCTTTTCCACGACGCATCGGTGAATTGGTTACAATCTGGATTTGCACGACCTCGCCTCCAAATAAATATGTGGGCAAAATGTGGTTGACCTATAATTTACATGCGTGACGGGCAGCTTTCCACTTGCTGCATACAGTGGGTGAGTGAACAGCGTTGTGATTGGCCATGCATACAGTGGGTGAGTGAACAGCGTTGTGATTGGCCATGCATACAGTGGGTGAGTGAACAGCGTTGTGATTGGCCATTCTGATTTGGGAATTCTGGTGGTGAAAATCTTTAGTGAATCTGGACCAAAGTATTTGAGCCTAGTTTTTAGCCAAACACACTTTAATCAAGTTAAATCACACACACACACACACAAAGAGAAACAAAAAACCCCATCTTGCACACCATCTAGAAATGGTGTGAGACCACCCATTAAAAAAAGATCATCAGCATTTATGACACAAAGCATTCTACCATAAAAAAAAATTCACATCAGTCTTTAAGGAAGTAATCCATACTGCAGCTACAATGTAACTACAAACAAAGGGATCTGATGAGTACAACCGTACAGATTATCTTTGGTGTACCCCCGACCTGACTGCAAGTCACCCTGGGGGTAGACATACCCCACTTTGGAAATAAGTGATTATACGATCATGGTTGCACCTTCAATTCATGACAACAATAATCATCTTAAAAGGAAGGACTAGTGTGACTAGAGAGACGACTAGTGCTCCTGGTCTTTTGTGCTTGCTGGAGAACAGTGCTGCTGTCATCACTGAGTGATGTGACACAATCACTGCTGTATCACAGAGGCTGTTTACACCTGCTTTTAAAATGCCATCGGATCACAAGAGGACGTAACGTCACTTCCCCGCTCTATATGCAAATGAACCACTAGGCTCTGTCATATACGGTAGTCTAATGCGCTTGCCTTGTGCTTATATGGTGTCATATACGGTAATGCTGGTAGATGCGGGAAGCGACATGGCTCGACGGGGTACGCAGATGGTGTGATTTATTCAAACAAGCTAAAGCTGCTTGAAAGTCAACATTACAATGAATGTATGTCCAGCCAGGCTCCTGAATCATTTGCGTTTGCAAAGACCAAATGTCATGTTATTTTTAACCTCCTATATCGCCGAGGACGCCAAACATGTTTCTGAGAGCAATCATCAGCACACATCATTCAGCATTATGTCCAACCAGTGTTTCCCCTTCTACTGTGGCAGGTCGCCTGCTTAAACACATTATAGTGTTTCCTTAGTAGCCTATAGTACTCAGTAGCGCCGAAAATGCACCGATTTTTTAAGCAACTGCAGGCCTTTTCTGCTAGATGCATGGACGTGAGAAAAACGCAGAGGTCAGTTGTGTAGGCGGTCCTTCAGTGTGTCCTGAGGACGCATCAGGAAACATTAGCATTTACACTAGAAAAGACATGTGGTCAAATGCATTCCAGACCACCTCTGTAAGTGGTTTGAGTGATGGGATCTCAATGCTTCTTGGTGGGTCATTTACACTTGCATTTAGTGTTGTCCACTTGATCCGCGTAAACAGCCTTACAGAGTTCCTCTGAAGACCGTGATCTTGTCATTCAGCTGTTGAAGCTGTCTGCTCCTAGATCAGCCGCCTCCTGATGGGAAGACCACAGTAGTTGTCTAGATCAGCCACCTGCTGATGGGAACACCACGGTAGTTGTCTGGATCAGCCGCCTGCTGATGGGAACACCACGGTAGTTGTCTAGATCAGCCGCCTGCTGATGGGAACACCACGGTAGTTGTCTAGATCAGCTGCCTGCTGATGGGAACACCACAGTAGTTGTCTAGATCAGCTGCCTGCTGATGGGAACACCACAGTAGTTGTCTGGATCAGCCGCCTGCTGATGGGAACACCACAGTAGTTGTCTAGATCAGCTGCCTGCTGATGGGAACACCACGGTAGTTGTCTAGATCAGCTGCCTGCTGATGGGAACACCACGGTAGTTGTCTGGATCAGCCGCCTGCTGATGGGAACACCACGGTAGTTGTCTAGATCAGCCGCCTGCTGATGGGAACACCACGGTAGTTGTCTAGATCAGCCGCCTGCTGATGGGAACACCACGGTAGTTGTCGGGGGCATTTGAAAATTGTGGGAGCCAACGCCTCTAATCCTGATGAGGCTCTGCTTCTGAAAGCTGTTTTCCCCAGTGTGACATTTTAACCATTTCAGGTTTAGGCCCCATAACGCTATTTGCACATCTCTACTGCAATTTGCACAAACACTTTGAAAAAGATAGGGTTAGCACAATACTACGGTACTCTACAGGAGTACAGAGTTGTACTGTAATACAATAAGCAGTATCGTCCACTAGGAGTGCAGAAAACCCCTCGAGTAATATTCACTCAGCGGTCGGAGCGATCCTGGTTTACTAGTTAATCTTCTAATAAGAAACTTTAACATTTGACAAATGCCTTTTTTGTACCTTGTGATGCCCCATACACAATAATGTCTCAGTATTGTGGATTAGGTGTTAGTTATTATTTAAAGCATCTTTATTAGCTTGATTAATATCAAAGTGCTGTATTGGGATGTGTGTTTGCTGTATGTTCTTTGTGTTATTTCATGACAGTTCATATTATCAACAGACCAATAAAAACTGAAAATGAGTCATTGCAAGTTTCTAACAAATACAGAACAACAAACAGAAACTGACAGTGAGAGTTTTTACTTGGGTAATTATTACATTTGCTTTGATCAAGGCAGCAAATCCTGTTTGCCTGTATTGAACATAATCTATGATTTGAATTCAGCAAAATCAAAAATGTCCATGGAATGAAAAGAGCAAATCAGTTATCCAGAACTAAGCAAATGTAAATCAGTACAGAAAACAAAACAGGACTTGATTGTAAAAAGAATTAAATCGTTTTTCTGATTTCCCCCCATTTGTACTTGGCCAATCCCCCCCCACTCGCTGCTCCGCCCCCTCTGCCGATCTGGGGAGAGCCAAGAGTAGCACCATACTTCCCCTAACACATGCGCAGTTGCCAGCTGCTTATTTTCCCCTCAGAGCGGAGAGCTTCACTGGCAGGACGTAGCACGTGGGAGGATCATGCTATTCCCACCAGTTCCCTTCCACTCCGACCAGGCCCCCCGACCGCAAATTTTCTCAGTAGTGAGCAGAGGGTCTGGACTTGAAACCTGGGCCTCAGCCAATCATCTTCATTTGCTTGATTGGTCATTAAAACATTAAATACACAATGATTACAAAGCATAGCAGCATGTTAAGATGGCCGTCTGCTCTGACACCACTTAGACCAGTGAGGAATCAGGAATAGTCTCCGCTGTTGAAACCATTCGGCTGGAATGTTATTTGGTCTCTGGTATTCCATTTGGAGGCCACATCACGCGCAGACCACCACAACATCACAAGTTCTCAGAGTCTTTCTTGATCAGCATCGTCTCATCTTGGGAGATCAGAACCAGTCCCTTGTTGAGTGGGATGCTGTGTCCGTCCTGTCAAAGTGTGCCAGAGGAGAGGAGAGCGGAAGGAGCCTCAGCCCAGGAAGGTGGAGATGAAAACACTGGTGTCTAGGTTGAGAGTGGCGTGCCACCAGCGGTCAGGGAAATACAGCAGCTGTGGAGACAGATCCACTGTTAGGAAATATGTCTTTGTGCTCCTTCCACACTGGTTCCTGTCACTCTGGGAGGTTTAACTACGGAGGGAAAAATCCAGGATTGTCTTGGTGGATCTAAATATCTAAGTTTGGGCTATTTTTCCCTCTGATGTTTATCTCAATACATTGCTTACCAAAAGTATACAAAAAGTCTCCCCCCAGGATCTCCAAGTTGGCTTACTTCCTATACATTCATTCAACTTTATTTTAATAAGAGCTGGATGGGCTTTTTCTGTGGCAAAATAAGAAAAGCGTGATCAAACTAATAAAAAGCCTATCAAAGAAACAGAAATAGTAATATTAGCAAGAATATTAATATAAATGATTTAAAAAAGAGCTACAAGCAAATGTTTAACATTTCAATCACGTCTTCCTCGTTGAACTGATCTGATGTAACCACATTCTTCAGGACCGACACACTGCATCATTACATCTCACACTGTATGGGTTTGGGCCATTCAAAAATTCAATCACTGTCAATTCAAATTCAATACCCAGGGTTGGAATCTGAATGCTCACCAACTGTAAAGAAACAGAATGTGAATTGAATTGAAATCCATACAATTTCACCTTTGCATTCATATGTGGGACTTTTATGTAGCAATTATGACTTTTTGTTTTTCGTTTTACCCCCACACATAGCTGAATCTAGACTGGCTATTTAGAGTGACCGGCGCAGATCACCGGTCGAGGCCGATCACGTGGAAATGGGCCATTTCCGGTCACGTGCCTATCGATCGGTGCATCCCAAGCCACCTTTTTCTCCACTGGAGAAACTGAACTGGAGTAGAGTTTTGCTCACCTCTCCGGGCCGGATGGTGCACTCCAGCGGTGCCTCCTCCTGCGGCAGCAGGGGGTAGGTGTCTGTTACCCAGGACAGAGTGGTGCGGTTGGGGTGGAAATGAGGCTCCTTCTCTGGCGGATAGAGGAACCAGCGCTGTGTGAAGACACACACATTCATGAAGAGTTTGGCAGACTCAACTCTATTCAGACAGCGGTTGTGAAAGCCCAACTTGTGTGCTAATAAGTGTACAATGTAGCTTGGTACAGTTTAGTAGCACATGACAGACGTGTGCAGACAGGATGTGTGCAGACAGGATGTGTGCAGACAGGACGTGTGCAGACAGGATGTGTGCAGACAGGACGTGTGCAGACAGGATGTGTGCAGACAGGACGTGTGCAGACAGGACGTGTGCAGACAGGACGTGTGCAGACAGGATGTGTGCAGACAGGACGTGTGCAGACAGGATGTGTGCAGACAGGATGTGTGCAGACAGGACGTGTGCAGACAGGACGTGTGCAGACAGGATGTGTGCAGACAGGATGTGTGCAGACAGGACGTGTACAGACAGGATAGCTGTGTCCCAATTCAGCGGCCACGGCCTTCGTCGGCCGCGGCCTACAGAGGTCTGTCCTCCGCGGACCAGTCAGGGGAGTGCGCAGCCTTCAGTCGTTGAGCGAAACGAGACGGTCTAGCCTACTACTAACCTCGCGTCACCAGGCTCTTCTCGGCGAGAAAGAGCTGCTGTGTCACTAGCTGTTCACGCCCCCAGAATGGTTTCCTTAGCAACCAGTTGACAGTGCGAGCGAATCTGGGAATCCCATCTCACGCACCGGCCTGTCTCAAAAGTTTAAGGCACGAACAGACAGCCTAATAACATGGAGCCAGAGCAAATTGTTTTGCTGATCATTTTGTTTTATTTTATGGAAGAGTTGGAGCTTCACCGCCGCCGCATGTTTCTCAGGCTGGGAGAGGATGAGCAGGTAAATTATTGGATAAGCTGTGTCACTTACTTTTAACTATTCTAAATGTTAACGTGGTTTATATGGCTAATGTCAGTTAACTTTTCATTTCATATAGCCTAAGCCTAACCTTACAGGTTTTTTTTGCTATATATAGCCTAGATAGCTAGATAGCCTCCCTCTCAAAGCCCATGGGAGAAAGTGACATGGCATATCATATCTAGCTATTGTTTAACATGCTTTCTTCTCCTTTCCCCCCAGATCAGACCCCTATATGCACCCCAAACACTCTGGAGACCACCCAAGATGATGCCCCACTAGAAGACATTTTATGCCACATTTATTTATTTATATGTAGCCTACATATTTAATAAATTGGTTCACTTTTTCAGTATTCCCCTCCATTACATGTGATGCATTATTTATTTATTTCTACATGTTTGAATAACTATTTAGAGGACAAAATAAAGTATTACTACCACTGTTGTCATGCTCTGTCTAGTGAAGTCTCAGTTTGTGTTTCCCAAGTTCAGGTTATAATCATCATCTGTAACTACTCATAAGGACATCATGGGGGAAGCATAAAGGGATCTGATCCAACTTAGACATGTATTTTGCTAACTTCTGTAGAGGTTAAATATAGCACATCTCTGTGATCCTGCAGTGCTGCAGACTACACACATGTGTAAAGTAGGGTTAATGTGATCTCACCTTATGGTTAAAGTTAGCTGAGCTAGACAGTTTGAACTTAACATAAACATTCTAAATGGAACCCCAGCTCACCTGTTGCAGTGTTTGCTAGTACAACTATCAGGACTCCTAGGACAGGATTGACAATTCTGTGAAAACAGTCTATAAAAACACTCTTATCTGCAAGACTCAAATTGAAAGAGAAAACTGTATACATATTCTGGAGCCAAAGCTTTTTCCAATGCACGTTTGCATTCATATGCAGTGAAGATCAACTATGACAGTATATTCAGATCTATAAACCATACATTTCCCACAGGCCTGCTATTGACAGTAAATATGAATGTGTTTTCTGTTAAATGATCTCTTTGCACCATAACATTGTTGTGCCGTGTAAAAAGAAAGAGAAAAAAGTTTTTCTTAAACAAAATATTTATTAAATAACAAACTGTACATGTATGAAATAATCTATACATGGATAAAAAAAAACATTCATGAAAACAACAAAACCTGAATGTGCAAAACCTCA
>NC_139644.1:45244650-45504650 GCF_964638095.1 Poromitra crassiceps | reverse complement strand
AATAAAAACAAAAACACGTCAAACACGTCCTTGGCGGGGAAGGCCATTGCTGATAACACGTCAAAGACGTCATTGGCGGTGAATGAGTTAAGCAGCTCGTCCTTCTTTCTTTGGTAGTGGTGGGGCCCTGGCTCACACGCTCCTGTCTCTCCTTCCTCCTCCTCCACTGCTCCACAATCCTTACTCTGGAGAGAAGAGAGAGAGCAGAGAGGACCATTAGAAACTGTGTTTCCATTAGTTTTTCGCAAAATAATTGCGATATTTCTACAACTTCACAATGTACAATTGCGACTTGTAGGCGTTTTCCATTGAGTTGAGTTTGGTCTGAAGGCGCGCACACCTGAACGATATTAGCCATTACCAGCAGCTGCCACAGTGATTACGCACGGGGATCTGCCGCATATCCCGTCCCCAGCATGCTCAAATCCAACCAATGGTCAATGCAAATTACCACATGAAGTTACAACGATATAACGAGCCTGATTATCAATTCAAAATAAAATGTAGAGTGGCTTCATGTTGCTGGCTGCGGTGAATGCAGTGAGCGCGACAGAGGAAAAAAGGTAGCCTAATACAACTGGTCCGATGAGATGGAGGGGGGAAAAGGCTGAAGCGAAATTGAATCACCAACATCAGCCAACGCAGCCCCCCCCCCCCCCCCCCCCGCTACTTATATGTTCTCAAATGAATCTACAGAATGACCGTGGTATGAAATTAAATGGGGCTTTCCAGTTGCAGTGAGCAGACCGGGCGGCGCTGGATAGCCAGCTAGGGCTGTGTTACATGGAACCAGGCAACCCGGGAGACAAGCCTCTTTGACACGGCCGTCAGCAGCGGTAGCTCCCGCTGCACGGAGTGACATGGCAGTCTAGTGGAATGCTCACGAGCCAATTAAGCCCTTGAACTCTTTACAAAAGAAACACGTCACATTTTTTCACAATACTGACAAATATGAGATCTACAATAATCTAAGCCTCGGTTAATCACCTCTAAAGTTGACAGAAGTGCATTTAGTAAGGAATTTGCAAACGAGAATTGTAAGATCTTACCTGTTGCCTGTATGAAAAGATGGCGGCGATTTCAGAATTTTCAGCCTTGCAAACCTCTCGCGGATTCTCGCGAGATCTTGAATGCCACAAAGGCCACGAAGGACAGAACACTTGCATCCTCAAGTTTTGAGAAAAGGAGGATGCATTTCTCGGCTGCATTTGAAGGAGCCTACGAAATGGGACAGCCTAGGTCGCGCGCAATGACGCAATCGGTCTTCAAATCTAGACTTGGTGGACTGCAGCCCCTGAATTGGGACACAGCTATAGTGTGCAGACAGGATGTGTGCAGACAGGACGTGTGCAGACAGGATGTGTGCAGACAGGATGTGTGCAGACAGGATGTGTGCAGACAGGATGTGTGCAGACAGGACGTGTGCAGACAGGATGTGTGCAGACAGGATGTGTGCAGACAGGATGTGTGCAGACAGGACGTGTGCAGACAGGACGTGTGCAGACAGGACGTGTGTATTCCACATAACGCTGCGGAAATCATATTGAGGGCGCTTCCATTGCGCACAAAACAGCGCACGGAGCGTTGTGTGCTTTGTTTTGTTTTCCCAGCAGTGACGCGCAGTACAGTTCAGGACGATCACACGGACGGTAGCCAGCTGGTTTCATCTGTTTGATGTTGTTGATTGTTCGCACTGTAAACATGAAAGCCAGATTATTGGCAATTCTGGCAGCAGTGAAGGTTGATGATCCCCCTGGCAGGAGAAGAGGTAGGAAGAGTGACAATGACGAGCGGTGCGCTTTTCCTCCAAATGTTGAGCGCTTAAACGCCAGGTGCGGTCCTTGAAAGAGGAGCGCGCCTAGCGCGTCCTTACCATAGAGAATGAATTGCAGAAAGGCGCTGGCTTCTCAAATACACACGTCCTGTCTGCGCGGCACCTTGGTCATATGTTCCATACATTGAATGTTTTTAATTGTGTCCATACATTGGTTGATAGTAGGAGCCTTGTTATGGCCTTTTTACTCGCCAGCTTGGAACATTTTGATTAGAGATGCTGCGATCGAGATTTTTCAATTCCGATCCGATTCCGATATTTTAGCCTCAAAACCGATCCGATTCCGATCAAATTTCGATACCCGATTCGATACCGATTTCGATCCGATACCGATATAGGGTTGTCACGATACCAAAATTATGACTTCGATACCGATACCTGCCTAAATATCTCGATACTCGATACTTAAACGATACCACGGCAAAAAGCTAAAACAACAGGAAAAGTCATGTAATAATGGACGACAGAAGAACATGGAAGTTAAAATTTATGTTTTGAATCTTCATCATACTTTATGTGGTGTTCAAAGATAGCTGGGGAAGGCTGCCTCAACTGATTCTGCTGGCATCTCATTTGACTCAATAGAAAACGAGGAAATGTGTTCAGTAGAGCGCAGAATAGAATAATGTCTGTTTAGTCTACTTTAGTGTAATCCTGAGTTTGAGCTTCATCATTAAGTGCCAGATTTACAGTTAATCTCATGTATCTTTATTTATTTCCACAATAAAATGTATGTGGTAGCCTATGTGGTGTCAAGTGTTTTCTTGTTTGTTAATACATGTAGGTGAGTTTTTGACAATTAGTATAACATTAATCATGGATTATTCTAAATAAATAAATAATTCTCAGTGTTATTAAAGCTTTTACATGGTAATGTGCAGTAATCTGATGTTCCTTATACTTAGTGTATGTGATTTCTTTGACAGTTAACGTTATACAGTTTGCAACCTCATATCACTCTTAAACACCGTCATGACTCTCTAGCCTACCTCCTTGCCAGAGGTTAGGCGCTCATGAGCGCATTGCCTTTAATTGCCTCGTCAAAACAAAATAAATCACACTCGCTTGACTTGACGTTATCACATTCGCTAAACTGTGACACTTTGTACTAGTCGGATCGTCTGTTGGATAAATGCTTTGGCAAGTCAAGTGGACGTGTTGTCTCCCTTTTGCCTGTGTAAACATGTGTAAACATGTGTAAACATGTGTAAACATCGTTTTACAGACGGACAGCTTTGATGAGTCCGTGCGTGCTTCGGCATAGCCGTTGTAATCTGACTGTATTGTTGTAATATTAAGTGCTGACTCCGCCCGTGTGGGCCAGATACAGATTCGACATACGCTGTTAGAAATGACAAGCAAACCCTATCCTGCTGCTCTCAGGTAGGATAGAGGCTGCAGTGAAGCCGAAGCGCTGTGTGTGTCAGACAGACGGAGAGAAGGAGAGAGAGAGAGAGGGAGAAAAGCCAGCACCACCCGCACCAATTTACAGGCAAAATCCGTAGAGATTCAACACATTAACGTTGCTTCCCGTGGTCAGAAAAAGTCGCCAGATTTGTCGCTAGTCGCCTTTGAGAAATAAAGTCGCCACGGGGGTCTGAAAAGTAGACTCGACCCCAATACAATACAATGCTGGGATAGTTTTTAGTGGTGGAATGAGACCAAGCAAGTTTTGCATTTGGCTGTTGGGTCCCCTTCGCTTTCTAGTGTGTAATATTCCCACACGGCGGACATCGTTGGGTTTTTTCGCTCACTCTCTCTATGCCGTTGCCGTGTTCCGTGTAGTGCTACGGTGATACCAGTTGGCTAGCTGCCTGCTACTAGAAGCCCTGTTGTAACTTGTGATCACGTGGCCTCTGTGTGCTGCTGCATGCTGGATAGAAATCCTGGAGCGGAGTCATGGAATGGAGTGCTCATATCGGAGCCTTGGATCGGTCATTTTCGCTGGAATCCGATCCGATCCGATCCATGTTTTTTGGCTGATATCGCGCCGATATCCGATCACATGATCGGATCGCAGCATCTCTAATTTTGATGTTGATCTCCATTAATATATGCAGGAATCCTGAAGTTAAATTCAATACATTTGAAGACCTTTTTAAAGACCCTTTCAATCCATTTAAAAGACTCAACGCAAGTGCAAATGTAATACCTCATTAAATGGCTATCAAGACTTTTTAAGGGCCTTGATTTTCCCTAAATTGATTGATCAACTTGTAATACTTTTAAAGACCCGGCAGATAGGAGTTCTATAGAAGTCTATTTGACTACCCTGCATGTTGTGGGAGTTCAGTAGAAGTCTATTGGACTACCCTGCATGTTGTGGGAGTTCTATAGAAGTCTATTGGACTACCCTGCATGTTGTGGAGTTCTACAGAAATCTATTGGACTACCCTGCATGTTGTGGGAGTTCTACAGAAGTCTATTGGACTACCCTGCATGTTGTGGGAGTTCTATAGAAGTCTATTGGATGACCCTGCATGTTGTGGGAGTTCTATAGAAGTCTACTGGACTACCCTGCACGTTGTGGGAGTTCTATAGAAGTCTATTGGACTACCCTGCATGTTGTGGGAGTTCTATAGAACTCTATTGGACTACCCTGCACGTTGTGGGAGTTCTATAGAAGTCTATTGGACTACCCTGCATGTTGTGGGAGTTCTATAGAAGTCTATTGGACTACCCTGCATGTTGTGGGAGTTCTATAGAAGTCTATTGGACTACCCTGCATGTTGTGGGAGTTCTATAGAACTCTATTGGACTACCCTGCACAGTGTGGGAGTTCTATAGAAGTCTATTGGACTACCCTGCATGTTGTGGGAGTTCTATAGAAGTCTATTGGACTACCCTGCATGTTGTGGGAGTTCTATAGAAGTCTATTGGACTACCCTGCATGTTGTGGGAGTTCTATAGAAGTCTATTGGACTACCCTGCATGTTGTGGGAGTTCTACAGAAGTCTATTGGACTACCCTGCATGTTGTGGGAGTTCTACAGAAGTCTATTGGACTACCCTGCATGTTGTGGGAGTTCTACAGAAGTCTATTGGACTACCCTGCATGTTGTGGGAGTTCTATAGAAGTCTATTGGACTACCCTGCATGTTGTGGGAGTTCTACAGAAATCTATTGGACTACCCTGCATGTTGTGGGAGTTCTACAGAAGTCTATTGGACTACCCTACATGTTGTGGGAGTTCTATAGAAGTCTATTGGACTACCCTGCATGTTGTGGGAGTTCTACAGAAGTCTATTGGACTACCCTGCATGTTGTGGGAGTTCTATAGAAGTATATGGGATGACCCTGAACGTTGTGGGAGTTCTATAGAAGTCTATTGGACGACCCAGAATATTGTGGGAGTTCTATTAATAGAAGTCTATTGGACGGCCCTGAACGTTGTGGGAGTTATATAGAAGTCTATTGGACGACCCTGAACGTTGTGGGAGTTCTATAGAAGTCATTGGACTACCCTGAACGTTGTGGGAGTTCTATAGAAGTCTATTGGACGACCCTGAACGTTGTGAGAGTTCGATAGAAGTCTATGGGACTTCCCTGCACGTTGTGGGAGTTCTATAGAAGTCTATTGGACTACCCTGCATGTTGTGGGAGTTCTATAGAAGTCTATTGGACGGCCCTGAACGTTGTGGGCGTTCTATGGAAGTCTACTGGACTACCCTGCATGTTGTGGGAGATCCATATAAGTCTATTGGACTACCCTGCACGTTGTGGGAGATCCATATAAGTCTATTGGACTACCCTGCACATTGTGGGAGTTCTATAGAAGTCTGTTGGACTACCCTGCACATTGTGGGAGTTCTATAGAAGTCTGTTGGACTACCCTGCATGTTGAAAAATTCCAAAAAAGCGGTTTTGTGTGAACCTGCTACGCAGCATGCAGAGCCAGACGTTCAGACTGAGAAATCAACACGCAGAAAGTAGAAGAAGTCGTTTGTTTTTGTTTTTCACCTTTCTGCCAAAGATGACCTCGGAGTATCCAGGGCCATGCCAGTGGAAGGGAACGCCTGTCCCTGCACCTGCAGGGGGAAACAGAGATAAGAAGACTAGAGTTAACCAATAAGAACACCCATACTAACATTTTTTTCACGTTGAAGCTGCCGATTGCCGATAAATTGGACAATTTTGACTCCCAGGAATTGTATTTTTTCAAAAAACCTCTGTTTGTAAAACAATAGAAGCACAGACGGCACTCGGAGAGAAGACTGACCTGCGATTCCAAAGCTGAGCGCTCCAGTGGTGCGAGGCAAGACGTAGGGCGGAGACTTGTAGTGGTCAAACAGGCTTCGCCACTCGGTGAAGTTGTTGTCCCCAAAGAAATACAGCGTGTCTGCCGAGGAGGAAACGATGGGAGTTTTTAAAGAATGATGGCAGATAGATTGTGTATCACAAGTGGGGACTTCACACGAGTCAGATTTAATTGCTTGAGACTTGGCCTTGATACATGAAGAGAAGACTTGAGACTTGGCCTTGATACATGAAGAGAAGACTTGAGACTTGGCCTTGATACATGAAGAGAAGACCTGAGACTTGACTTGGCTTCTGGTCTGCTGACTTGGGACTTGCCTCTGACTTGTCCTTTGACGACTTGAAAAGGTTTCTAAAGTCTTGACTTGAGATCTTGTGTTTGTGTAAAATTACTTTGATTGAAAGTGATGAGATTTGTTCTAGCAGATTTCTGTTTTATGAATTTGTGTGATTGAATTGAAGTTTGATTGAATTCCCAAGTTTTTATCCTATTTAACCCATATTGCTGTGAAAAGTCCAGATATTTACTTTTCTTTGAGATATTACATTGATACTGGACCTTTTCTTTGTTCTGACTTGACCATGCTATTCTACATTTAGACTCGAGACTTGACATTAATGACATAGACTTGACTTGGTAATCTGCATTTAGATTCTACACTTGTGCTTCAAGGCTTGAATGTATGAATGAATGAATGAGATTTTCATTTTTGAACATGAGATTAAAAAAATCAAGCATTTTCCACATGGTCTCACATGTTATACCAAGAAAATAAATTACATGCATGTTCAAAAAAGGAGAAGGAAGAAGCTAATGCTTGTGGTTTCCTACCCCTTGTATACATCTTATTTTTATTTTTTTGACACGGTTACTGTTTGTTTATCAAAAGTAAGGTAATTTCTCCAAATAATAAACTGTTAGTTTATCGTAAAAAATAATTCTGGGAATAAAGAACAAAATATTCTTGAAATAAGTACAAGAAAAGGCTTGAGACTTGAGCAAACCTTTTGTAGATTTGTTTAACCTTTATTTATTATTATTATTATTATTATTAGCAATGCTCTCTTTTTGAGGAGTGCCCTGTTCACATTCACACCTGGAAGCTGCCCAGTACAACCACAGTTTGATCTGCTGGCCACTGAGCAGCTCCACTGGAGCGGTTGGGCTTAAGGGCCTTGCTCAAGAGGGCACCTCAGTAGTGGTGATGAGGGAGGGGCAAGCGCTGCCTTTTCACTTTCCCCACGCAGATTTATCCTGCCGGTCTTGGGGATCAAACCGACGACCATCTGGTCACACACTGGCTTCTCTAAGCTTGAAGCCACCACTGCCCACAGATAGAAAGGAGGTCCCTGAACCAGCAGTCGAAAAGTTGGGTTTCTCGCTGTTCTTTCTCTTCTTTGTCTCCATAACAGACTGAACTCTGATGGAAACTGGATTCCAAACCCTCCCAAAGCAGAAGGCGGCTTCACTCACCGCTGCCCAGAGAGTCCACGGACTGCGGCCTCAGCAACACGTCCACATACTCTTGGAAAGGGACGTCCACTGTAACAAAGACACCACAGTTCACTCAAAGAACAAATAAATCAATTACATTCTTTTCTTCCATTTTCTCCCCAATTGTACTTGGTCAATTCCCCCTGCTGTCCCGGGCGTTGCTCCGCCCCCTCTGCTGATCTGGGGAGAGTTGTCCGAAACATGCCGCTTATTTTCACTTGAAAGTGAGGAGTTTCACCGGCAGGACGTAGCGCGTGGAAGGATCATGCTATTCCCCCCGGTTCTCCCCCCCCCCCCCCCCCCCTCACACACACACAGGTCAACCAGAGGAGGCGCTAGTGCAGCGGCCAGGACTCATACCCCACCGGCTTCCCGCCCGCAGAAATAGTCAATTGTGTCTGAGGAACATCTGACCAAGCCAAAAGTATGGCTACCGGGAATTGAACCCAGGTCCCCGTGGTGGAACTACCCAGACGCCCAGGTTCAGAAACCCATGTGGGTGAGAGGAGAGCTGGACCTGCGTACCTTTCCTGTAAGAGAAAGTGTTGGCTGTGCTGAGCCTCACTTTGTGGCTGCCGTATTCTTCCAGTAAGCTGGACTTGGAGCACAGCAACCGGAATCTCTACAACAAAGACAGCGTGTGGTTTATAAAGTGTAGCAGTTGTTTTACGACTCTGTACTGTGTGCATGTTGGATCTCTACAACAAAGACAGCGTGTGGTTTATAAAGTGTAGCAGTTGTTTTACGACTCTGTACTGTGTGCATGTTGGATCTCTACAACAAAGACAATGTGTGGTTTATAAAGTGTAGCAGTTGTTTTACGACTCTGTACTGTGTGCATGTTGGATCTCTACAACAAAGACAATGTGTGGTTTATAAAGTGTAGCAGTTTGTTTTACGACTCTGTACTGTGTGCATGTTGGATCTCTACAACAAAGACAATGTGTGGTTTATAAAGTGTAGCAGTTTGTTTTACGACTCTGTACTGTGTGCATGTTGGATCTCTACAACAAAGACAATGTGTGGTTTATAAAGTGTAGCAGTTTGTTTATGACCCTGTACTGTGTGCATGTTAGATCTCTACAACAAAGACAATGTGTGGTTTATAAAGTGTAGCAGTTTGTTTATGACTCTGTACTGTGTGCATGTTGGATCTCTACAACAAAGACAATGTGTGGTTTATAAAGTGTAGCAGTTTGTTTTACGACTCTGTACTGTGTGCATGTTGGATCTCTACAACAAAGACAATGTGTGGTTTATAAAGTGTAGCAGTTTGTTTATGACCCTGTACTGTGTGCATGTTAGATCTCTACAACAAAGACAATGTGTGGTTTATAAAGTGTAGCAGTTTGTTTATGACTCTGTACTGTGTGCATGTTGGATCTCTACAACAAAGACAATGTGTGGTTTATAAAGTGTAGCAGTTTGTTTTACGACTCTGTACTGTGTGCATGTTGGATCTCTACAACAAAGACAATGTGTGGTTTATAAAGTGTAGCAGTTTGTTTATGACCCTGTACTGTGTGCATGTTAGATCTCTACAACAAAGACAGCGTGTGGTTTATAAAGTGTAGCAGTTTGTTTTACGACTCTGTACTGTGTGCATGTTGGATCTCTACAACAAAGACAATGTGTGGTTTATAAAGTGTAGCAGTTTGTTTACGACCCTGTACTGTGTGCATGTTGGATCTCTACAACAAAGACAGCGTGTGGTTTATAAAGTGTAGCAGTTTGTTTTACGACTCTGTACTGTGTGCATGTTGGATCTCTACAACAAAGACAGCGTGTGGTTTATAAAGTGTAGCAGTTGTTTTACGACTCTGTACTGTGTGCATGTTGGATCTCTACAACAAAGACAATGTGTGGTTTATAAAGTGTAGCAGTTGTGTTTTACGACTCTGTACTGTGTGCATGTTGGATCTCTACAACAAAGACAGCGTGTGGTTTATAAAGTGTAGCAGTTTGTTTATGACCCTGTACTGTGTGCATGTTGGATCTCTACAACAAAGACAGTGTGTGGTTTATAAAGTGTAGCAGTTTGTTTATGACCCTGTACTGTGTGCATGTTGGATCTCTACAACAAAGACAGCGTGTGGTTTATAAAGTGTAGCAGTTTGTTTACGAGCCTGTACTGTGTGCATGTTGGATCTCTACAACAAAGACAGCGTGTGGTTTATAAAGTGTAGCAGTTTGTTTATGACCCTGTACTGTGTGCATGTTGGATCTCTACAACAAAGACAATGTGTGGTTTATAAAGTGTAGCAGTTTGTTTATGACCCTGTACTGTGTGCATGTTGGATCTCTACAACAAAGACAGCGTGTGGTTTATAAAGTGTAGCAGTTTGTTTACGACCCTGTACTGTGTGCATGTTGGATCTCTACAACAAAGACAGCGTGTGGTTTATAAAGTGTAGCAGTTTGTTTATGACCCTGTACTGTGTGCATGTTGGATCTCTACAACAAAGACAATGTGTGGTTTATAAAGTGTAGCAGTTTGTTTACGACCCTGTACTGTGTGCATGTTAGATCTCTACAACAAAGACAATGTGTGGTTTATAAAGTGTAGCAGTTGTGTTTTACGACTCTGTACTGTGTGCATGTTGGATCTCTACAACAAAGACAGCGTGTGGTTTATAAAGTGTAGCAGTTTGTTTATGACCCTGTACTGTGTGCATGTTGGATCTCTACAACAAAGACAATGTGTGGTTTATAAAGTGTAGCAGTCTGTTTACGACCCTGTACTGTGTGCATGTTGGATCTCTACAACAAAGACAGCGTGTGGTTTATAAAGTGTAGCAGTTTGTTTTACGACTCTGTACTGTGTGCATGTTGGATCTCTACAACAAAGACAATGTGTGGTTTATAAAGTGTAGCAGTTTGTTTACGACCCTGTACTGTGTGCATGTTGGATCTCTACAACAAAGACAGCGTGTGGTTTATAAAGTGTAGCAGTTTGTTTTACGACTCTGTACTGTGTGCATGTTGGATCTCTACAACAAAGACAATGTGTGGTTTATAAAGTGTAGCAGTTGTGTTTTGCGACTCTGTACTGTGTGCATGTTGGATCTCTACAACAAAGACAATGTGTGGTTTATAAAGTGTAGCAGTTTGTTTTACGACTCTGTACTGTGTGCATGTTGGATCTCTACAACAAAGACAATGTGTGGTTTATAAAGTGTAGCAGTTGTGTTTTACGACCCTGTACTGTGTGCATGTTGGATCTCTACAACAAAGACAATGTGTGGTTTATAAAGTGTAGCAGTTGTTTTACGACTCTGTACTGTGTGCATGTTGGATCTCTACAACAAAGACAATGTGTGGTTTATAAAGTGTAGCAGTTGTGTTTTACGACCCTGTACTGTGTGCATGTTGGATCTCTACAACAAAGACAATGTGTGGTTTATAAAGTGTAGCAGTTTGTTTTACGACCCTGTACTGTGTGCATGTAGGATCTCTACAACAAAGACAATGTGTGGTTTATAAAGTGTAGCAGTTTGTTTACGACCCTGTAGTGTGCATGTTGGATCTCTACAACAAAGACAGTGTCTGGTTTATAAAGTGTAGCAGTTTGTTTTACGACTCTGTACTGTGTGCATGTTGGATCTCTACAACAAAGACAATGTGTGGTTTATAAAGTGTAGCAGTTTGTTTTACGACCCTGTACTGTGTGCATGTAGGATCTCTACAACAAAGACAATGTGTGGTTTATAAAGTGTAGCAGTTTGTTTACGACCCTGTACTGTGTGCATGTGGACTTCTTAAAGGAAAAATCCACTGTTAAAAAAAGGATATGTTGCATTTCTGGCTCCACTTTGTGTTAAGTGTTTTTCTTATTCCCTGCCTTAGATTATATAAGATTCAGATATTTCCAGAAAGTGGGTACATTTCCTTACAGCATTATTGTTTCAGATATCGATATTATTATAACAGCTAATCACAAAAGAACTCCTGGAGTACATTAAACATTACAAATTGACATCCAACATTGTCAGAGAGCCGAAGGCTGGATTTTTCCTTTATACAGAACAAGGACAAAGCCACATGTATCCAAATTAGACTTCCAGTGTGAACACTTTTATGATAACAGTACCGACATCCTTGCTTTTGAAATTCTAATACATACCGTGTTATCAGTTAGCCCTCTGAGAATGACTGGTTTTGTGTACGCATATCTGGGGATAAAAAAAGAAAACATTTTTTATCAGCAGTGTCCAGCAAACCATGATGTGGGTCTATAGCCATTGTTGTAGAAAATATAAGTTCCATTGGCATTTCCTAATCAATAAGCTAATAATTGCCTAATAATTGCATACGCATAATTATGCTATGAGTTACCATGACATGACATCTCACACATATAATGTAGATTCACCCCAGTGGCAGAGGACTTCTCTCTTTTGCTGAGACCTTGGGCAGTGCATCGTGTCCCATAACAATTGATAACAGTCTCTCGGTCAGACTGCACGACGCACACACATTTATCCCATTCCTCTCCCCCCTCTTTTCCTCAGCCTCCCTCAGTATAAGTAATCCGTGTCAACTGTCAGTCATCACTGAATATTTGGACTCTGTACATTGATCAGAAGGTACATTCAGTCACTCCTATAATGCAGTTTATAGGAGAATGTTATGGCTTTGATATATACTTTCATAATACACTTCCTGGACTCTGGTTTCAATTTATTTGGTTTATATAAGCTGTTATAATTATCATATAGCGGATGAGGAGTGGTCAAATTCCATTCTACTGTATAACAGCCATGAAGGTAACTGAGAAAAGGGCAACAGATCTTCAAATGGTAATTTAAAGCTGCACCAGGCAAGGTTTTTATTGTACAAAAATATACAATCATATATCAGCCTGAATCTGCAAATAGAAAACAGTGTTGCAGGCCCACTGATTGATTCACCATGTCCAAATTAACGTCTGATTTTTTTTACACTGATCCCATTTCTGTTTATGGCAACACAACATTTGTTCTTTAAAGAAAGGCTTTACTGATAATCAACCCACTTTGTATCATATATAATCTGGGTAATATAAGCACATGGGCAGTGTTTACCTTCTCTCTCTGGAGAAAAATCCTCCTGCAGAAACTCCACCCCTGCCAGCTGCAAGTCGTTAAGGCTCATTAAGGCTCTGATGCAATGTGGATGTGCACATGCTTAAAAAATAAAATTAAACAATAACAGCTGCCCTCTGAGCAGAATCTGCCTCTCCAGCAGAACTTCCAAAGCGCTCCGTTGTGACGCGTTTTACGTCACAACGGAGCGCTTTGCCAGAGGAGGAAATGGGAGATCTCCGTGAGGAAAACAGAGAGAGAGAGGTAAACACTGCCCATGTGCTGATATTACCAATATTATAATGATACAAAATGGGTTGATTATCGGTAAAGCCATCCTTTAATGGATGGGATTTAAAATGCAGCAAGTACAATATGACCAGGAAAAACAAAAACAAAAAACGACTGAATCACAGTAACATGAGCAAATGTAATTATTAGTTACTTCCACCTTGGTCAGTGACAATATCACCTTACTACTCTACCTCCTCCTGGAGAACAAACTCTTCAATGTATCGGCCATACTTACTGTTCAATGAACTGTCGGTGTGAGAGCGAGGCGGTATCCAAGATATCTATGTTGCACGGCCCTTCATCATGCACACTGTAGTCTGAGTTTGTTGACCTGAACATAGATATTCACATAAGAACAAAACATTAGTTCACATTGTGCTGCCTTTCATAGTCTTTTTATTTCCCATCTCATCATAATGTCAGAGTGATCACAACACAAACAAAGGAATACATAGTTGGATAGTGGAATAGCCTTTGCTGCTTTGGCTCAACGCACTTATTAATGAGGATGGTATTCTCAATTTTTCAATTATTTTAGCTGTTTTTATGTGTATTTTTTATAATTTAATTTGAATCATTGCATTCTTTATTTTTATTTTTTTCACATTAGGAGTATTTTAGAGCTAAGCAGGAGGTGCAGCAACAGTCGCAGGCTTAGGCTGAATACTCATAGGAGATAATATTGAAATTTTAAAAAGCTAAGAGTGAAAGCCTGACAAAATATCACAATTCTGATGACATTTAACCTATGGATTTATGAATGAATTCACAATATTTGAGTAGCCTACATGTGACGAATGAAAATAATCGGATTTTCTTTTAAATAATTTTGACTTTCAAAACGGGGTTTTCAAAACCATATAGTGACTGTTAGTGTAAATTTCTCACAGCTGGTTATCCTACACTGCAGCTTCTCTCGCTGCCTGGGACATAGTTCACGCCAAACTCTCTTCAAAAACTTGGCAATATAACGTGTCCTTCAATATCGGCAAAGGTTTTATACCTCATGAAACATGCCCTAAGACGTTTTTCTAAATATCTAGGAGCCACTCTTCAGTTCGGCGGCAAGCAGTACTTTATTATAATAAAATAGAGTTTCAAAATTAGTTTGCGTTATCCTAGGCAACTATGGCGTTGAGGCTATGGGGAACCTCTGCTACAAATGCACGGCAGAACCGGCAAAATAGAGATCCCAAACGTGTGCTAATTGTTGCTAGATCACAAATGTAAGCTATTGTTATGGAGTCTACTGTGTTACCAGTCTCTTTAGTCCACAACATGTAAAGTACAGCTGTCAAGATGGTCCGTTCAGACTCACCAGCCGCCTCCGTCATCTAACACCACCTCTGCCTTCTGTACAGAGAGCCATAACAAAACAAGCTGTATGACGATATGAAATAAACCTTTATAATCCATTCAAACTCCTATAACCGTCGATTTAATTGTATGTAGTTCATTCCAATGAAAAGTAAAGCTGCTGCTGCTGCTTGAACGCTTCCGTACACAGCATCAAGTGTCGCCTTCTTCCTGTAAAAGGACCAATCAGAAACGACCACATTTCCTGCTCATCGTGTTGCGTTCAAATACCATGGGGAAATAACAGACCATCTCACTGAGAAGTAGCCTAGTGAAACTACTGCTGGTGTCAAAACCACTTCAGGAACTACACTAAACAAGACCCCCCCCCCCTTAAAAAATAAAATAAAATAAAGTGCATAAACAAAGTAAAGTGGGAATCATGGTTTCAGAATCAGAAATACTTTATTGATGCCGAGGGGAAATTGCACAATGTTGCAGCTGCTACCAGATTCAAGTAGGTAAATACAGGGAGACATGATAAGAAGATAGACTTTTAGGCAGTAAAGATAGAATAGATTAGCAATTGTATGATGCTAGCAGAAATACCTGTCCCTGTGTGACTGGCCATTTAGTCAGGCCTCGCTCACAAGGCACGAGGCATGCAGCCTCTCCTCTCTCTCCCCAGACGGTTTTCATAGTCCACTTCCCTGGCTGATTCCATCTCAGCACGCACACACACACACACACACACACACTCACACACACACACACACACACACACACACACACACACACACACACACACACACACACACACACACACACACACACACACATTCTTATTATAAGAGGATAGGATATGGTGAGTACCAATGAACAATGAACAAAATAGAACACCCTGAATGAATCAAAATGCTTTATTTGAGCTATAGAGTTTGTAACAAAACATATCATGGAGCTCACACACATGCATACTGGTTGCTGGTTGTGGCGGGGCTCCTAACCACTGCTCCTAACTAACAGAGGGGGCGTACATCTCTTAGGACTAAAACAATCTAACAATAGATTGCTACTTAAGGTGCTGGTGAGCACATGTCAAGGATGTATGAAATGTCCCTTTAGCCAGACACAGGCAACATTCAAAACAGATGACTGTTACCAACAAGCCCCTAAGAACCTAATTTACTTTCTATTTACAACTATAATTAAATATTGCATTACCAATAACTGTATATCAAACAGTCATTTATTAAAACCTTCTCACAATTTGAAAGCAAAGGCCTCATGAACACAATGAAATACATGAATGTAAAAATTATAAATATGACAAAACATAAAAAAAATATTAAAACAGATCTTAACCTCATAACATTATGATAAAAAGATGAGCAGATAGAGAGAACAATGCATGTTTTCACATAAATCATCATAATAGCTCTCAAACAATTGCATAGTTTTTGATGTTCTCTCCAACAATCTCATGGTGTTTTTGGATGGATGCATAATGAAACTCCAGCATAGTTTTAAGTTCATAAAGTGCTATTACAACTAAGTGCACAGTTGTTTTCACAGACTTTCAACTGTATTTGCTAAAAGACTTGCTTGCATTTTACTATTGCTAGTAATGTCATGTGTTTGGACCCCAGGAAGACTAGTGGTCGTCTTGGCGGCAGCTAATGGGGATCCTTTTAAATAAACAAACAAATAAACAAACTTAATTTAACCCTGTACTTCTAATTCTGTACTGATATTATATACCGTATATATATATATATATATATCACACAATATGGCTCACATATGCAAAATCTTATTAAATCCAGTTGAAGTGAATGGTAATGTTAGGTGTGATGTCATGATGTTGGTAGTATTGAATTATCGGCCAGTCCGAAATATGATTTAATAACACTGTAACACTCAGGTGAACAAACTCCCTGTTTCCCAGTAAACTACACGTGCTGTGGTTTCCAGTGAATAGTCTTGGCAGCTTGCTCAAACACAGTTGACTAAAACAACTCCTATTAATCTATCACCAGTGCAGTTAAGACAGTATGGACCACAAGACCATCCTATGATCTACAATGTCTTTGGAAAATATAAAGTGCATTATGAGTTGACTAATGATTCTGTTCTAAATGTTATCCATGTCAAGGGATGTGCAGCTGCTGTTCGCAGATCAGAGACTTATTAGATACAATTGTTTCTCGAAGGCCGAGCTGCTCTGGAGGGAGAAATAATATAATTTGTAAGTTAGCTAACTGGCAAAGTTGAAAGGCAAAAAATGAGCTCTGTTCAAAATATAAACTAGAGGGCACTTGGTTGGCGTTACGTGAATCCGTTTGGAAGTTAGACGCCTTTGTGTGATTAGCCACGCCCCCTTTTGGCCAGTGGGCGTGGAAAGTTAAGGGGACACTCCACCGAAAAACAATGCTGACTTATTTTGCACATAATCTCACATATCTGAAAACTGTAAACAATTTTGCAAACATTCATTTAGTTTGACAGTTATTGAGAGTTGATTTGAGGTAAGTTGTGGACCAGTGATGTCATTTGTCAGCATTGACAATCGGGCGGAGTGGTCCTTTAATTAATCAGTTCTAAGTTGGACCTGCTTTTCTACCTTCAGTTTCATGCAAATCCGTTCAGAACTGTTTGAGATATCCTGCTGACAAACACACAAACAGGAGCGAAAACATAAGCAACTCTGCTGGCGGATGCACAGTAAACCAATGAGACAGACGCACAGTAAACCAATGAGACGGACGCACAGTAAACCAATGAGACGGACGCACAGTAAACCAATGAGACGGATGGAGGACGCACAGTAAACCAATGAGACGGACGCACAGTAAACCAATGAGACGGACGCACAGTAAACCAATGAGACGGACGCACAGTAAACCAATGAGACGGACGCACAGTAAACCAATGAGACGGACGCACAGTAAACCAATGAGACGGATGGAGGAGCTCGCACTCACCAATGGAAGAAGAAACTATTCAGAGATATTGGAACAGAAGTATCTATTCTACAAATGACCAATACGATTACTGCAAAAGAAAAAGAAAAGGATGGGTAACCTGAAGTAACATGTCATTTTATTGGTCAGATGTAAGATCAACATGATGTTTTTCTATTCCAATATCTCACTTTGGAGTTGTTTTTCTCTTCCATTGGTGAGTGTGAGCTCCTCTCTAGTGTCTAGTTCAGTGTTTCTCAAACTATGGGTCGGGTGGGTCACCCACTGAGGTTTAAAGCTGCATTCAGCGATGTTTTTGTGTTAAAATAAGTGTTAAATGGCTCTATATTCTGACAGCAATCACTGAAATAGAGTGTTTGGTCAGTAACAACTTGGAACTCCCAACCCCCCACTGTCCTCTATCTCTCTCCTGTAGTCCTGCAGGCAGGGTGGATGTATCTCCGCAACCGTAACTCATAGAGACTCACAAATGGCAGCGTTGGATTCGGGGTGAAAAAAATACCTTGAAAGTCCTTAGAGGCATCGCAATCTGACCTTCCGTTTCCCAGAAAATGTCAACATTTCTCTGATTGGATAGTGGGAGGTCGATGCCAAATTTGGATCCAATCAGAGAAATGTTGACATTTTCTGGGAAACGGAAGGTCAGATCACGATGCTTCTGAAGTATATGTATTTTTTCACCCTGAATCCAACGCCGCCATCCGTGAGTCTCTGAGTTGCGGTTTGCGGAGATACGTCCGCCCTGCCTGCAGGACTAACAGGAGAGAGGACAGCGGGGGGTTGGGAGTTCCAAGTTACTGACCAATCTATTTCAATGATTGCAGTCAGAATATAGAGCCATTTAACACTTATTTGAACACAAAAACATTGCTGAATGCAGCTTTAACTAACCAATGAGGTTATTTGTGCCTAGAGAGCAGCTCTGCCTCAGAGAAATATTGAACTAAATCTCCAATCAGCCTCTTTTTCCCCACGTCTGCCTGCTCCTTAACCCATTGATACCTGATGCAGCATTTGCGTGTATATCCCTCATTTGTGTGTGTATCCCTTTAAGACCGCGAACCGCGTCACGCGGTTCGCGGTCTTAAAGAGATACACACACAAATGCTGCATCAGGTATCAATGGGTTGAATCTGATGATCCCTTCGTTACACAACCTGGCTCCGCACAGCGATGTTCTCCCCTCGCCCCGGGGGCGGGGCCAGTGTGTACAGACAGATCTCTTCTGGTCTCCTTCCTCCCGGCGGCTGTGCGCTCACGCCCCCTGGTGGAGGGCTGCCAGTCAGCGGTCATAGCGGTCGAGGCTGATGGAGGCCTGCTGTCTCTGGGCTGAGAGGCGGACTGTGCATGGCCTTGGTGGGACTCCAGTTGCCCAGGCAAGCCTGGACGGCCTTACGGTGGGCCAGTCTGTGTGTGATGGAGAAGCCGGCGTTTCCCTCGAGTTGGGACAAAACCACAAGCACCTGTCTGGAGGAGAAACAATGCCTGAGTCACAGATGACACATTTGGTATGTAAATGTATTCATACTTATTCTGTATCTTATGTAACCGGTGCACCGACGACACAAAGTACATTTCCTTGTATGTGCAGACATACGTGCTTTGGTAGAATGAACGAATTCTGACTCTGATTCATTGCAACATAGATTCTATACGGTATCCCAGCGTTTCTCAACCACTGGGCCGTGACCCACTGGTGGGCCTCAGAGCGCCATCTAGTGGGCCACGGATGACCTCTCACTTCGAGATATCAGAATGATAGCCTATCATATCAGACGTGGGCCTTGAATTACAAAAGGGTTAGCTCCCCTGCTATCGATGGGTTTGATTGTTTCCGCAGCATCCCTCTTAGAGCACCCTCTATTATATCTAGAATAGGGAGAACGAGCCCAGTTGGGGGTGAGATCAGGCAGCAGATGATCCTGCATGAATCTACACCAACATTTAGTTCAAGCTGGGGTAGCGTCTGCTCTACTTTCTGCACGAGCGATTGTGTGAAGCCAGGCAGGAAGTCGGTACAAGTCGTGACGGGGGCGGAGCCAAACAGAGCACGTGTGGTGTGAACGGCCAGCCTCCTGCTCCAGCTGAATTTACACGACAGGGCTTTTGTATCCAGCGTGAGGTTCAAACGGTGGGTTTTGGGATTCAAGCTGTCAATTGTCGGCATTTGTGGCGATATTCAATAGAGTTTAATTTATTTTTATTTATTCAATCAATGTTTAATTCGATCATGTTCATACCAAACCCCCCCCCAAAATCCAGTGTTTCCCCCAGAAATGTATTCTTGAACAGAATTTAGATCATGATGGGATACTACTCTACTCTGAAAGCCAGGATAATAATATTACTAAAATAAAAGCATGCACTTATTAATGTATAAAGCATGCATACAATAACTGGCTCAGGCTGATATCCAATTTTTCAATTGGCAAACTGATATCTGAGTCTGACTAGTTTAAGAGTGTCAGCGGTAGATTGCAGATGTCAGACAGCAGTACCTGTGCAGAGGGGGGATGCTGTCGATGGTCCTGAGGCTGCAGCGGGTGGACACCACGTTGAAGCTGTCGCTGCAGTCACAGGAGACGTGCAGGTGGTGCCGGGGGTGCCGGTTCTCCACCATGACGATCAGGCCGGCCCAGCCGTGAGTCAGGTAGTAGCAGGTCATCCCCTCCCGGCCCTGACACACACAGGCAAGGCAGTTAGTGCTGCACAGCTGAGGGCTTTCCAGGGTTCCTACACATTGTCAATGAAAAAAAATCCATACTTTTTCCAGACCTTGATTTGAAGATTTTGTCCGGTGTTCAATATGATTTAGGCAGATGGACATTTGCCATCACTAAATGGTGACTATAATTGCAGTTGCCGTCAATTGTAATGCACAGTAGATTTGATCATTGATATATTTTAAGACCTCAATGCCACTTTCGTCACATCAGCAATAGGGGTTGTAAATCACAAGTTTGATCACAATACGATATTCTTTGGACAATACGATATTTGCTGATATCACAAAGTCTGCCACGATACGATTTTGATTCAATTCAGGGGTCTGCGATTGATCGATGATATATGCCCATTTAACACAATTAGCTACACATTTTAAACCTCATCAAATGGTGATTAAGAATTTTGTATATGTTTTAAGGGCCTTCATTTTCCCCTAAATTGATTGATCAACTTTTAATACTTTTCAAGACCCCGCAGATACCCTGTGATGGTAGCGGGGTAGGTAGAGAGATAACCCTACGTTTTAAGAACGTGTTCTTAAAATGTACCGTAAATTCCGGACTATAAGGCGCACCGGTCTATAAGCCGCACCTTCAAAGGTGACTATTTTTTTCTTATATAAGCCGCACCGGTCTATAAGCCGCGGGTGTTTTGATGTTTAATTACCATATGTAAGGCTTCGTGCACAGAGGGGATTGTCGGGAAAGAGATGGCTGTTTGGGGAAGCTCCCATTTATTAACATTTCAACAAAACAAAAGTCAGGTCACTAATCCCCAGACAAAATCACACATTGTGAGATGCTTAAAAATCACCATCGGCGGGAGCTGCTGTGCAGCCAAGAACACAAGTGAAATTCGTTCTCTCGTGACCTGTGGTTCTCAACGTGATGGACGATTCACCTTTCTTGTTAACAGTCCTAGTGAGAGGCAGGTCGAACGTCAAAGGCACTTCATCCATATTTATGATCTGCTCCGGTCCGATGGAATATTCCTTGATCTTTCTTTGTGTGAATTCGCCGAAGTTTGTAATTTTCTCCTGGTAGTCGGGAGGGAGTTGCTGACACAGTCGTCCGCGCCCTGACGGACAGTCCCTTTCGTCTCGGGTTTGTGCATGATCCTTTGCTGCTGCTGCTGTTGTTGTTCCTGTCTCGCTACTGTCTCAGACATGGCTTTCAGGCTCAATCGCCGCCATCGTCGTAACACAGCCAGTTCTCCATCTTTTGAAGCATGATGTTAGATTACAACGAGCTAGTTGTGTGGCTTAGCCTTCCAAAATGTTGCTGTTAGTTTTTTAGAATGTAATACATAGAATTGGGAATGTTACATTCAATTTCATTCAGACTGTCTTTCAGGCTCAATCGCTGCCTTTTTCCCCCCGGAGCGAGGGAGGAGGGAGGGTGTTTTACCGTAGTGGCTGAGAGAGAGTAGTGGCACAGTGCTCCAATCAGGTCGCGAGGCACATTTTTTGCAACATCATCCAATCAGGGTCTCGCTCTCATAATGTCTGTCTTGCTCTCGTTCTGCCTCATACCAACATCCATAGATTTTGGAGGTTCCCGAGTGGCCGTTTGCTGGAAAAATCCATAGATAAGCCGCACCGTTATATAAGCCGCAGGGGGCAAAAAAGGCCAAAAAACGGGAAAAAAGCCGCGGCTTATAGTCCGGAATTTACGGTACCTGTAATTCTTTACACTAAAAGAAACTGGAACATTTTGACTTTGAGGTTTTGTCATTTACAGGGTTTTATGCATTGATTTTCTTTGTCTGACCCACTTGAGACCAAATTGGCTCGCATGTGGCCCGTGAACTAAAATGAGTTTGACACCGCTGCTCTGTCTGAACATTATCCTTCACATCAACAAAAACTGGACTAAAACTGTCTCTACAACAACATGAAAGCTAGAATTACGTGTGTAACGGACCTGAACCACAACATTTTCCATACTTTTCCCAGACATGTTTTCAATCCCCAAAGAAACTATTGAAGAACTGGAAATGACAAAATTATTATTTTTTCTTTCCAGACCTGTGTAGGAACCCTGGTTTTCTGGAGCGGACTCTAAGTCCCATCAGACTGTGTAGGAACCCTGGTTTTCTGGAGCAGACCTTAAGTCCCATCAGACTTCATCAACATGCGTCCATTCACAAATGTCAAAACTGGACACATCTCCTATTAACCCAATATGAT
Source organism: Poromitra crassiceps (assembly GCF_964638095.1). NCBI lineage: Eukaryota > Metazoa > Chordata > Actinopteri > Beryciformes > Melamphaidae > Poromitra > Poromitra crassiceps. The sequence continues at coordinate 45,482,513 of NC_139644.1, read as the reverse complement.
CAGGTCTTACCCAGCATGCCTCTCACCTCGTGTCTCTCGCCCTTGGTCTCGGTCAGCTGGACGATGGCGTCGGCGATGGTGGTGCTGGAGGCCGTCACCTGCTCCACCATCAGCAGCCTGGAGCTGTAGACAGCCAGCATGTAGCCTGGAGGCTCGGAGCGCTCACAGCTCGCTGCAGAGACACAGAGACACATATATACATATATATATATATATATATATATATATATATATATATATATATATATATATATATATATATATATATATATATATATATATATATATATATACTGTATATATATAATAGCCAATATTCTTTGTAATATTGAGTACCCTTTGAGAGTAACTAAAACCCAAAGTCAAATCTGCGTAAAGCCTGACATCTAATGGTAAAAAGCATGCTCACCTTCTAGTACAACAGGTGGTGACATTACCTTGATTTAAATGCTATCTCATCTTATCAGCCAATGCGAGATGGCTATGTCATTAAAGGAACACTGTCGATTTTCAACCAGCTTTGTATCATTACAAAATCAGTAGCATATCAGAAAACTGTAAACACTTTTGCAGACATTCATTTAGTTTGACAGTTATTGAGAGTTGATTTGAGTTAAGTTCTGGACCAGTGATGTCATTCATGCACAAATGACAAATAGCTTAATTACTGAGATAGCGAAAGATACTGAAGATCGACCCAAAACCCAGCTATCGGCAGCTTAATTTTGAACACACAGGTATGAGACCCAGCCGACAGAGCCGTCCTAAGCACAGCTCCCACCTGTCCCGTCCGTGGGGGAGCTCTGCCTCCCACCTGTCCCGTCCGTGGGGGAGCTCTGCCAGTGGTTGAAGGCACAGCAGAGCACGGCGTACTCCCCGGGCTCCAGCATGACGTCGCAGCCCACAAACCTCCTGACGGAGCGCCGGCTGTGGGCCAGCAGGCGGCCCAGCACCAGCGCCCCCAGGCTGTCGTAGCCCGCCCTGAACACCAGCACACACAGGTCCAACAGGTGGCTCTCTGCCATGTCCCACCGCCTGAGGGGGGAGGACAAGGGGACACGCTCAGGAGGTGGAGCAGTGAAACCAAGAAGGTAGAGACAATGGACAAAGAACTTACATTGATAAGAAGTGACAGCTAATGCAGCCTTCCATTAGCCTGGTAACCAGCCCAATGAATCCTTCATTAGGGTCTGGACGCTCTGCTATCCCCACTGATTCGCGGACGTATTTTTCAGCCCCAACTGATTGGTTGCTGTCTGTGTCAATCATCAAACTACTTTGACAATTCTGCGCCAAAAAACTTAAATTGATAAGACCTGAAGCTATTACCTTGTTCCACTGATTATTCCATTGCAGCCCCATGACAGCAGTGCTGGTCTCTCTGTGTGTCTGTTCTCACTTTGTTAAACTCTTTGTCTGGTCCAGAGCTGGAAGACCGGAAACAGCCGCCATGACAGTCCCGGACAGTATGTGTCCTGAATAAACGCAATAGATAGGCGTAGGTCCAGACCCATATGAAGAGTGTGACAACTGCGATTCATATGGGCCTGGATACCAGGCTAGCCTTCCATTGCAACATAGCGCCCTTCATCTTCCTCAAAGCAGTTGATTTCCATTCTGGTGTCCACTGGTGGAGTGATGAAGGAGATGACAGAGATATGGGGCCCTATCTTCCCCCTGGCCTTAAAATAGCGTTCAACGACAGGCGCAGCGCTATTAGTGGCCATGGTCAGGCGCAGTCCCTATTTTCCCCTCTGCGCTAAACCCGGCCTTAACCATTTAACCACGCCTTTTAGGCATAGAATTATTCACAACTGCAATGACATTCTTCCTTTCCAAGCTCTGATCCACTCGATCCAGTACGGGTTGCGGCTGCATGCTGTCATCTCTTCATGCCGATTTGGATATCTCAGCACATCCTGAACACAGCCTGAATAAAACAATTCAACCTACAGCCAGGCAAATACAGATCTGTTCAGCAGGGCTGATGCGGTCTCCCTGTAGCCTACAATATAGAACGTTAACTATCGGTGACATTCCTCATAGCATCCAATTCCATGATCTTTATGTTGTAAACACATAACTATCACAATAGTGAACAAGCACCCCCACTCGGCTCATTCAAGGCAGGTAGTTTTATAACTTGTAGGCTACCTGCTGCTCCTGCACATCACAGCACAGGCTAAATGATGCACATAAATATAGCCTACATTATGTAAAGTCATGGCATAAATGTGTTTTTATTGAAAAAGTACGTGTCAAGTAAGCTACTGTAAGTCTTGTTGGAGCGGACATCACAGTACAACCGTGTTACGGTTGTCACTCGTCTATACCACGTTCTATTTGCGATATGCCACCTGGATAACATATATGTTTCACATAGGGTTGTGTTTTGATTTTTATGTTTTATTTTGTCCAATATTGAAATGTTCTAGAATTGCATGTTGTGTTAACATAAATATTATTTATATCTACCACTTAGCCTACTTAGGCTGATTTGGTTGCTATTTCTTGTCAAAATGTATTAGCCTCAATGCATGCTGGGAGATTTCACGTGTGTCTGTGTGTGGTTTTGGTAGGGGAGTCGGCGCACTGAATAAGGCCTGGTTTTGAAAAGCGCTAAGCCTAAATTAACGCCAGTGGGGAAGATAGCGTTTAAGGGCGAAACGCCCATTCTTTTTCTCCCCCCTGGGCGGTGGGCACTCAAGGACATGCGGACGGGCACGCATTCCTTCAGCGTTCACAGCGTCCCAGGTGGGAATCGAACCCAGGACCTTCGAGCTGTGAGGCGACAGCGCTTACCACTGCACCACCGTACCCCCCCGAAACGCCCATTCTGGCCTATTCTGGCACTGCGCCACGCCTCTTCGGCGTAAAGCGCATTTCGGGGCCTAAAAACATGATGCTATCTTCCCGAGTCAGGCGCAAAGCGTGTTTTTTCGCGTTTAACGCCAGTTTAGCACCTAAGGCCAGGGGGAAGATAGGGCCCATGGTGTGTGTCTGTGGTACCTGCTGCCCTCCTGGAACAAGGCGAGCTCCACCGTGGTTCTCTCCAGCACGGTGATGGACACGGCACTCAGCGGCACATCGGCCCCTCTGGGGAACACGCCGGGCACCCGCACCTCCTGCCAGTCTGAGTGGATCTTACAGATATCCACTGAGTCAAAGTACCTGCCAGGGTCAAACACACACAAATAATAAAAGTGCTTGCACACTGCAGGGCTCCGTTTCAATTATTTATTGCACCAAAAAAACGTGACATTTGGAGCTCTTCATCAACAATACTATTGAAAATCTCAAAAATCACATCCATACAACCTCACTATATATTTCCTTGCTTTTATTAATGTAATAACCGAATAGTTACATTTGTATCTCAAATCTTTTCTCATTTCTTCATATTCAATATTTCGGTTTTCCTTTACAAACATTGTTCCAGACTATTACCCACACCAGGGGGAAATGACAATAAATGTGATGCCGTCTTGACTGGCAGGGAATTTAATCAGATGGGCATGGCAAATATGATTTTTTATGTGGAAGGAAAGGATTCAATTATATTTGTTAATACTACACTAAATATAATTATAAAATATAATACAAAATATATCATTCTTTATTTATTATACTGTAGTATTAACACGTTCACTGCCGTGGACGAGTTAACTCGTCAAGCAGAAACCAACGCTTGACTGCCGTGGACGAGTTAACTCGTCAAAAAAAAAAAAAAAAAAAATTTGACGGTGGGACGTGGATCCAAGCCCCCTACGTCTCCTATAAAAATATGGGAGCCACTGAACGTGTACAACCCATTCCACCGACCCACTAAGTGGCGACAGTGCTCTCCAGACGAGAGAAAGCCAAGAAAAAACAGCAGCGTGAGGAAGCCATTCTCATGAAAATGGATTGGCGAAAACGCTTTCGCGCTGGGAGCTGGCGGTGGGGGATTGCAAATTTGCATAATAGATTATGGGTGCAACACACTTTGAAACACCAGCAGAAAGCCCAGAATCGCACGCAGCTTCATCAAAGCTCACAACCGAAAACCCAGAAACGAACGAGCCCGATTTTACAGTCTAATCCAGACTCGCCCGACGAGCGGCCGTGCCAGCAGCAGCAGCACAGACAGACAGGCAGCAGAAACTCGCCTGTGACAAACACTGCAAAGCCACCAGAGACACACCTACGGAGGGAGGATTTTGAAGGAGAGGGGGGTGCGGGTGCTGTTATGGAGGAAAATGTTCAGAACGATATTGTTTAGATGTCTGATGTCTCACTGATGCCAAAAATAAATGGTTAAAGTGACTGTTCTGCCTGTTCTATCGAATCACGCACGCACGCACGCACACACACACACACACACACACACACACACACACACACACACACACACACACACACACACACACACAAACACAATACAGTATACACACTTGCCCAAGGGCACCCATAATCACAGGCACGTGAGGTGGTTCTAAAAATCCATTTATCTCAAAACTCTCTGAAAATCTCTGAAACCATGCTGTATTCAACTGCTAATGCCTACATAACTACTAACTCTACAAACTAACTCTTTTAGACACAGAAAGCACACATTCTATTAGTTCTTTTGAGATATTTTGTGTTCACAAAATCCTAGCAGAAAATAATCCTCGGCTCTTGAAAGATGAGCCAGAATCCTCAAAAAACCCTTGGCAGAAGCTACCTACAGTAAAAAAAAACTGTTGGCAGTGAATGTGTTAACAAAGATAACAGAATCATTTATTTCCCCATAAAGATGTTTTTTTAAGCATTTCCATTAGTTTGCTGAGGCCCCCCTAGTGCCCCCTGGCATCCCCCACACGGGAGCCCCGGCCCTCCATTTGAAAACCACTGACGTAGGTCCTAGATTTTTTATTTTCAAATTCAAGCAGTTTCCAGACCCGTGGCCATGGCAACCCTGTCCGATCCAGGTGCCAGCCGCTTCTTTTCACCTGAGAGCAAGCAAGGAGTTTCACCAGCAGGACGTAGAGCGTGAGTAGTGTGTGAGAGGATCACGCTATTCCTCTCAGTTCCCCTCTCAAACAGGCGCACAAGCAAGCAGAGGAGGTGCTAGTGCAGCGACCATGACAGATACCACAAGCAACCAGAGGAGGTGTTAGTGCAGCGACCAGGACAGATACCACCGGTTTCCCACCCGCAGACATTCCCCGCGAATTGTGTCTGTAGGAACAACTGACCAAGCCAGAAGTACCACTGCGGGGAATTGAATGTGGGTCTCGGCGGTGGTAGGTGAGTGCATTTACCTGGGTTATTTACCCTTTGTTGCCACCTGGTGAGTAAATATATATGTAACTAAAACCACTAAAATTGACAACCGGTCCGCGACTTTTTTTTCCGTGTATCTACCGGTCCTTGGCACAAAAAAGGTTGGGAACCCCTGCTCTACATGACCCAGACGCCCGAGACGGCAATGTTCTGAATCACGTAGGACTTTAACGAGCCCAGTGAACTGAACTCGCTAACACGCGGTAACTTGAAGCCAAGCAGCAGCTTGTCAAAAGTCTCTCAGCATAAGTGTTCTACCCTACAGCCTGACCCCGAAATGCAAATGACCCCGGTCTACCTGATGAAATCCCAGAAGTCCATCCAGAACAGGCCGTCGTCGGCCCGCTGGGTGCACAGCTCCCTCTTCAGGTGCGGAGGCCAGTTGGGCCAGCTGTCCGCCCATGGTCCTGTCCAGGAGAAACGCCCCCACGGGTTCCTGAGCTGCAGCAACCTGACACACGAGGCATCATTATCTTTTCAAAACATGGGAAAGTGTTGCATCATTTGTCACACACAATGACATTCTGACATGATCTTCTACAGCAGGGGCTTCCAAACTTTTCAGATCAAGTACCACCATGTACCAAACCTCAAGTACCACCATGTACCAAACCTCATTTCCCTGGGACCACTTCCTGCGGATACCAAGATTTTTTCTCTCCAATAAAATAAAATTGTCTGATTTAACCATGATGCAATAACATCTCAAAGGTTAAATAACAACATTAGGCTGTGAAAAAGAGGACGCCCTTGAAAAAAAAATCCCCTCGCCAAAATGTAGCTTTGGAGTGTTATTTAGCTACCTTCCTTCCTGACAAGCTAGCATGACATGGTTGGTACCAATCGCTGCCTTAGGTCTTTTAGTTTCATATGATACCAGAAATGTCTTGTTGGATGTCTTTTTTGTTTTGTTTTGTGCATCATCTTATATAGATTTCCCTGTAATTCAGCCTGACATATATCTTTGCAAACCCTGGGATCTATTATCTTGTTTCCTCTGGTAATAATACTCTCCAATAGGAACCGTCTTCTCCACAGCCATAACATGCAGCAAACATGGTACATGGACTGCCTTTATACAGCGCTAGTTTTCGAGTCTACCGACCACTCGACGCGCTTTACAACACATGCCTACATTCACCCACACATTCATACAATGATGACAGCAAGCTACCACGCAGGGTGCTGGCACAGCCATCGGGAGCAACTTGGGATTCAGTATCTTGCCCAAGTACACTTCGACATGAGCCGGGGATCGAACCACCAACCTTCTGATTAGGGCATGACCCGCTCTACCCCCTGAGCCACAACCGCACCAAAAAACACACACAAAAAAAACAGTCCAAGTGAACGCTGAAAGTGTTGTAGAACGTGAACGCTCACCTGTGACTGTCTACGTCACGAACATCAAGAACAGAGTAGGCGTGTCGCGGACGTAAACCCAGAGACTCGTACTCCGAGTCATCCACCTTCATGTTTCCTCCTCCGCAGGACGCTCCCATAAGGAAACTGGTGTAGCAGCAGCAGCACACAAACAGAGTTAAGGTAATACAGTCTTATGAAAGGACAATAAGATAACAGATGAGAACCTTCCTCTGATACGCACCCCGCCTCTTTGGAGCTCAGCATCTTGGCCCAGATAAGGTCAGTGTCGATGGGTTCCTCCCTGGGGTTGGTGCTGCTCACCTGGAGGGCCAGAGATTGGCAGGGGGCGCCGGTGAGCGTGGACAAGCCCTCGATGGCGCGGCCCGCCTGCAGGGCGAAGTAGGAGCCGTGGAGTTTGGCCAGGGCTTTTTCTATCAGCGCCACCCACAGCTGCCGCCGCTGGGCCTGGGGGAGTACCATGTGTCAGCATTCATACAGAGAGTTTAACCTGTCACACCCTCATGACTATTCCCTGAAATATCCCCTTAACCATCAAAGTCAGGAAAAAAAGGGATAGCTGCTTATACTAAGTGAAATATTCAAACCCAATATTATAATGCTTTTAATGGCTGCATTACATCAAATAGAGCGAGATGTTTGCGCACCATTTCATTTCAGTAATTTCCCAGTTATTCCAGCTGAGATGTTTGGCATCTTTTGAGATGGTGAAATCTTGACTACAATTTAAAATAAAGTTGTGTGGGTTTGCACAAAGCTCGGCTCTTCAACATGCGTTTGTAATAATGATAATGCCCGTGGGACTGTCAGAGGGAAGCCAGTAAGATACTGTTGTATAACACAAAATGACCATAGTGATGACATGTTGCCATAGTGATGACATGTTGACATAGTGATGACATGTTGACATAGTGATGACATGTTGACATAGTGATGACATGTTGACATAGTGATGACATGTTGACATAGTGATGACATGTTGCCATAGTGATGACATGTTGACATAGTGATGACATGTTGACATAGTGATGACATGTTGCCATAGTGATGACATGTTGCCATAGTGATGACATGTTGCCATAGTGATGACATGTTGACATAGTGATGACATGTTGACATAGTGATGACATGTTGCCATAGTGATGACATGTTGCCATAGTGATGACATGTTGCCATAGTGATGACATGTTGCCATAGTGATGACATGTTGACATAGTGATGACATGTTGACATAGTGATGACATGTTCCCATAGTGATGACATGTTGCCATAGTGATGACATGTTGCCATAGTGATGACATGTTGACATAGTGATGACATGTTGACATAGTGATGACATGTTGATGAAACCTGGGAACAGGGTGGCCACTCTTTTGATAGATTTCAAGCACTTTTCAAGGACACATTATTTCAAAATTACAGCCCAATAATTCACAGAGATGTTCACATACGGTATACCACCAGTCTCGTAAGTCCTCTAATGCAAATGTGCCTCCGGTGAATGCTGACACATCAGAATTAATCATTAACACTTAAACATAAACTCAAAGCAAGCTTGAAATCCTCAGCATTTCATAAGTGCTCTCAAGATCTATAATGCAGCGCACAGAGTGATGCTGTAGATAGGAGGAAGTGCTTGAGATTCCAGTGGGCTAAATTCAAGCTATTTTAAGGACCTCTTTATAAAGCACTTTATTATTATTATTATTTAAGCACTTTTATTTTTAAATTCAAGCACTTTCCAGACCCGTGGAAACCGTGTGGGGAATCAAAGTGACATCATTAGTGTGTTATGTTTGCTGCTGTGTCCTCTGATGGTTGAGTGTTGACTGCAGGCAGATGTTTCACCTGAGAGAAGAGCAGGTGACCGTACTCGTCACACGGCAGCATGTCGTCCACCAGCACCGTGGTCCAGGAGCCGTCCTTACACAGACGCACCTGATAGGCTCCCTCTGGACACAGCGAGCGCGTCACCATCACCTTCTCCACCAGCTCCGGACGCTCCGCCAGGACCGCCAACGCACTCAGGAACCTGCTTCCCAACACATCCACACAGAGCACAGCTGTCACATGGTCAGCCAGGTCGGTCCACACACAGCACAGCTGTCACATGGTCAGACAGGTCCATCTACACAGAGCACAGCTGTCACATGGTCAGTCCACACAGAGCACAGCTGTCACATGGTCAGACAGGTCAGTCCACACAGAGCACAGCTGTCACATGGTCAGACAGTAGGGCTGTGGCGATTCACTTATCTCCCGATTCGATACTATCACGATTCTTGGGTGCCGATTCGATTTATATTGCGATTCTTAAGTATTGCGATTCTACGATTATTGCGATTCGATATTACGATTTATTGCGATTTTTGTTTATTTTTTTCTTTTATTTTTTCAGTTTGTTTGCTTTTTTACACTAGATTAGAACATGGGAAAAGTTGAATCATACACTAGAGACTGTATATTATATATCATGAGTAGGGCTGGGCGATATAGTTAAAAACAGGGGCGGACTGGGATCATAATTCAGGCCGGGCATTAGATACCAAGCAGGCCAGGCCGATATGGGCCAACGCGCGTGAAATTTGGGCCGTTTGAAGCCAGATTTGGGCCGTTTGAAGTCCAATTTTACAATGAGATGCACCCACTTTAACCCTGAAGTGTAATTATTACTTCAGACTAACTAATAAAGTAATAAAACCACTAGTAAACCAGTAGGCGGCGCCTGGCCTGCTGTTCAGTGAGTGGCCTGACTGCAAGCACCCAAAAAAAAAAAAAAAAAAAAATTTTTTTTTGATTTGCGATTATCGATTCTGGAATAAAAGATCGATCCAAAAAATCGTGACATTAAAAATCGCGATACTTAGGTGAATCGATTTTTTCCCCCACCCCTATCAGACAGGTCCATCCACACAGAGCACAGCTGTCACATGGTCAGACAGGTCCATCCACACAGAGCACAGCTGTCACATGGTCACACAGGTCAGTCCACACAGAGCACAGCTGTCACATGGTCAGACAGGTCGGTCCACACACAGCACAGCTGTCACATGGTCACACAGGTCAGTCCACACAGAGCACAGCTGTCACATGGTCAGACAGGTCCATCCACACACAGAGCACAGCTGTCACATGGTCACACAGGTCCATCCACACAGAGCACAGCTGTCACATGGTCACACAGGTCCATCTACACAGAGCACAGCTGTCACATGGTCAGACAGGTCCCTCCACACAGAGCACAGCTGTCACATGGTCAGACAGGTCCATCCACACACAGAGCACAGCTGTCACATGGTCAGACAGGTCCATCCACACACAGCACAGCTGTCACATGGTCAGACAGGTCCATCTGTGGTGTGCTTCAGTGAATACAGTACCCCAGGAACGAGAAATGTGTCCGCATTGGGTTCCCTCGTCACAAAGTCAATGTGTTTTTTGAAAGGGTTTTAGGTTAGATGCTTGCAATAAGCTTTGGGTTTAACAAAAGTTGATGATACCACTTTTATGATTTTTGAAGCGTTATCCGGCGATCACATTTAAGCTTCAAAAATCCTAAAAGTGGCATTTGGTTTTGCAATTGGCAAAGCATCAGACACTTTTGTTAACGGCAGAATTGATTTAAGCCATTTAACAAACCCATTCAAATAAGCCATTGACTTTGCCACTAGGGAACCCAGCGACGTGATGCTAACTTCCAGGTTGGCCTACAAAAAGACGTCATCCCTGCGGCACTCCATACTGAACGACATCTCTGCTCTGAGCTTTTAAAGAAACAAGCACAAGCTGTACGTCATTTGTGATAAAAGGCTCACTTGGGATTAGAAGCACAGATCACTCGCGTGGCGTGTGGCTAACCTGCGCTTCACCAACCAAGCTCAACTCAACTCAAAGTGATGTGACAGGCAGGCTCAGAGTCAAGCTCAACTCAACTCAAAGTGATGTGACAGGCAGGCTCAGAGTCAAGCTCAACTCAACTCAAAGTGATGTGACAGGCAGGCTCAGAGTCTTATGTGCGTAAAGATGAAAAAAAAAGACCAAACAAACTGACCGACAGATTAATTGATTTTATTTGACAGTTTCATTAAAAAAAACACCAGCTCTGCCAAGGCATTGAGTACATAGATACAAAGAAAAGTCAGGTTAACACAATAAAGTCCAGAGGCTTATTTCCATTGTGGTCCATTATCCATTACTGTGGCATCACAATAACTCAGTCAATGCAGTATTAATTTCGTTGTCAAAAACTATGATGAAAAATGCTCGTCGACTACCTATTTTCACAGATAACTTAAACATTAAATTAAATAAAAACAAACTTGTGATGACAAAAACTATGAGGAAATATATTTACATTTTCGTCAACAAATAAAAACTAGACTAAAATGTTACGGAGGGACAAATTGAGAAGCGATCCAATCAGAAGAGAAGAAGTAGTTAAACAGCTAAATCTGTGGCTGTTTAGAGTACTGCAGGGATGATGTACAGTATTTTTGTAGTCAGAAGGTGCAAGTCCTGGACCTGTTGGATCCTCAGAGGGAAAGTGAATGGGGTTTTAGAATGGGGATTTCACTTAAATGCATACAATAACTTTGTGGTTAACAAAAGTTTATCGGAGTGGTAATTTGTGTTCAGCAAGATAATCTTCACAAAGTTGAATCACTTTTGATTGAAGTGTTTTCTGAAAATCACATAAGAAAAAAGCATTTACATTTCAAAGTCATAAAAGTGGTCCACGTGTGTGAAGATTATCTTGCTGAACACAAATTACCGCTCCCAGAAACTTTGCTAACCACAGACCTTATTTTATGCATTTAAGCCAAATCCCCAAACCCCATTATTTTCCCCCGAGGATCCAACATGCTACTTCGGGACTCATTCCTGCAGTGCTCTATTACACGTGCAAACCTTAATACCATTCCATAATAACAGATTAATAGATCTTTCAAATGAGTTTGGAAATTCTAAAGAAACAATAAGTACAGTTTTCTTTGACTATGATGAGACTAAAATACTCAAGACTTTTAGTCGACTAAAACTTGACTAAATAAAAACAGTAGGCTTGGGTGGTATTAAAGTATTACCATATACTGGGGTATTTAGAAATCCCGGAAGTATGATTTTTTACAATACCGTCAAAACCAATTTCTATCTTTTTTGTTCAGCCAAAATAGTCGCACGTGTCCTTGCCTATGCTGGGCTTAGCCTAAATTATTTTGATTAATTAATTAATTTTTATTCGCCATTTGTAGGATACTTTTTTAACCTTATTACTAGGCAAGCATATACGTGTTACAAGCAACACTATATTAACGACTTTAAACTGAGCATGTTACAGGCTTGCCCATAATGGATGTTCCTTCCGTTCGTTTAATTGTCATTCTCCATTGAGGACATTTGTTAACAACATTGAGCATCGAAATAGCTTTCTGAAACATAGAAGTTGCAACTTTTTTTTTTATTGATGACATGAATCTACACTTCAGGAACTTAACCAGAATAATTATTTGGAATTTGGTTACTCCTCGCATTGGCTGCAAGCTAAACCATACAAATACCCCCCCCCCCCCCTAGATCTGTGTAAAAAAAAGATTAGATGCAGGTATTGTTTGACTGGAGAAGTTTAGATACTACATGCTACTGGGTTATTTCAGTCGATACCTTAAAATCGACCGAGCCATACCCAGCCGTATTGATATCACAATGATTCTATTGAAAGACAAATGATAATATTGTAATATTGCCCACAGTGTAGGAATTTAGCCAGGGGCAAGGGAAAAAATGCCCCAAGAAATCTCGGAATGCCCCTAAAAACCACGATTCAGGGGCAAAAATTGCCCACAAGATTTCAATAATTTTCTTTTCATTCAATTAAATTAATTTCCATTTCCATATAACACACACTCAGCACCTGCAAGCTGGTTGCCAGAAGACAACAAAGAACAACACACACACAAACAGCACTGTTGTCCACACTACGCTTTAGCAACGTTATGCACTAAATATTACTATTTTTTTAAGTGACCCTAACATTTTGTAAATCCCCCAGTTTTTTAAACAGTGGGGGCAAAAGTTGCCACCAAAATATGTTTTTAATTCCCTACACTGATTGCCCACCCTATGAAGTGACCTGAAACTGAGTGACACTAATCTGAGATTGGAATGTCAGCTTATTGTTCCGTTACTCAACCAGCAGCTCTACCTGCTGCTGCTCTCACCATCACGCTTGTGACATCTGAATGCTGGCAAAATCTTCTCCTACAAACACGGCAACTTCCTCCTGTTTGGATCATCATGTGCATTTTTCACATTTCCAGTGTCACGAAAACTATGACCACAGAATGAGCAACAAAATGGTTTATCTCCCGTATGGATTCTAATGTCTCTTCAAACTCGCAAAACCAGATTTCCTCTGCGTGTAAATTGTTTTTCTTTTACAAACTTAATAGCTGAAAGGATTTCCTGTATGGATTCTTATGTGTGAACTTAATGCTCCCCTGTGGCTGAATATTTTACCACAAAATGAACAACTACATGGCTCTTCTGTATGAACTCTCATGTGTGACCTTAATGTTGCACTCTTGCTGAAGATTTTACCACAAACTGTGCAAGCACACGGTGTCTCTCCTGCATGACTTCTCATGTGTGACCTTAACGTTGCACGCTTGCTGAAGATTTTCCCACAAACTGAACAACTACAGGGTTTCTCTCCCGTATGGATTTTCATGTGTGTGCATAATGTTCCACTATGGCTGAATATTTTACCACAAACCGAGCAACTAAATGGTTTCTCCCCTGTGTGAACTCTCATGTGTGCCTTCAAATGGTCTTTACTACGAAAACATTTACCACAGTCTGAGCAACCAAATGGTTTCTCACCAGTGTGGACTCTCATGTGCCTCTGCAGATTCCCCTTGAGGTGAAATCCTTTACCACAATATAAGCAACTGAAGACTTTCCCACCAGTAGAATACCTATTTTGATTTATGAGGACATTGTTTTTCACTGAGTCTAAACCTGACTGAGGTTCCCTCGTCTCATTCCTATAATGTTCACTGTCTGCATTCTCAGTTTCAGAAGAGTATGAAATCTTGCCATCAGTAGTTGGTTGTAAATGATTAGCTGGATATAAGTTCCTAGCTGGTTCTGATACTCCACAGTCCACTCCATCAGCTTCTATTCGCATCTGTTCAGTTGAGCAGCTGGCTAGGGGCTCTGCCTCAATGTTCTCCTCAGTTTGGCTTTGATGAAGCTGTGAAGACTGAGGTTTATCTTCGTCATCTTCACTCTTCACAGAGACAGGAGTGAATGGGAACTCGGTGATCTCGGCCTCATCTGAGTCCGGCCCTTGAAGCTGCTCTCCCTCCTGACCGGTCCAGAGTTCCTCCTGTTCCTCTTTAATGTGTGGGGGCTCTGGGTCCTCCTGGTCCAGACTGGAGCTCCACTGGAGCTCCTGCTCAAGGGGAACCTCGTCTTCACTGACCAACAGCTGCTGGACATCTGGAGGGAAGACTGAAATACACACATACACACATTAAGGAAGCGCGTCACTATTAAGTTAACCCAAGGTTGTTAACATTACTTCAACTAGGGCAGCGCCCGTTTGCGGATCCGGTAAAACTGTCGGATCGACTCTCACCCATGTTAATAGATGGGCAATACATGCGGTGCTGAAAAATTACGCACCTGTTCTATTTTTGACGGACCCCGCATACGTCTGACAGATTATGAGTGTGGATCTACTCTGTTCGCAGCCGTAGCGGAACCGTTCCGGATCTGTTCCGGAGCTGGTGGACATTAGCCCTAAGGCTGTTTGCTGACCTAGAAATGAATAACGTTTGCTAGCCAAACAAAGCACCGTCTTAGCTTCCTGTGTTATGACACCCCCCCCCCCCCCCCCCCCCCTCCCGGCCATTAAAATAAATTTTAATCTTGTCGGTTAACGGTTAATGATCGGTTAACGAGGCCCTGTTGTCGATCAGGGAAATAATTTTTTTTCGCCATCCCTAATCTAGATTGTTTTGTGCTAGTTGCCTGGGTTTTGAAGATATCGACCTTCTCTCCAGTACAATGGAACTGGAAGGCACTCGGCTTGTGGTGGTCAAAGCAAAAACAAAACAAAAAACTTTTTTTGTTACATTCATTCATTCAAACATTACGTCTTTAATTCAATGTTACTATGACTACACCTGGTACAGTGGTTTAACTAAAAGATCAAAAGACAGGCTTCAAAAAGCTCAAAACAAACTAATGAGGGTTATTCTTAACCTCAGTCCAAGAACGCACATTAGCCCAATTCATTTTAAAGAGTTAAATTGGCGTTGAAAGTAGAGTTCAACAGTTTCAAACTCATCGTGGTCTATAAAATATTGCATGACGTTTGTCCAAATTACCTTACTAAGTACTTTCAGTTTGTTCGAGACACTCATAGCCTGAACACGAGAGCCAGTGTAGCGGACTTGAAACTACCCAACCTAAAAAGCAACGTTGGGAGAAGTACATTCCTCTATACGAGGGGGGGGGGGCAAGATCCCTAACGAAATTAAGTCTGCAAATTCTCTGAATGGTTTAAGAACCTTCTGAGAAGATTCCAGCTGAGTAAGCTAGAGTAACGTGCCGAGCCTTTCGTTTAAATGGTTTTTGAACTTGTGTTGATTGTATCTCGTTTCTTTTTATTCTTGCTTGATCTGTATTGTTTATTTGTGTTACTGTATGTCCTGTTTTTTTAAGACCAGGGACCATGTTGGAAATAAGTGTCGGCACTTTTACATGTTTATCCCTTAGATTGTGTTGTCTTTTATATCCATAATAAAATCATCATCATCATTTGGAAAATTCAACATCAATGTCTCTTTCCAGAAATCATGACCCGGTTACTGAAGATAATCCACAGACCTTGTTGTGGGCAGTTTTATGTAGGAACTATTTTCTTTCGACCGAACTACACCCACTAGTAGGACTGGCCGATATGACGATATATTTTGTCTGGACGATATAAAATGTATTTAGTCTCATATGATGCTCTATCGTTTATATCGTTGTGTTGCAAATCACACTCTTTACGGCAATATTGACCGTCATTTGGATGACGCTGTGCTTTCTTCATTCTGTTTTATTTTTTACTCACGTCCAGTCCACACACGCACCAGACTCTGTGTCAACAAGCCCCTTGCGTAAATTTACAAGTGGCACAAATCAGCTGGTGAGTAGGCTAAAGAGCAGGGAGATGTTACCTCCACTCCGTCCGCCTAGTCTACCCAGGCATTTGTGTTAAGTCCGCGTTTGATCCATATTTGCATGTGTCCTAACATTAAACCTGGCAAAACATCTCCTCCCATCCTCTCATCACCCCAAGGAAATCCATTGAGGAGCCGACAACAAAACGTCTATCGTTAGCTTTAGCTTATAGCTTTCCCTGGGTTTAAGAGTTGTTAGATAACCGTGAAATCCCGGAGTGGAATACTTTTGTTGAGTGAACAGAAGTGGTAACATGGGAATCCCGAAGTGGAGCATTTTTGTTCCTTTATAAACGATATACCATATTTAGAGTGTCAATGCTTCAGGGAGATAAAATCAATCATAATCAAAGCTTCTATTGTCCGGGGAGGGTGTTACCAACAGGAACAAACAAACATGTAACGCTAGTTGTCTTGTAGGCTTCTCACTTTGAGTTGAAAGTCGTCTCAGCAGCGTCGCTCTGTGGCTCATAGCAGGCTTATGAACTCGTAACAAAAAGCTCCTCATCAGTCCTCCTGATGGCTGATTTTCATCCAACTTTCGACGTGCAGATATTATTTGTCATGAAATGCAAATTATAGGTGGGCTCAGCACAGCAGCATAACGTTAGCAGACTTAATTGCCTGCATGCTCGCTGAGAGCTCAATGACAGCTGTGTATCTGTGACTGCCGCTACTTCACAATGTTATAAACAAAGTTTTTAACGACTTGAATTCACTTGAACACTAGTAAAGTGACTCACACTGGGTTGAAAATTAGGAAAGGAGTGTACTACGAAGTTCCATGTTAATAAGACAGCCCCTTTCAGTTCTGCAACTCATGTCTGTGTGCTCTGCCTGCTGCTGGGTGCGTTCGTTTGTGCTCACGGCGCGTGCCGGTGGGAGTTGATCCCTGTGTTAAACAGTGTTAGCCCGAAGGCCCCCGCCCAGCCAGAAAACTAGAGACTGTCTCACAAAGCCCGTCACTCAAACGTGAGGGATTTTCTTTTCACCACGCTGCAGGCGCTGACAACACGTCCACATATCACTTGTCCTCAGGAATTAGTTCCTAAACTCTTGACACCGTGTAAATTTCAGCCGGTAGATTGCTCCTGACATCCTGTACAGTACAGACACAGACAACCAGTTGCCCCCCCCCCCCCCCCCACGCACGACCTGGGCTTCCCTCTCTCAATATCGGGGTGAATCTCTTTCTCACACCGGTGTTACGGTAAAAGCTGTGCCCACGGGCGAGTTTGACCGGAAGGGGAAACCAAATCTTTATGGGGTTCATAGTTTAGTGTAACACAGCCAGTATCCACCATCAGGAGCCGTGAAGATGACTTAATTTACAAAAATGCCATTTCCTCCGCTTTCTGGTCAGCGACTGCTGTTTTTGTTGAAAACAACCTACATTCAGGTGTCGATAACTAAAGATTAAAGAACGGATGATGGTAGAATCAAACTTTTCCCCCCTATGAAATTAGAGACGCTCTTCTTTTTTGGGGGGATATTCAGTCTTTATGTAGTCATAGAAGAAAATATTCTGTGGGTCTTGGAAAATTAATGAAAATGATCAAAAACCCTGGCGGTGGCTAGTGACTTATTCTCAAAACGTCTGGCGGGGAATGAGTTAATTCCGGGCCCTGCACGTTAGCAAGCAGCTAACGTTCTCTACAGCCGGCCAAAACCACATTACAGCAGCAACCTCCATGAACCAAAAACACAGCCCCGGCTCTAGTGTTTTTTTATTACCAATGAGCATTCACTCATTGGTAATAAAAAAAACACTTTGTGAACATTGATTTTCCCCTAAACTTACGGATTGGACCTTTAAACAAAAAAAGATGTGCGTGCTTATGAAGGCAGCTGAGCCAAAACACTTCAGCTGTGAGAGACAGGCAGCTGTTGCTTTCTTTTTTCATGGCACTTTTCAATGCGACTGGTGATGCTAGGCTACTTCACACACTGGCTCACACACACACACACACACACACACACACACACACACACACACACACACACACACACACACACACACACACACACACACACAGGCTCAAGCACCAGAAGCCGAGTGCCATCCAGTTCCGTTGTATTTGAGAGAAGGCAGACAACTAAGGGCCGATATCTCCGAAACTCAGGCAACTAAAACAAAACAATAGATGGATAAATAGCACCACAAGTTAGGGATAGGGCTGTCATTCCTCTATATTAAAACCATGAATTTTAATGCTCAAATGTTGTCTAGTTTTCAATACCGAGGGTATTTTGTCATGTCTGCACCTGTCTTTTCAAGTGAAAATAGCCGTTGCTGTTCTTCCGCTTTCCAGCGGGGAAACCACTCCCTCTCTACTGTGGTGAAAACCCACAGGTGGAAACCCATACTATCCACATCCAGAAGAACAGAAATAGCTCTGGCATGCCAACAAACCCTTGGTATTGAAAACTATGACAGAATTTAAGAACACGAATAGCGGTAGTTCATTTTGACGGACACCCTGACGTCATGCAAACGGAAGCAGGGGTCAGTATATGCAGGGGTTTATACTGTAGTCTTTTCGGATGGCGAAGGCATGACCCACCTTGCTCTGCATCTGATTGCGTTAGGTTTATGCATGGGGGAGTGATCATTGGTTAGGTTTAGGGATAAGGAGTGGTGATTGGTTAAGGTAAAATATCAGGGTAAACCAATCAGAGGCAGATTAGGGCACCATTGTGGGAAAATAAATAATATCATGTTAAGTAGTGATCTGAGGGAACATTCTTGCAGTCAACTGCCGGCCTGTTGACAGTGGTGTTGAACTTGCTAGGGAATGCTGGTGTAATGGGGTCGCTCTACTACGTGTTAAACCAAACTCAATACAAAAACCTGTCAGCTTTACTGTCTTGCTTGTCACTAAGTGCGCCGACTGCTATAACATGACTTTAGACCTCTAATGAATCAGTGGGGGCTTTTGTAATATTCGGAATAGAAACCGACGCTCAGACCACGTCCGTGTCATTGATATACAATATATGATTATGTTATGAGATCAATGATGCAGCTACTCACAACAGAAATGTGATCAAATGTGTATGATGTGAAAATAACATTCAAATGCCACCAACCTGGTCTGTGAAACTGCACTCCAGGGTTTAAAACGGCGTCCAGCAGTTTTCGTTGTCGGTCGTTCTCTCCTTTTAAACGAGAAGCTTCATCCTCGTACTCTGCTATCGTACTATCAAACAGCCAAAATATCTCTTCAACAGCCGCGGTCAGTCGCTGCTCCACCACAGCTCTCAGCCGCTGGCCTTTAGACATTTTCACAAACTGACGGGAACTTTTCCTCTTGAACTTTTTACAGACGGTTCCTTCAAAGCTCGAATAGCTTCACATCTAACGTAAACCATTAATAGTCCAGAGAGAGATACAGAGACTAGAGAGAGATCCTTCTCCTCGCAGCGTGTTGTTGTTCGCCACTTTAGCATAAAATTGAATTCACTTCGTGGGTGCTTCTGCCTCCTGTCTCAGCTATTAGTACTACTCGTTGACGTTATATACATGTATATCATTTAAGCTAGGTAACATTAGCCTTGTGTTGCTAAGCGCCGTCCCCGTCTGTCTATGAGCATCTAGCTAGCTACGGTATGCTAACTTAGCTTTGTAGGCTACCGAGAGGTGAGTGAAGGGTGCGAGCTCCATTCAGACAGTTCTCCATACACACGCAGTCTCCAGCTGCTTCGTTAAACCTGTAAACTCGGCTTTAGAAACAAAAACAACGGAAAGTAATCCTCAGATCACGAAAGTTTACAGACACCGACCGCCATCTTGTGCTGTGCGATGCCTGGTTCTCTTCCTGTTCCTTCTTCTTCTTCTCTTGGGTTTAACCATGGGGTTCCATAGCGTTGCACTACTGCCATCTTCTGGAATTACTTAACTCCTACAGCAGGGGTTCCCAAACTTCTCTGACCAAGTACCACTATACTATGTATGTACTAAACCAAATTTCACAGGGTCAGGGGCCACTTCACTGCGGATAAAAAAATAAAAAAATAAATACTTTTTTTATGGCGTGGCCACAGACTGTGGACCAGCCCTCTAGAACAGGGTCTGTCTGTCTAGGGGTTTCACAGACTCGCTATCGACTATCAACCACTAGTCGACACTGTGGATCATATTCGACTCATCATTCATCTGTGGTTTTAAGAATAAACAAATAAATAAATTGAACACAGATGTGTTTGAACAATCCTTTTTTACATTATGCCGTGTTAAAAACCCGAAAGCCCCTGTAAATCCGGACTTTGTCACCCTCCAATGCCCCGAGCACAACCGGCTCTGCAGCGGACTGGGGTACCCCCCATGGACATTATCCCATGGACACTATCAGACTCTGCCCATATTTTGTCACTTTCAGTGCCTACTGCCCAGGTGGGCTATCTCATCGAAAGGGCCTTTCTGTGTGGAGTTTGCATGTTCTCCCCGTGCCCCCCAGGGGGTTCCTCCGTACATAACATCTGAAGTTGGTCCCCAGGCGCTGGAAAGAAAAAGCGACCACTGCTCCTGGCCTGCCCCTTGGAGGAAAGGACAAGCCTGGATGGGTCAAATGCAGAGGACATATTTCACCGGCCACCGTCAGCATGAGTGTGTGTTGTGGCCGCATGCATGTGTTGTAGTGTTCGTGTGATAATAAAAAAGGAAGACGGGCTTCCGTCTGAAATCGTGTTTCGTGTTTAAATCGCATACCTGCACAAAGTCAAATTCCTCGTTTGTAATCTAAATTAATCACTATGGCTTAAAATGAATCTTGAATCTTGAATATGCATATATTTTTAAGCAAAATACTTAAATATTTTAATTGCTTCAGTCAATATAATGTGTTTCATGTGATTTCTTTTTTTGAATTTATATATATATATATATATATATATATATATATATATATATATATATATATATATATATATATATATATATATACACTGTATATATACTGTATATACGAGGGATCAGCCGAGCAGCATTTTGGTAAACAAACCGCATCACTGGGTGGCAACGGCAATGGAACCCTATGGAGCCCAATGGCGCGAGGCTTGAGTGGCTGACTCTAGCCGGTTAATTTTGTTTACATTTTAAAAACTGCGACAGTTCACACAACAACACGACATGCATATATTATACATCAAACTCTTGAGCTACTTCTGCTCTCACTCAGAATGTCAAAATATAAGCGATGTGATGTATAGTTTTTGAGATATTAACGTTTGTTTGGCACAACTCATACTATTAACTGCCGCGGGGTTAAGCATTTCTGGGTGTCATGTGACGTCACGCTGATTCGTCCTATATAAAATATATATATATAAATATATATATAAAAAAAACTGAAGAACAGAAAGCGACATTGGTTACCGACAGGGTTACCGTAAAACTTCAAATAGTAGCCCGGGTGTTTATTTACCAAAACTTATTTCCAGACCCGGCGTCTATTTTGGACTCAGCGTTTATTTGAACTTTTACAGTATACAAACATAAAAGTCCCCTCCCCCCACCCACTACCCACTACACACACATAAAAGGTATACACCTAAAGTAAGAGAAAAACATACAAACAAAACAAACCAAAAAGATAAAAAGGGAAAAAAATAAGTACGTTATCTCTGATTGTTGGTATGTGATGTGATTTGTCAAGATACATCCATGTTCTTAGGGCTGGGCGATAAATGGCATTGCAACAAACACCTCAGCACCGGTCCTGTCCCAAGTATTGGTGTCCCCACAAAGCAGCTAGCGTGTACGTCATACATGAAAGAGCAGAAGTGTGGGTGGACTGGTCAAGTAGAGAAAAGAAAACAAGCTGGTTAGAGCAACGGATGCATGATGGGACTGGAACGTCATCGGCTGCAAAAGGCTCCAAAATGAGACATCCGCAACGGGCCGAGAGGAACACCTCCGCCTAGTGACGCTTTAATTATGGCCGAATGCTTGATGGTTACAGACATGCAAGTAAAGGACATACTTTACATAATCCAAGAAGAAGCAGAGTTCCCAGCCCTCCCAGTGAATGTGCACGTCCCGAAAAGCACCGTGTTCACGACCGCATCTGCTAGTGGGGCGTCACGACAAGAGGAGGCACAACAATGCGTTAACTCCACCGCAGGAGAGACTCGATGCTCTCTATGAAAAACTAAGTGGGTAAGGAAACGTGCAACAACCAGTCCAGAATTGAAGGTACACTGGAATCCGCTTATAGTGATTGTGGTTATAGTGCTCAACTGCTTATATTGATCAAAAAGCTTGGTCCTGAATCATTCCTATACACATGCTGTTTACATACTTTGCTTATAGTGATCAATACTCCGCTTACAGTGATCATTTGGGGCCTTGTCCCACCTGAGAACAATAGAACAAATGTTTAAAACTACACTAATTTGATTATTTATTTACTTACAAACTGCCAAAAAATGAGCCAACGAGATACAGCAACGATACTTGATGCATGTCTGTCTGTATATGGAGAGATCGCGGCATCTCTGATCTATGGAGAGACAGCTGTGTTTGAAACAGCTGGAGGCCTAACTTACTGTATGGATTAAGTCTAACATTCCTTTACTTTATAGGTACTGTATCCATGCAATACATACTGTATACATATATACATATATAATCTGCATGAGAGTGAAAGAAGACCAAAGAAACCCCAAGGGGCTTATGGAATGTCTCCCTGAATATCATATCAATCATATTAAGGTATAGTGTAATAGTGTAATGAAACCCAAAAGAGTTAAAAACACACACAAAACAAAGACAAAACAAAAGGCAATGTAAACAAATCAAGAGGCAAAGTAGTACTGTGATATAAAAAAGGGGAAGCGGGAGAAGGAGAAAAGCAGAATGTATTAATGAGAGAAAGAAGGGGGGAAAGGGAACATAAAATAAAATAGATTATACAAGAGAGAGAAAACAGTGTGATCACCTCATTAAACACAATAATTATGAAATAAATACGGTTTAAAATTGTTTTACAGAATGGCTGTGAATTCGAAGAAGTTGGGGGGAAATTGATTGAAGACTTTGGCTCATCTAAAATGAAGGCTAAATTGAGACATGGATGTTTGAGTACGAGGCAACGAAAGATCTCTCTTACGTCTTGTATTGTAACTATGATTTTCCTCGTGTCCTCTGAAGAAGCTATTGAATGTAGGGGAAGCTGATGATGAGTTGCTTTGAAGACAATCTGTGCTGTGTGGAGGAAATTTACTTGAAAGATGCTAAGTATCGATAATCCCTTAAAGCGGGGTTGCGATGGTAATTTTTTTTGGACTTGTCTGTTTCTTAATCAGGTACTGTAGCTGAAGATGAGCATCACTCTAGAAGACTTCCTTTTGTTCTGCTCGGCTTTCCAAGCATGAGGACCTGCTGGCTCAGATGTCAGCATCCGTCTTCGTATTACCATCAATCCTGGCATTTTGAGGTTGTTTCCTGCACTTGGTTCAGATTCCATTCGCTCTCTTAACACAGTTCTCTTGGAAGAAGACAGAGACTTTGTCAGGCATCCCGGGGCTGTTATTTGCTGTTAGAGAGTCGAATGGCATTGTTCTCATTTGGACAAACTAGTGCAGTGCCCGTTCCCCCCATGCATGCACCAGCCTGTGGGAACTCCCCCCCCCCCACACACACTGCACTCCGTCAGGTCCCCCTAAGCACACTCCCCAAGTTTGAAGTCGATCTGACAAACGGTTCTGGAGATACGTGAAGGACAGTCCTGGAGATACGTGAAGGCTGTGATCTTATTGGTTGAATGTACAACGTTTACCACCGCAGTCCATCGGGGCCCGAGCAGCGCACTCCCCAAGTTTGAAGTTTGAAGTCAATTGGACGAATGTTTCTCTATAAACTGCTTTTTGTGTTGCCAGTAGGTGGCACTATGTCAAATTGCAAGAAATTCAGCACTGCACTACGTCGAGTTCCCAGCAGCACACTCCCCAAGTTTGAAGTCAATCGGACAAACGGTTCTCAAGATAAACCGCTTTTTGTGTTGCCAGTAGGTGGCACTGTGCTGAATTGCACAAAATTCGGCACTGCTTTATGTTGGGTTCCCAGTAGTGCACGCCCCAAGTTTAAAGTCGATCAGATGAATGGCTATCGAGATAAAACTGCTTTTTGTGTTGCCAGTATGTGGTGCTATTTCGAACTGCACGGAATTCAGCTCCCTGCACTCCATTGGCTCCCCCTAAGCGCACTCCCCGAGTTTGAAGTCAATCGGACGAACAGTTCTCAAGATAAACCACTTTTTGTGTTGTCAGTAGGTGGCACTGTGCCAAATTGGACGGAAATAGGGCACTGCACTCTGTCAGATCCCCCTTAGCACACTCCCCAAGTTTGAAGTCGATCCGACCAACGGTTCTCGAGATATGGTCTCGAGATAAATCAAATTCTTTGTTGCCAGTAGGTGGCGCTATGCCGAATTGCACAAAAACAGGGCACTGCACTCCGTCAGGTCCCCCTTATCACGCACACACACACATCCCATTAACGATGACCACTAAAAAAAAAGCTATTCAGACTAAATCATGTTTTTTTATAAAATATTTTCATCCCATGACCAGTAAATCAAAAAAGCTATTTAGAATAAATAATTCTCCTTTTTTTTGGTCCGGTCTTACCAGCAGTTTCCCAGAAGTCCCTGCAGGATGTCGGAGGGGCGAAGCGTGCGGAAAACGGACCACTCGACCCCGCGCTCTCTGAGACTGCAGCAGTTGATTTCTTGGGGCCGGAGCCACTTCCTGACCCGCTGCTGGACGCCGTCGTCGTCCGGGAAGCCGACGGACTTCAGGCCGGGTGGGAAACCTTCGTCCACAAACGTCACAGCGTTCTGCCAGAGCCACGGGAAACAAGACTCACGTCACATGAAATCAAATGTACTTAAAGTGCATCTTAAACAAACGTACGGACGGACGGACGTAAGATGACAGAGTCTAATGATGGCATTATTGGATGCAATGTAGATGCTGGGGGGGGGGGGGTGGTCACTACACGCATTGTCAGTTAAACTGCGTATATATTAACATTTCTCGTGGGTAGGGCTGGGTATTGGCAAGGATCTCACGATACGATACGTATCACGATACTTGGGTCACGATACGATTGTATCACGATATATTGCGATGCGATACTTATTGCGATATATTGCGATATTCTACAGAATTGACTCAAAATTAAATAATAGAGCTAAAGATACAACACACTGTGTACCACCCAGGTAGTGTAATAATATGTACATCACTTTATACTGATAAGTTAGTGGACAAATTTAGTCAAAACTACTGAGTGTTCAGTGTTACTGAACGCATCGATATGGGAAATATCGATACAGTATCGATTAGGGGTGGGAATCACCAGATGCAGAGGCCTGGCATGGCATGGCGTGCAAAAATAAATAAATAATAATAATATCGCGATACTTGGCGTCCAAGTATCGATACAGTATCGGGAAATAAAATATTTGCGATATATTGCCGTATCGGTTATATTGCCCAGCCCTACTGGTGGGCTGAGAATCGGGTGTGGCTCGTCACTTCAGTGCTGTTTGACGCCGGGTGGTGTCACGTTTCTGTTTGGCGACGTCATACATGTAGCGGTGAGCTGTGATTGGTCTACTTTGGTGGGGACAGACATACAGACATGTAGCGGTGAGCTGTGATTGGTCTACTTTGGTGGGGACAGACATACAGACATGTAGCGGTGAGCTGTGATTGGTCTACTTTGGTGGGGACAGACATACAGACAAACCTAGACGGCTCTTGGATTCACATTTATTTAGTCGTCACCAGCTGTGAGCCGCAGCAGAACTAAATCAACACAAGGCAATCATACCTTGATCTCAGCATTCACGCTAAATGTGTGTTCATCTCCACAAAATGATCTCAGGGAGCGTTCACACCAAGCATCTTTGAAGCATGTTTCAATGGAACATTCCCCTCCTCTAGTCTAGTCCAGTTAGTTTAGCATCATTCGACCTCAGGTGGCCTCAAAGCACTGAGACGCCTGGAAATGTGAGTCTCTGTCCTCTAACAAGACCACAGCAGTGCGGTTTGTTAGGAGTGAGAATGTAACCCGAAGCAATTACAGGAAGCGAGCAGAGAAGCCAGGTTTTATCAGTATGAGAAGACGGATGTTGACATCTGATAGCCAGCAGCTCCTCAAGCTTGGAAAGCCTCGCAGAACAAAATGCAGTCTGGACTCATGCTCATAATCAGCGGTCTCTTCTTCTCTGATATGAACACCAGAGAAGAAGATTATGTCCAACATGCTTAGCTAAAGTTCAGGAACTAGAATCAGATTTGTTTGGACCCCCACGCTGGCAAAATCTAAAATCGGGTAATATGATTGATACTATAATTGGAGAGCTGTATGCATGTACTGGTGTGTATGTACAGTATGTGTATGCGTGTATGTCCGGAGTTGCAAAGCACACCGTTGCACCGGTTGCCTCCAAACTTTGCAAAAACACTTTTCAGGGATCTGGCATGAAACTGGTGTGGAAAGAAAAAAAACACCCATAGGGGGCGCTACGGCACTGTTTTAGATTTTAAATGGCCATAACTTGCACACCATTGCTCCGATTGCCTTCAGACTTGGGGAGTGTGCTTAGGGGGACGTGACGGATTGCAGTACTGGATTTCATGAATTTCGGACACGCGCATAGTCATAGCACCACCTACTAGCAACACAAAAAGCGTTTTATCTCGAGAAGAACCGTTCATTCGAACGGCTTCAAACTTGGCGGGTGCGTTGCTGGAGAACTAACAGAGTGCAGTGCCAAATTTCGGTATGAGTATGGCCATACCAAGAAAAAAAGTGCACCCATGGCGCCTCGTCTCCAGAGTCTATAGTTTTGAAGCAAAGAAAACAAGCTGGACCCTAAATGTTCATCTCAAAGTGCTAATATGAGCGTGAGCTGATCTCAAAGTGCGGGCTAATGTGAGCGTGAGTTGATCTCAAAGTGCGGGCTAATGTGAGCGTGAGTTGATCTCAAAGTGCTAATATGAGCGTGAGTTGATCTCAAAGTGCTAATGTGAGCGTGAGTTGATCTCAAAGTGCGGGCTAATGTGAGCGTGAGTTGATCTCAAAGTGCGGGCTAATGTGAGCGTGAGTTGGATGCAAACCTGTCTGCAGAAGTTGACGATGTCCTCCCACAGCTCTTTGGCCTCTCCCTCGTCATTCTGCCGCCGGGCCTCCACCAGCATGCTCTCCTTCCTGAGGCCGGCGGGCGCTCTGCCTCTGAGCTGTGTGAGGGGCAGCTGAGGCGCGTGGCAGGCCAGGCAGTGCTTGGCCTTCGCTTGGTTGATGAGGGTGCAGGCAGGACACGCCCACTGCTCAGGACACGCCCACTGCTCAGGACACGCCCACTGCTCCGTCCGGTCCGGAAGGGCGGCGCGGGCGGGAAACAACTTGGAGGCGTCCGATGCCGGTGACATTTCCTCTCTCAGGATGCTGAGCCGCCGACTGGGCAGAGAGAGCTGTGAGGCAGCGGGCAGGAGCTCTGGTTGGGTGGAGAGCTGTGAGGCAGCGGGCAGGAGCTCTGGTTGGGTGGAGAGCTGTGAGGCAGCGGGCAGGAGCTCTGGTTGGGTGGAGAGCTGTGAGGCAGCGGGCGCGGAGGGAGAGGGACTGCAGGCGCGCGCTTGGCTGAGATACGCCTGTGGGGGCGGCACCTCTCTGCGGCTGCAGGGGACTGGGTGGTGCTGCCCCGGAGACGGTGCAGCAAGCGCAGAGGGCGGAGGCTGCGGGTATGGGGCTTCGGCCGGGAGGGATTCCCCCCTGGTGGAGACGGAAAGGGACAGCAGCGCCGTGGCCGGAGGTTCTGGTTGTTCTTCTCCTGTTTGACCGCAGACTTCAGGCATGAGCAAGCACTCGGCGGGAATCTGGGGGAGGGAGAGTTTGCGTGGGCCACCACACGCAGAGCAGGACATGGAGATGGGCGTGTTCTGGAGGGTGCACCTCGAACAGTCCCACTTCAGTCCCTCCATACCTGCATCTTCTGGCTGTTTGGCCTTCTGGCTGGTTCCCTGCTGCCCACACGGGTCTGCGGACGCCCTGAGGGGGACGGAGCAGCTGCTGGAGCGTCGGGGGCGGGACTGGTCCGCCTCCCGTGCGCCCGGCGCTCCACTGTGGCCGCAGAGCGAGCAGGCCGGGCTGCTGGGGCCGTTGGCCGGCGTGCAGCGAGGGCACGACCAGCGCGTCTCCTCCCTGCCGCTGCCCCGCCACGTCCAGCGGGCCTCGGGCCGCCGGCGAGGAGCCTCACAGATGGAGCAGCGGGCGGCGGCAGCCGCGTTCAGGAAGGTACAGCGGACGCACGCCCACTGGCTGCTCATGGGCATCGAACCGGAGGAGAAACTGCAGAGAGAAAAGAGAAAGTCAGGATATTTTGGCCCTTTATCAAAAATCAGCTTGTCAATGTGGTCCACCTCTGACATGATGGATATGATGCCGTTTGATTGATTATATATTTATTGTAGAATTGATCAATACGACACTGGTTGTCTATGGCAGGGGTTCCCAAACTTTTCCGACCAAGTACCACTACGTACCAAACCACATTTAGCAGAAAGTCTAAATAACAATATAAGGCTATTAGCTGGTTCAAAATGGAGACACACGGACACACACACACACACACACACACACACACACACACACACACACACACGTCAACATTAGGCTGTGAAAAAGAGGACCCCTTTGAAAGTTTTTTTTCCCCTCGCCAAAATGTAGCCTAACTTTGGAGTGTTATTTAGCTACCTTCCTGACAAGCTAGCATGACATGGTTGGTACAAATCAAAGTCTTCTAGTTTCATATGATACCAGAAACTTCACTCTGGCTTTAAAACTGAGCCTGCTGCAGCCTCTGAAAGTAAATGTTCAAAATTGTGATGTTTCCCAAATATCGCGATATTTCCGAAAATCCGCCCAATCCAGCAAGTGCTCAGGGTTAATGTGTAAAAAAAAAAAAAGCAATTATCTGGCGGACCACAGTTTGGGAACCAATGGTCTATGGGAAGATCTGAACCTGAATTGTGAATTCTGATCAGATTCCACGCAAGCATGTCATTCTTTTTTTTATGATTATGGAGAGGGGAGAGATTTAGTGTCCCATGGTTCCCAAAAAATGGTCCAGTTACTTGGATAATCCATGTGGATTATTCACTTGCCTCATTGTGCAGAGACTGAGTGTGGGACTGTGCAGCAGACCCAGATTAGCTGTGCTGTAGAGCATCCAGGGAGACATGTGGAGCCCAGCCTCTGGCTGGCCCACTTTCCAGCTGGGCTGTCAGTCTGGGCATCATGCCCAAACCCCCCAGCGCAGCAGCCCCACCTGCTGGCCAGGTCACTGCACTGCAAACTGGCTCAATGTGCAGGTGCTCAGCTATTCCTCTCCTCTCCTACACTGTAAAAGTCTGCACACACAGTCAAACTGTTAAAAGCATTTTGAAAGCACTTTCTTTGAAAAGGCAACAGCACACACATAAAAAAAAAGCTGTTCTTCATCAATAATAACTGGATTATTTTGCTCAGCGATTATATCACATTGCATCCAAACACTGGATGCAATGCTGACGTCTCTTAGGAGTTTACTGCCATTTCAATCAAAGGCGCTCATAAATAATGCCTGTCGCTCGTCTCCTTATGCAGCATTCCCTACTGAGTACTCTCAGGTTCATTACTGCAGACAGTGTGACGCTTTATCTAATGCACAGACTAGCTCCAGGAGAAAAGACACGAAAAGGACAAATAAAACATAAAAAAATAATAATATAATAATAAAATAATAATAATGATAATTTTGCATTGCGGAGACATTGCTTTGTCTTTTTTTATTTTATGATGAAATAAGATGAGATAATAGAATGAGTATGTTGTTGATTGTGTCTGTGCCAGCAGGCTGCGCTGGCCAGCAGGCTGCGCTGGCCAGCAGGCTGCACTGGCCAGCCAGAAGATTTACACCTGCTTGCGTCATGACCCAAACCATGACCATATATGTGACTTATGCCTACCCCACACTACAGGATAATTTGCAAGATTATGGCCAAGATTCCCCCCTCCCGATTTTCTCGGGGGTGCTCCCGATTTGAAGCGCGTCGGGCAGATAATCTTCCCAAATGATCCTGTAGTGTGTGGGGTTCAAAGATTCACAATCGGGAAGACTGCCTCTTCCCGATTGTGAATCGGCCATATCTAACATGTTAGATATTTACAACCCGACAGGCGATTGCATCTTGAGCAGAGAGCCAGTAGTAGCTGCGTTTCCATTAGTTTTTCGCAAAACAATCTGGTCCGCGTCCACCCGCAGCCCCGCACAGAAACAAAGAACGAGGAAATTGTCATCAAGGTGAAATACCCGTGCGTCTTTGAACGGGACGGAAAACTAATGCTATACTGCAAAGCATGTAGCCTACAACAAGCGCTTAGGTCTCATAGCTTCCCGCATCGGCAAGTGTCCGCACGGAAAAGTGAGTCAAAATTAATCAGCAGACGCGCCCCTCCACAAGGCACCTACAGACGGTTTTCGCCTGGCCGTGCACAGTAGGCCTACACCCCGAATGGACGCGGCTGTCCGCGCAAATATTAGTTAAACAAATCCTTTCAGTGCAAATGCATTATAAAAACAAAAAATAAGATTTGTTTAGAAAACGAAATGACACAAATGTATTATTATTATTATTATCATCATTATTACTACTACACCCGGTGCGCACACTGAATAGGCATTTTAAAAGTTAACGTCGAGCCCTGCTTCCAATGTGAATCTTCGGCATAATCTTCTAGTGTGTGGGGTTGCGTTTGAACAAACGCGATTGTGTGTGTGTCCCAAGATTGAAATGTTAAAAAATCGGCTCTCTCTGTCCTGTAGTGTGTAGTAAGATTTTTATAATCTTCAAGGATTTGAAAATCCTGTAGTGTGGGGTAGGCATTACTTGATGCTAGCGTGCTCCACCTGGGCACCAGATGCACGCTTTGCGCGCACCTTTTGAAATGCAATCCTTTGTTCCACCTCCCCTTTCTCAAAGTCTTAGGTTGTAAAATAATAGGCAATAAAAGAAAATAATTGTGAAAAATGCCAAGAATGATTTCAACATCTTCTTTTTACAGAGTATTTTGATCATGAAAACTCAAAATATATGAATATGATCCATATGCATCAACCTGAATGTACATTATAGACCCAAATTCCTTCAGAAAAGCTCTCCATCTCCAGCACAGCATGCACAGCTCAGGCAGGGAGGCAACCAGCAGGGATTCCCCACTGGCATTACATTTCCTGTCAGTGAGTAACTGGACTCCTGCCTGGCACCGAGTCAGACACAGGCTGTCTGGCACCGAGTCAGACACAGGCCGTCTGGCACAGAGTCAGACACAGGCTGTCTGGCACCGAGTCAGACACAGGCCGTCTGGCACAGAGTCAGACACAGGCTGTCTGGCACCGAGTCAGACACAGGCCGCCTGGCACCAAGTCAGACACAGGCCGTCTGGCACCGAGTCAGACACAGGCTGTCTGGCACCGAGTCAGACACAGGCCGCCTGGCACCAAGTCAGACACAGGCCGTCTGGCACCAAGTCAGACACAGGCCGTCTGGCACAGAGTCAGACACAGACCGTCTGGCACAGAGTCAGACACAGGCCATCTGGTACCAAGTCAGACACAGGCCGTCTGGCACAGAGTCAGACACAGGCCGTCTGGCACCGAGTCAGACACAGGCCACCTGGCACAGAGTCAGACACAGACCGTCTGGCACAGAGTCAGACACAGGCCGTCTGGTACAGAGTCAGACACAGACCGTCTGGCACAGAGTCAGACACAGGCCGTCTGGTACAGAGTCAGACACAGGCCGTCTGGTACAGAGTCAGACACAGGCCGTCTGGTACAGAGTCAGACACAGGCCGTCTGGTACAGAGTCAGACACAGGCCGTCTGGCACAGAGTCAGACACAGGCCGTCTGGTACAGAGTCAGACACAGGCCGTCTGGCACAGAGTCAGACACAGGCCGTCTGGTACAGAGTCAGACACAGGCCGTCTGGCACAGAGTCAGACACAGGCCGTCTTGCACAGAGTCAGACACAGGCCGTCTGGCACAGAGTCAGACACAGGCCGTCTGGCACAGAGTCAGACACAGGCCGTCTTGCACAGAGTCAGACACAGGCCGTCTGGCACAGAGTCAGACACAGGCCGTCTTGCACAGAGTCAGACACAGGTCGTCTGGCACAGAGTCAGACACAGGCCGTCTGGCACAGAGTCAGACACAGGCCGTCTGGTACAGAATCAGACACAGACCACCTGGTACAGAGTCAGACACAGGCCAGTGGAACGTGTGGTGGCAGCAGAGAAGACTCACATTAGAGCCCCACATTCCCCCGGAGGAAAAGACACAAGTCCAGCTCTCAGGAGGAGGAGGAGGAGGAGATCATTGATGAATTTGATATAAGCAGTATATTTGCAGTAAGCTCGTCCTGAACTGAACTGTCGGCCATTGTGTGTCTTTTGATTCCCTTGTTGCACAGTTTGAGGCAGAATTTTAAAAGTATTTTAAAAGCAGGACTAAACCCCAAAACACTTTTTTTCAGCTTTTAACCAATATATATGACTTTGGGGGTGGTGTGTGAAAAATTCTGGTCAAAATTTCCACATTTGAGACCAAACTGTTACCATTGTACCATTTGTATCATTTTCAGCAGCATAAGTTCCCTCTATGGGTTGAACACTGCTTTTTTTGTGCCCTCAAATGAATGGACCTTGTGTCTGACAATAAAAATAAAGTGAATGGGATATTTGGTACATCGTGACGTCACGGTGGGGTTAGCACGCGCCCCACTCATGTGAAAAATTGTTTTTTTCCCCATTGATTATTACTGTAGTTCACGCGGCGCGAGCCCTTTAAGACCAATGCATCCCTGGGTAATGCCTACTGTGGCTAATATTAGCCGCTAGTTAGTTATGTTATATGGCAGTAAAACGCCACTGAATGACCAAATTGATATAACTTTTAACCATTTCGAGTAACATTGTTTCCATACAGATCACCAGCATTAGTTTGTTGTTTATGACGTGGCTATATTCATAACGTTTTCTATCTCGGATGCCTTATTTCGAATCCCACATAGGTTACGCTGGCGCAAAGCGTGTGGGTTTCAGGACGAAACAGCCTCGAGCCACTAACGTTATCTTTAGACCACAATATTCCTGGAATGCAAGTTTAACTAAACAGTTACATGTCCTCTGCATTCTACATAAAATTAAGATATTACGAGTTGTTCTATTTTGTATGTTACATACTTATTGGCCAAGATATGTTACTTTATCGGGGAGGAATTCTGACAGCTAAGAAGGGGAGTGTGGGCGGCCATCTTGCCTGCGGGGTTTTCGGATCGAGTGGAGAGCCGTTTTGCAAGAGATCTGGGGGGTTTAGTCCTGCTTTAAGCCTTGTGTCCACAGACAGCGTTTGTTCAGCGGTGCAGCCGCTTCTAGAAGTGACTGTGTGTGTTTGTGGGCGAGAGTTTGCACTGAGATGTGTGGACGAGATTTGGCCTAGGCGCCGCCCCCAGCACCCCGGTCTGCACAGGCAGCTGAGGCACAGACGTAGAGAGAGAGAGAGAGAGAGAGAGAGAGAGAGAGAGAGAGAGAGAGAGAGAGAGAGAGAGAGAGAGAGAGAGAGAGAGAGAGAGAGAGAGAGAGAGAGAGAGAGAGAGAGAGAGAGAGAGAGAGAGAGAGAGAGTCTGGTCTCGAGGACGATAGCATTTCAAAGCCAGTAAACCATGCACACATGCACATGCACACATGTACAGACAGGCACATTTCATACACAGAGACA
The DNA here is from genome assembly GCF_964638095.1 of Poromitra crassiceps. Taxonomy (NCBI): domain Eukaryota; kingdom Metazoa; phylum Chordata; class Actinopteri; order Beryciformes; family Melamphaidae; genus Poromitra; species Poromitra crassiceps. The sequence goes on along the minus strand of NC_139644.1, from coordinate 45,448,761 downwards.
ATTCAAAGTGCTTTACAAATGACATCAGCAAGCTGCCAGATGGCCAGATGGCGGGTGACATCATCAGTGATGTCATCAGTAACACACATGCCGCCTGGCATATATCGAATTCACGCTTGTTTTCTTTTCTTTTTTCCTTTTTGCAATCTCCCCACTCGGCCTCTATAGTGATTGGTGCAGAGAAAATGGGTTAGCGTGAAGGCAATGTCAGAGTGAAGAAGGAAATTGAGCTTAAAGGAGGACTTACCCCCTAGATATGTATTAGAACAGTGATTTGAAAATACCTATGGAAAAAACCAAGAAATGACATATACTCTTGTCTATACTAGACTCTTTGGCTGTGTTTAAGTCAAGATTTATTTTCGGAAATCGACGCCATTACAGTTTGCCTACTGCCTCAAAAATAATTTATTTGAGAGGGGCAATATCTTTATAAATATCAACAACTAGCCAACGCTGTTGGTCTGTATGGAAACAGAAAATCTGAAAATGGTTGAAAGTTATATCAATTTGGTAATTCAGTGGCGAACTAGAAATTTAATTATTTTTCTGCATGTATCTCTATGGCAGGTGTCAAAACTACGTTACGAGAGCAAAGTGACATGGGCTCATTACAGCATCACCGCACAATAGGAGAAACCCCCCGCTCTGGGGTAACACAATGCGAGATTTCTCCACGTCATTCCCTCGTACAACTAGCGATAAACCGCGCAATTAAATCTGTTTTTAATTTGCGTTTTGGGGCTTTTCGTGATTCTTGTTAAAAGTTGTGCAAAAGTTTTCCTCTCAGCGCAGTTGCAGGCTGCGCCCTGGCTGGCGAAACAGCCTGGCTCCTCCATGCATGGGGCGCTCTGTAACCTCACGGAGCAACAAACAAACACAGACAGAAATAGCTGGTGTGCGATTTTTCTTTGTGCGATTGAGGGAATCCCGCATCTTTTTGCGAAGGTGCAACTGGACAGGACGCTTTTCACAGACGGTCGGGCACAGTAGCTGAGTAGCCTGTCGGATCTCTCCTCCTCCTCCTCCGCCCATTCACAGTCTGTCTGCTGTGCGCGCCCCCGCGGGTGCATGAGTGCAGACTCTCCCGTTTGACTGGCCGAGAGAAAGTGCTTCCAAGTCGGACTGATAATATAAACAACATAATTAGAGCTTATCCAGGTAAGATATTTATAATGTAATGACACATTCAGCGATAAACTGTCTACAATGAAGACATATGTCAAATATGACAACGTGGTGTTCAGTATTTTAAGAGCACAGGAGCTACTTGCTTGATCAAACGGTCAAACCCAATCCGCACAGCAAAACACACACACACAGACACACCGAGAGAGCCCAGCTTCTGCTGCGCGCGCCGCCGGAGCTTGGCGCTAGTGCATGAGGTTTACAATACGACTCTCTCCCGCCCGCTCCCGCCTGCCTGGGCTGGAGACAGTGCTTCCCACTCGGACTGATAATATAAACATCATCATTCGAGCTTATCCAGGTAAGATAGTGACACATTCAGCGGGAAACTAACTATAATTAAGACATGTGCCAACTTTGACGACGTTTGGTTCAGTATTTTAAGAGCAAACTTCAATAGGAATATAGGCTTGGAGTTCTGAGGAGCCAAAAGGGTACAGGGGGGGTAGGGGAGTAATTATCTTGAAATCCCATAGTCTTTGGGGGCACTGTGACGTCAGTGTGCCCCTAATCTCCCATTCATTTGAGAAAAAAAAAAAAAGCAGTGTTCGACCCTTAGAGGGCGCTTATGCCAGTTATGCTGCTGAAAAATGATACAAATGGTAAAATGGCAACAGTTTGGTGTCAAATGTGGAAATTCCAGAATTCTTCACACATCACCCCCAAAGTCATATATATTGGTTAAAAGCTGAAAAAAAGTGTTTTGGAGGTAAGTTCTCCTTTAACGAGTTGACAGTTCAGTCTGATATCAAGCTGAAATCGTGGCCCAACAGCCAAACATGTCAGGGGGTCTCCAGTGTGGTTCCTGGCTCTGGCCCGGCTCACCTGCGCTCTCGGTGCCTGGTGGGCCTGGGGAGCTGGCGGGGGAGGAAGGTGCTCTGGCTGCTCCTCAGACAGCCCATGACGGGGGACGGGGGCAGAGCCGCTCCCCGGGACACGGGTGAGGCGGGCAGGGCGTCGCCCACGCCCTCTTCCACCAGGGAGGAGCTGGAACTTCCCATGATGCTCCTCCTGGCTCATGCTGTGAGGAGGCAGAGAAGCAGCAGACTCGTGTCAGACATGAACAAGGTATATCTCTGTTTTTGATTTCCCACACCAAGAGCTATTAATAACACTTTACAACGAGGGCCCATTAATTAACGGTTGGTTAATATTAACTAACCTTGGACTGAACCTCAGTGACTTCATGCCTGAATTACAACCACAACACCTTGGAACACTGCTGATTTCCATCCAGCTCTGTATCATTACAAAATCAGTAGTGTATCCAAAAACTGTAAGCAGTTTTGAAGTCATTCATTTAGTTTGACAGTTCTTGAGAGTTGATTTGAGTTCAGTTCTGGACCAGTGATTCCATTTGTGCATGAATGACATCACTGGTCCACAGCTATGCCGTAAAATGGCCTAGCTGTGGCTGGACAAAATTCTTGAAACAGAGACACAGAGTCCACATTGCCAAATTAGATTAACTAATTGCTTATTAAGCATTACCTAACCCATAATGAATGTACCATTGTTGTAAAGTGGTTATATTACAAAAAGCAAAGCAAAATGACTTTACTGTCAAATTTGTACGACTTTCTAATTCGTTAAGGACAATTAGCCTAAAGATATATTTTTTAATTCAATCCAGATCGCCAATAATTTCTGCCAATATATTTCAATTTGATCAGTGTCACCCCCTCCCCCCAAATAACAAAAAAGTCAAATATTCGATAATATTGAATATCGTAATAGTTCTCATATCGACCCACCTCCCCATGAATGGTGATAATAATGGGGATTATCGGGGGAGATTTTGAGCACCGCAATACTCTCATTTCGGATATTGTCCAAGCTTCATATAAACTTTAGTCTGCAGGCAGTGTATCGGCCGTGACAGAGTGATATCAGTGCAGCGCAGTCAGACTCTGCGCCGCAGAGCGATGATGGGACAGACAGAGATGCTGTCTGTTTGTGAGTGACATTGCTTAGGAATCAGAGGGTCAAACACACTGCTGCCTCTGTCATCCTGCTACCTTGTGGGTTCAGCTCGCTCCTTCACTCTGCTATAGTCTGGTCCTTATTCACTCAAATTCCCTCCAAAAACCACCTTCAGGTGGTGACACATTTTATCCTCAGTGAAACGCAGAGATAACCTTCATATCCCATCTCAAAACAAATAGTCTCCCATCACTTTGCCTGCTGCCTTGTCTCGTTGAAACGATCTCAAAATCATTCAAATTAAGAAAATAAACCATCTTTTTGTGTGTCTTTGTGTCTGTGCAGATGCAGGTGCAGATGCAGCCCTGCAGAAGTTCAAATCGGCTCAAAGTAAACCCGATGCAACTGCAATACAGCTGGTGGCTGAAGGGGGAAACTGCAGCAGCAGCAGCAGCAGCCAGCATGGTGACAGTAGAAGCAGAAGACAGACAGAGAGCGCTGGCTTACCGACGGTCAGTGCAGCTCCGCGGGGGGATGGATGCTGTCGGCAGCCCTCCCAGATCTCCATGCATGTATCCTCATCAGTGGAAGCGCAGTGGATGATGTGCACAGTCACCCACTTGTCCCTTCTCAGCACTGTCAAGCCGGAGATAATGCAAAAGAAAAATACAACTTCCGCTTACAAATTTCAAAGTACAATATCTGTTGAACATCACGGGTTGCAACCAGGGATGGATATATAAGTATATACTGATATTCAATTTTTTGGGAAAGGATCTATATATATAGGTGTTGCAATCATGAGTCCAAATTGTATATATATATATATATAGAGAGAGAGAGAGAGAGAGAGAGAGAGAGAGATCCTTACCAAAAAAAATTAATATCATGGAAAAAATATTTCACTTTGTGTGTAATGAATCTATAATCTATGAAAGTTTCACTTTTTGAAAGAAATTATGGAAAGAAAACTAACTTTCCATGGTATTCAAATTTTTGGGAAAGGATCTGTATATATAGGTGTTGCAATCATGAGTCCAAATTTTATCTTGACATATTTTTGTTATTATTATGGAAAGCAAAGATCAGGCATTAAATTACCACAAATCTATTTAGACTTCATATATATACAGTATATATATATATATATATATATATATATATATATATATATATATATATATATATATATATATATATATAGATATATAGATATATATATATATGGAGGGGGGGGACTCTTCTGCGGGCCGGTCGGACTTGATTGGCGGGCCAGATGCAGTTGAATAGCCCTACAGTCAGTGGATAGGACACTGGTCACTGGTTCTCAACCTGTGGTACGTGGGGCTCCCTTGCTGAGGATGATAATTTCTGAGGTGGTACTTGATGTAAAAAGGTTGACATTTCAACAGCAATTGGTAAGGGTAATGATAATAACAACCATAAAGGTAATAAATATGAAAAGCTAAAATAAACTATAAAAAAGTGCAGGCTATGTAGTGGTGTTGAGCATTAATCCTGTGCAAGACTGAGTCCAAGGATATAGTCCACAGATGTGTAAAGATGTAGGCCTAACATGGTTGTAAATCTCTATTCAACAAAATAAATGTGGGTATTCGCTTCACGACATCCCTGTGATTCAGAAACCTCTAATCTGGTCACAAGTGTCATTTGTGCTTTTATTTTGTAGTCAAAATCCCCAGATTTACGGTTTTACTCTGTCTAACACGTGCTAGCTTGAAGCAGCTTGCCTTCTCCTTTGCCGTACTAGAGACATTTCTCTCGGGACATTTGCAGGACACCGGGTGCCGGCAGGCGGCAGCCCGCCTCGCCGCCCATCAGTCGGCCCGGTATCGACCCTCTCTGTCCGGTCAGGAGGAGGGCCTGTCCCGTCAGGAGGAGGGTCTGGTTCCTTCATGTTGAAACGCGTTGATCACACACACCGAACTCCATGAAAAATCTCGTAGTTTAATGCTGCTTTTTTCTTATCGGCACAGGTAGACACCTCGACACACATGACTGAAGACATTTCACGAATCACTGCAGTCTTCTGGTTCATTCGGCGTAAGTGATTCACAAAGCAACACTTTATTTCAATAAAATGCGAACTGAACCAAACTTTAGTAGCCTACTCATACTCACATTGCTTGGTGTCTGTTTATGTTTATCCTGGTGGAAGAAGTTGGGCCCTGGGGGAATAACGGTGGAACCGAGTTGAAAAGTTGAAAGTTTTTAAATACTGCCTGGTGCATTGGAATAGGCCTATACAGAATTGAATACTATACTAAAGGTAGAAAAAAGAAGTCATAAACATAAAAAGATGTTCTATCTTTGCCGACAAGCAAAGCCTTATATGGACATATTTTCTTGAATGGAGTTTGGCCTGTTCCAGCATCCACGCGAGGGAGAACAGTAATGAAATTGTTTCATTATGCGCGTAGCAGTCTCGAGGGACGGACGGGCGCGTGCATCATCATTGATATAAATAGGCAGGTGACGCAGCACCGTCGCGTGCAGGGGGTTCACTTGGGGATTGCCAGGTGTTGCAATCGTGACCTATCTTTGAGTCCAAATTGTATCTTGACATCTTTTTGTTATTATTATGGAAAGCAAAGATCAGGCATTAAATGACCACACATCTAGAATTTATTTAATTATGTATATGTATATGGAGAATAACTTGATTTCACTATAATTTAATTATATATATATATATAATTAAATTATAGTGAAATCAAATTATTCTCCAGTAGATACATACACCGGTATATATATATACACACACCATAATTAAATAAATTCTAAATAACTGGAGAATAGTTTGATTTCACTATAATTTAATCAACTACAGGCCAAATAGAGGATGACCAGAGGTTTCACTCTCACCACTGTTATCTCTCCCCACACAAAATGTAGCCTACTGATACTGTAGTGTAGATTGTTACAATTCGATACTAAATCAACATCAAAATTCACATCTGATCAAATGAGGGTCTGCTGCAGCCATATATGGAGGTGACATGAAAACGTGAGAAAGTATCTTTGCACATCACCTGCAGCCCTACTGTATGTGTCGTTGGTCAACAATTAAGGGGCAAATTAACACATCCATGCAGTGATTTGTTTTATCCATTTTAATACCACAATGTTCCCTTTTACACATATTTTTCATCGTTGATTAACCCATTGATACCTGATGCAGCATTTGTGTGTGTATCCCTTTAAGACCGCGAACCGCGTCACACGGTCTTAAAGGGATACACACACAAATGCTGCATCAGGTATCAATGGGTTAACATCAGTTGTAAAGCATCTGGATATAGGCTCATAAAAATCCAACTCACACACACATCTAGCCAATATTCATTCATAAAGAAATCGGTCATGTCATTTCATGAAATATAAAACATTCACACTCAGCACAGATCACAGCTCAAATCTAATAATATTCTGGTAAATTACAGAGTGAAATAGAATGGTATGAACTAGGGTTTGACTGCTCTATGAGGCGGGGCTCATCTTGGCCTTTTATTGGAAATGGCATATGGACCAGACAGTGTCATCCACCTTTCATCATCATCATCATCATCCTCGCTTTGAATGGAGCGTTTCAGTGTGCTAACTGAGGCTCTTCTTCTCTGACAACAATCTAATTCTGCAGAACACCAAATTGTTAAATACCAGCTTTATAAACACTTATGTCGGCGCATTAGGGCCATTGTAGGTTATTCTTTTTCTACCGTAGCCAGACATCTTTGAGAGTGAGAGGGGGGAAATAATCACATTTCTCAGCAAAAACTCTCAAATTAAAGCCAGAAATTTGTGGGAAAACTCTGAATTTCTGAATCATAACCTGACGACATCATTCCTTTCACGATCTAGAGAAGTAAACTTGATGCCATGTTTGTGGCAGCTCCTCAGGCAGTGTCTGTGCCGTTCAGACGCAAATGTTCCACTTGGTTGATCGTACCCATGCAGGGAAGCAATGCAGTTCTTAGCTGAAGGGGGGGGGCGGGGGAATCTCTCTGGCAAAAAACAACAACAGCTAATACGCCGCCGTAAATGCTAGCTAAGGGCAATGGCAATTCACAAATATCAGTGACGGCTTTAAAAAACCCTTATTGGGGTGTAGTGCTGTGTGAGCGCAGGGGAGCGGAGCTCCCACACTTTTTCTCCAAAGGTTTGTTTTTACAATAGTAAAATAGGGGGGAGGGGGTTGTTCCTCATATAGGTGCGCTCCCCAGTTCTCCAAATAGCACTACACACCTGCTTATCGGTCAAACCCTAGTGTGAACTTTTGAGACGTTTGAGAGAATGAACAAAGGCACTGGCTCAGTGACTTGTGGTGTCTCTGGTTTGGGAGGAGGTGTGTGGTTCTCCAGAAGGGTCACAGTTCATCATGGTCCAGATGTTTCCATCAGCAGCTCACTTCCTCCAAACCTCCTCTCCTGAAATATAGGTGGCTTTGACGGTGAGGGCGTCGTCGAGCAACACCAGGTCTGCAGAGGAGATTGTACATACATACACATATAAGGAACATAATAGACAGATTTACGAGGCAGACGGTGCGCCTGAAGGCATCACGGTGAAGGCTGACCTGCGTCTGAGCCAAAGTCCAGACTTCCCTTCTGCTGGCTGACGCCCAGCAGCTGAGCCGGGTGCAGAGAGGCCGCCTCAAGAGCTTCCTCTGTACTGCAGCCTGCACACACACACGACACATGCACGACACACACACACACATGACACACACACAACACGCACACACATATGCACACCAATATCAGGATCGGGTGATTTGACGGCATGTTTGAATGAAAGATGGATTTGAACAGGAAATCACACACACACACACACACACACACACACACACACACACACACACACACACACACACACACACACACACACACACACACACACACACACACACACACACACACACACACACTAACTATCCCTGCACCTTTTCCCCCTTGCCAAATGTTATCAGTCGGTGTATCTTTACTGTGTAACTCACCTGAAGCCTGCCTGAAGTGCCTTACACACATATCCATTGTGGCTATGCTGCCACAGAGGGTGTTGGTACCTGAAACATATACAAGTATAAAATAATCTTTAATCATGTTCAATAAACAGATAAACAATAAACAACAAACAGATAATTAAGACAGAATCAGTTGAATATTTTAAACCACTTATTATTTTCTTCTACTATCTTCCTAGCATCCTTTAGTACTGTTACATACAGTGCTGTGCAAAACAAATGAAAAAGCACATGATCTGTTTTTATACAGATCATATCGACATTGGTAGATATCGATTATCGGCTATAACAGCAATGTTAATATCGCTTATCGTATCGGCCAACATTTTCATATCAGTGCATCTCTAATTATTACTAGTAGCCTAGATCAGGTTCTCCTGGATTCATGTGATTTACTAAACTACCAAGTTATTGCAGGCAGTGGAACTCATTCATTCATCCTGAATGCTAACAGGGTTGTCATGTTGTGGTTTGGGGTTCATTGTAGAATGAACAGACATGTGGTTTTGTGCTTTAAAAGTGAAAGTAAAATGAGACCTGCCACGTAAGCGTGCAGCCCCTGGATCTCGATGACCTGCTGTCCCAGAGTGTGTCGACCAGGAGGAAGACCCATCGCTGTGATGGCATCTGTCACCAGAACCAAGCCTGGAGGACAAAGCACCATGTTAAACCTGTCACCAGAACCAAGCCTGGAGGACAAAGCACCATAGCAGCATAGCAAAAGTGGTAGCATGAAGCACCAGAGTTAATGATCATCCAATCTCAAAACCTCCTTTCAATTCTTCTATACTCTGCAGGCCTGCAGAGGAACCCTGCAGAGGAACCCTGCAGAGGAACCCTGCAGACATCTAGACTGCTGCTTTTATTGTATTGTTTAGTTTGAGAGAAGGCATCTTTACATTCAGCTGTATTATAAAGAAGAGAGTAGAGAGAGACATGAGGCATGACACAGAAGTGAGTCCCTATTGTTATTGGCTCCGTAGCCACCCTGAAAAACGAAACTGCAAATGCACGGGGAAAAAAGCCAACGGTCGGCAGCTGTTACATGTACTGCTAATGTGTTGTTCTGTGAAAAACACTATCCTCAGTGGGGAACATCGCCTGAGCAGGAAAACAACCTACTACCCTGCAGATCTTTAATCTCACTACCTTCATTAACTCCTCTCTGTCCTCTGGTCTTGTCCCGCCTGCTCTAAAGACTGCAAGAGTCAAGCCTCTGCTTAAGAAACCGTCCCTTGACCCTACTGCTATTCACAACTACAGACCTGTCTCTCTTCTCTCATTCCTTTCCAAAACCCTCGAACGAGCAGCGTCCGAACAACTTTCTCTCTATCTCTCCCAAAATGACCTCCTGGACCCTCTGCAGTCCGGTTTCAAGGCCTCTCACTCCACTGAGACAGATCTTCTTGCTGTCACAGAGGCCCTTCACACTGCTAAGGCCTCATCCCTCTCCTCTGTTCTTGTCCTCCTTGACCTGTCTGCTGCCTTTGATACAGTCAACCACCAAATCCTTCTTTCCACTCTGTCTGACCTCGGCATTTCAGGTTCTGCACTCTCCTGGTTTGCTTCCTACCTCTCGAACCGCTCATACCAGGTCTCATGGAGAGGGTCCCTCTCCAGATCCTGTCCTCTTACCACCGGTGTCCCCCAGGGCTCAGTCCTGGGCCCCTTACTTTTCCTTCTCTATATCAGATCTCTTGCCTATGTGATCTCTTCTCATGGCTTTTCTTATCACTGCTATGCTGATGACACCCAGCTTTTCCTTTCCTTCCCCCCCTCCGACACTCAAATCGAGGCTTGCATCTCTGCATGCCTCAAAGACATTAGCGACTGGATGTCTGCCCACCACCTCAAGCTCAACCTTGGTAAGACAGAGCTACTCTTCCTCCCAGGAAAAGACTGCCCTCTCGCAGATCTCTCCATCTCCATTGACAACACCACTGTACTTCCCTCCCAAACAGCTAAGAACCTTGGGGTGATCCTTGACAACCAGCTGTTTTGCTCTGCCAACATAGCTGCTACAGCACGCTCCTGTAGGTTCTCTCTCTACAACATCCGCAAAATCCGTCCCTTTCTCACAAGAGAAGCGACTCAACTCCTGGTCCAGTCTCTTGTCTCCTCCCGCCTGGACTACTGCAACGTGCTCCTGGCCGGCCTACCTGCCACCGACATCCGACCGCTTCAGCTCATTCAGAACGCTGCAGCCCGTCTGGTATTCAACCAACCCAAATTCTCTCACGTCACTCCCCTCTTCCAGGAGCTCCACTGGCTTCCCATCTCGGCCCGCATCAAATTCAAGACACTGGTACTGGCCTACAGGGCAGTACACCAGTCAGCTCCCCTGTACCTGCAATCCATGGTCAGATTCCAAACCTCTCAGCGCTCCCTTCGCTCCTCCACCAGTGCAGGTCGCCTCGCCCCTCCTTCGCTACGGGGGCTCAAAAGTCGCTCATCCCGATCTCGACTCTTCTCGTCCCTGGCACCTCAATGGTGGAACGAGCTTCCACCTTTGGTCAGGACAGCTGAATCACTGCCGATCTTTCGGAAAAGACTAAAGACACACCTTTTCAGGCTCCATCTGGGCCCTTCTTGATCTAACTTCGTTCTCTCTCTTTCCTTATTTAAAAAAAAAAAAAAAAAACTAACCTAAACTTGTACCACTAACCTAAACTTGTACCACTGTTCCTTCAGAAGTTGTAGTTGTCATAGACTGTGCTCCATAGTTGATTGCTCTATTGCTGACAAAAAATGTGTTATTGTAAGTCGCTTTGGATAAAAGCGTCTGCCAAATGATGTAATGTAATGTAATGTAATGTAATCTGTGCTGCTGATAATGTTTCTAGACCCGATCATCGATCCAGCAGAGTCTCCATGTTTTTGGAAGCCTGGCAGAAGATGAGCTGGGTTGTTGTGTGGAGCTCGAAGCATGAAGGAAAAACAGATGTAAAACTGTATTTTGTAAAACAAAAATTACAACCTGTTTCACAGACATGAACACAGGAAGTCTGTTTCACACAGACGTGAACACAGGAAGTCTGTTTCACAGACGTGAACACAGGAAGTCTGTTTCACACAGACGTGAACACAGGAAGTCTGTTTCACAGACGTGAACACAGGAAGTCTGTTTCACACAGACGTGAACACAGGAAGTCTGTTTCACAGACGTGAACACAGGAAGTCTGTTTTACAGACGTGAACACAGGAAGTCTGTTTCACACAGACGTGAACACAGGAAGTCTGTTTCACAGACGTGAACACAGGAAGTCTGTTTCACAGACGTGAACACAGGAAGTCTGTTTCACAGACGTGAACACAGGAAGTCTGTTTCACAGACATGAACACAGGAAGTCTGTTTCACAGACATGAACACAGGAAGTCTGTTTCACAGACGTGAACACAGGAAGTCTGTTTTACAGACGTGAACACAGGAAGTCTGTTTCACAGACGTGAACACAGGAAGTCTGTTTCACAGACGTGAACACAGGAAGTCTGTTTTACAGACGTGAACACAGGAAGTCTGTTTCACAGACATGAACACAGGAAGTCTGTTTCACAGACGTGAACACAGGAAGTCTGTTTCACAGACGTGAACACAGGAAGTCTTTTTCACACAGACGTGAACACAGGAAGTCTGTTTCACAGACGTGAACACAGGAAGTCTGTTTCACACAGACGTGAACACAGGAAGTCTGTTTCACAGACGTGAACACAGGAAGTCTGTTTCACACAGACGTGAACACAGGAAGTCTGTTTCACAGACGTGAACACAGGAAGTCTGTTTCACACAGACGTGAACACAGGAAGTCTGTTTCACAGACGTGAACACAGGAAGTCTGTTTTACACAGACGTGAACACAGGAAGTCTGTTTTACAGACGTGAACACAGGAAGTCTGTTTCACAGACATGAACACAGGAAGTCTGTTTCACAGACATGAACACAGGAAGTCTGTTTCACAGACGTGAACACAGGAAGTCTGTTTTACAGACGTGAACACAGGAAGTCTGTTTTACAGACGTGAACACAGGAAGTCTGTTTCACAGACATGAACACAGGAAGTCTGTTTCACAGACGTGAACACAGGAAGTCTGTTTCACAGACGTGAACACAGGAAGTCTGTTTCACACAGACGTGAACACAGGAAGTCTGTTTCACAGACGTGAACACAGGAAGTCTGTTTCACACAGACGTGAACACAAGAAGTCTGTTTCACAGACGTGAACACAGGAAGTCTGTTTCACACAGACGTGAACACAGGAAGTCTGTTTCACAGACATGAACACAGGAAGTCTGTTTCACAGACGTGAACACAGGAAGTCTGTTTCACACAGACGTGAACACAGGAAGTCTGTTTCACACAGACGTGAACACAGGAAGTCTGTTTCACAGACGTGAACACAGGAAGTCTGTTTCACATAGACGTGAACACAGGAAGTCTGTTTCACAGACGTGAACACAGGAAGTCTGTTTCACACAGACGTGAACACAGGAAGTCTGTTTCACAGACGTGAACACAGGAAGTCTGTTTTACACAGACGTGAACACAGGAAGTCTGTTTCACACAGACGTGAACACAGGAAGTCTGTTTCACAGACGTGAACACAGGAAGTCTGTTTCACAGACGTGAACACAGGAAGTCTGTTTCACAGACGTGAACACAAGAAGTCTGTTTCACAGACGTGAACACAGGAAGTCTGTTTCACACAGACGTGAACACAAGAAGTCTGTTTCACAGACGTGAACACAGGAAGTCTGTTTCACACAGACGTGAACACAGGAAGTCTGTTTCACAGACATGAACACAGGAAGTCTGTTTCACAGACGTGAACACAGGAAGTCTGTTTCACACAGACGTGAACACAGGAAGTCTGTTTCACACAGACGTGAACACAGGAAGTCTGTTTCACAGACGTGAACACAGGAAGTCTGTTTCACATAGACGTGAACACAGGAAGTCTGTTTCACAGACGTGAACACAGGAAGTCTGTTTCAAACAGACGTGAACACAGGAAGTCTGTTTCACACAGACGTGAACACAGGAAGTCTGTTTCACATAGACGTGAACACAGGAAGTCTCGCATTTAGGATAACTACCGATCTCCTCGCTGATGATCTCATTTGCTGATGTAGGTAAGATGTGAGGCATCATATTAAGTTGAGACTGTTTCATAACCAGTCAGAAGTTCCTCGTAGCTGCTTTCAGTCTAAAATGCATGTTTGATGCTTTCATGTCTCGTTAATAACAACACTTTCACTAACGTTAGTTTGGAGACCTACATCTTGAGTTTACCCAAAACTAGCAGCTAGTCCGATCAGCCTGCTGCAAAGACGCTAACACAGTAGGCTATAAAATAAGCATAGCAGAAACGTCAAATCGGACGGACCACCATGTTTCTACGGCATATATCTTTGAACGTTACAGTTAAAGGTGAAAATGACAACAGAAATCAACAATAAACAAGTTTGCTGATATCTCTGCATCCAATCAATCACCAGTTGTCTACCTGACTGTTGTTGTTAGCGCGACGTCTCAGTGATTCGGTCTATAGGCTTCCTGAACGTGAAAAAAGGAGATAGTAGAAGTGAGATATTTCCCTCTCTAAAACCTCTAGGTTAGAAGCAGAGAACCGGGGAGAGAGAAATGAAACTCCTCCGGTTGCAGTTCTCGTCCTGACCTGAAGGGTGCGCCCTGTGGGCGATGCGCAGGGCAGCAGGGTTGGTGTGGATCCCATCTGCGATCATGCCGTAGTACACCGTCCTGCCAGCAGGGATCTGGTCGCTGGTCAGCAGACCCACGATGCCTGGGTCACGATGGTGGAACTACAGCAAAGACCAAACAAGACGTCATGAGTAAAGGCGAGAACACATGCGGCCGATTAGCTGGCGTCGCCCATGTCTGTGCGTCTGTCAGGGCACACACAAAGCACTCTGCACATTTTACAACTTGATCTCATCTGATCATTCAAATACATGGATATTTTCACGACGACGTGCCTTTGGGAAAGTCCCTTGAGCCTGTTGCTGTATGGTTTCTTCTATTTCTCCACCTCCGCCTTTTCCTTTACAGACGGGCTGCCCGTGCCATTTGGAACTTTTGATCAGATATATTCTGAAAGACGCAGCTCTATTACCAAACCGTTTACAGTAAGTGACCGGAATGGTAGGCAAACACTGCAATTGTCTGGCGCACAACATACATGTTAGTTGCCCGTCGGCTGTAGTCTTTGCGGGCGGTGTGCAACAGTCGTTTTTTGTTGCCTCTAGTCCTTTGCCGTTGCCCTGGTGTGTCCCAGGCTTTAGCCCAGTGATACTCAACTTGCGGCCCGGGGGCCAGATGCGGCCCGCAATAGGGTGGTGACTGGCCCCCCTATCTATCCTGTGTGCATAAGAGGTTCATAAGGTTCATTTTCTTTTTGGAGAGGGCCTTTATTGAAGTGAGCAAACTGAATTTCTAACTTTTGTTGTTTATTAATATCAGAAACTCCGACTCACTCACCTCCTTCAAAACCTAACTCAAATCCCACCTCTTCAAAACAGCCTACAATATCTGACTTTTACCTCTAACCACCATTCCATCTCTGCAATCTATTGATTTGTATTTGTTTTGTATCTGTATTTGTTCTTGTTATTTAGTTTTGTTTACTGTATTACTTTTCTATGTATTGTAAAGCGTCTTTGAGTTCCCCAGAAAAGCGCTATATAAAACTTATGTGTTATTATTATTATTATTATTATTACTAATCTTTGTTCATTAACTGGCCCCTGGCATCCTATCATTTTGCAAAAGTGGCCCCTGGTCAAAGCAAGTTGAGTATCCTTGCTTTAGCCTTTGTAGTTTTCAGCATGCATGCAGTGAATATTTGAATATGAATTGAAACAAAGCACTGGATAATGGCTACAGAGGTTGTGTGTGAGGACTAGTGGGCACTTACAGGTAGCATGGCGTTGAAGAGATGTGTGATGAAGGAGCACTTACAGGCAGCATGGTGTTGAAGAGGTGTGTGATGAAGGAGCACTTACAGGTAGCATGGTGTTGAAGAGATGTGTGATGAAGGAGCACTTACAGGCAGCATGGTGTTGAAGAGGTGTGTGATGAAGGAGCACTTACAGGTAGCATGGTGTTGAAGAGGTGTGTGATGAAGGAGCACTTACAGGTAGCATGGTGTTGAAGAGGTGTGTGATGAAGGAGCACTTACAGGCAGCATGGTGTTGAAGAGGTGTGTGATGAAGGAGCACTTACAGGCAGCATGGTGTTGAAGAGGTGTGTGATGAAGGAGCACTTACAGGCAGCATGGTGTTGAAGAGGTGTGTGATGAAGGAGCACTTACAGGTAGCATGGTGTTGAAGAGGTGTGTGATGAAGGAGCACTTACAGGTAGCATGGTGTTGAAGAGGTGTGCGATGAAGGAACACTTATAGGCAGCATGGTGTTGAAGAGGTGTGTGATGAAGGAGCACTTACAGGTAGCATGGTGTTGAAGAGGTGTGTGATGAAGGAGCACTTACAGGTAGCATGGTGTTGAAGAGGTGTGTGATGAAGGAGCACTTACAGGTAGCATGGTGTTGAAGAGGTGTGTGATGAAGGAGCACTTACAGGTAGCATGGTGTTGAAGAGGTGTATGATGAAGGAGCACTTACAGGCAGCATGGTGTTGAAGAGGTGTGTGATGAAGGAGCACTTACAGGTAGCATGGTGTTGAAGAGGTGTATGATGAAGGAGCACTTACAGGTAGCATGGTGTTGAAGAGGTGTATGATGAAGGAGCACTTACAGGTAGCATGGTGTTGAAGAGGTGTGTGATGAAGGAGCACTTACAGGTAGCATGGTGTTGAAGAGGTGTGTGATGAAGGAGCACTTACAGGTAGCATGGTGTTGAAGAGGTGTGTGATGAAGGAGCACTTACAGGCAGCATGGTGTTGAAGAGGTGTGTGATGAAGGAGCACTTACAGGTAGCATGGTGTTGAAGAGGTGTGTGATGAAGGAGCACTTACAGGTAGCATGGTGTTGAAGAGGTGTGTGATGAAGGAGCACTTACAGGCAGCATGGTGTTGAAGAGGTGTGTGATGAAGGAGCACTTACAGGCAGCATGGCGTTGAAGAGGTGTGTGATGAAGGAGCACTTACAGGCAGCATGGTGTTGAAGAGGTGTGTGATGAAGGAGCACTTACAGGTAGCATGGTGTTGAAGAGGTGTGTGATGAAGGAGCACTTACAGGCAGCATGGCGTTGAAGAGGTGTGTGATGAAGGAGCACTTACAGGCAGCATGGTGTTGAAGAGGTGTGTGATGAAGGAGCACTTACAGGTAGCATGGTGTTGAAGAGGTGTGTGATGAAGGAGCACTTACAGGCAGCATGGTGTTGAAGAGGTGTGTGATGAAGGAGCACTTACAGGCAGCATGGTGTTGAAGAGGTGTGTGATGAAGGAGCACTTACAGGCAGCATGGCGTTGAAGAGGTGTGTGATGAAGGAGCACTTACAGGCAGCATGGCGTTGAAGAGGTGTGTGATGAAGGAGGCTCCATGCTGGACAGCGTCCTCAGCCTGGGACAGGTTGGCCACAGAGTGACCTGCATGGAGACGCCAGGATGAAGCAGAATCAGAGCTGCTCAGACTGTTTAGTGGGGAGAGACTTGTTGGGACAGAGTGTTTTCAGTCAGACTGTTTAGAGGGGAGAGACTTGTTGGGACATAGTGTTTTCAGTCAGAATGTTTAGAGGGGAGAGACTTGTTGGGACAGAGTGTTTTCAGTCAGAATGTTTAGAGGAGAGACTTGTTGGGACAGAGTGTTTTCAGTCAGAATGTTTAGAGGGGAGAGACTTGTTGGGACAGAGTGTTTTCAGTCAGAATGTTTAGAGGGGAGAGACTTGTTGGGACAGAGTGTTTTCAGTCAGAATGTTTAGAGGGGAGAGACTTGTTGGGACAGAGTGTTTTCAGTCAGACTGTTTAGAGGGGAGAGACTTGTTGGGACAGAGTGTTTTCAGTCAGAATGTTTAGAGGGGAGAGACTTGTTGGGACAGAGTGTTTTCAGTCAGAATGTTTAGAGGAGAGACTTGTTGTGACAGAGTGTTTTCAGTCAGAATGTTTAGAGGGGAGAGACTTGTTGGGACAGAGTGTTTTCAGTCAGAATGTTTAGAGGGGAGAGACTTGTTGGGACAGAGTGTTTTCAGTCAGAATGTTTAGAGGGGAGAGACTTGTTGGGACAGAGTGTTTTCAGTCAGAATGTTTAGAGGAGAGACTTGTTGGGACAGAGTGTTTTCAGTCAGAATGTTTAGAGGGGAGAGACTTGTTGGGACAGAGTGTTTTCAGTCAGAATGTTTAGAGGGGAGAGACTTGTTGGGACAGAGTGTTTTCAGTCAGAATGTTTAGAGGAGAGACTTGTTGGGACAGAGTGTTTTCAGTCAGAATGTTTAGAGGAGAGACTTGTTGGGACAGAGTGTTTTCAGTCAGAATGTTTAGAGGGGAGAGACTTGTTGGGACAGAGTGTTTTCAGTCAGAATGTTTAGAGGGGAGAGACTTGTTGGGACAGAGTGTTTTCAGTCAGAATGTTTAGAGGGGAGAGACTTGTTGGGACAGAGTGTTTTCAGTCAGAATGTTTAGAGGGGAGAGACTTGTTGGGACAGAGTGTTTTCAGTCAGAATGTTTAGAGGGGAGAGACTTGTTGTGACAGAGTGTTTTCAGTCAGACTGTTTAGAGGGGAGACTTGTTGTGACAGAGTGTTTTCAGTCAGAATGTTTAGAGGGGAGAGACTTGTTGTGACAGAGTGTTTTCAGTCAGAATGTTTAGAGGGGAGACTTGTTGTGACAGAGTGTTTTCAGTCAGAATGTTTAGAGGGGAGAGACTTGTTGTGACAGAGTGTTTGCAGTCAGAATGTTTAGAGGGGAGAGACTTGTTGTGACAGAGTGTTTGCAGTCAGACTGTTTAGAGGGGAGAGACTTGTTGGGACAGAGTGTTTTCAGTCAGAATGTTTAGAGGGGAGAGACTTGTTGTGACAGAGTGTTTTCAGTCAGACTGTTTAGAGGAGAGACTTGTTGGGACAGAGTGTTTTCAGTCAGAATGTTTAGAGGAGAGACTTGTTGGGACAGAGTGTTTGCAGTCAGAATGTTTAGAGGAGAGACTTGTTGGGACAGAGTGTTTGCAGTCAGAATGTTTAGAGGGGAGAGACTTGTTGGGACAGAGTGTTTGCAGTCAGAATGTTTAGAGGGGAGACTTGTTGGGACAGAGTGTTTGCAGTCAGAATGTTTAGAGGAGAGACTTGTTGGGACAGAGTGTTTGCAGTCAGACTGTTTAGAGGAGAGACTTGTTGGGACAGAGTGTTTGCAGTCAGAATGTTTAGAGGGGAGAGACTTGTTGGGACAGAGTGTTTGCAGTCAGACTGTTTAGAGGAGAGACTTGTTGGGACAGAGTGTTTTCAGTCAGAATGTTTAGAGGAGAGACTTGTTGGGACAGAGTGTTTGCAGTCAGAATGTTTAGAGGAGAGACTTGTTGGGACAGAGTGTTTGCAGTCAGAATGTTTAGAGGGGAGACTTGTTGGGACAGAGTGTTTGCAGTCAGAATGTTTAGAGGAGAGACTTGTTGGGACAGAGTGTTTTCAGTCAGAATGTTTAGAGGAGAGAGACTTGTTGGGACAGAGTGTTTGCAGTCAGAATGTTTAGAGGAGAGACTTGTTGGGACAGAGTGTTTGCAGTCAGAATGTTTAGAGGAGAGACTTGTTGGGACAGAGTGTTTTCAGTCAGAATGTTTAGAGGGGAGAGACTTGTTGGGACAGAGTGTTTTCAGTCAGAATGTTTAGTGGGGAGAGACTTGTTGGGACAGAGTGTTTGCAGTCAGACTGTTTAGAGGGGAGAGACTTGTTGGGACAGAGTGTTTACAAAATTACAAACGGACCCAATCATTGTGGGAGCAAAACAAAAGTAACATCTTTTTCTGACACTTACGGAGTCGCATGTTACGCTGCATACAGACACTAAGACAAATTCCTCGTATGTAACTTGCATACTGTGGCAATACAAGTGATTCCGATTCTGATTCTGATCATCAGTTGGGGCTATCTGGTCAACTGATCATCAGTTGGGGCTATCTGGTCAACTGATGATCAGTTGGGGCTGTCTGGTCAACTGATCATCAGTTGAGGCTGTCTGGTCAACTGATCATCAGTTGGGGCTGTCTGGTCAACTGATCATCAGTTGAGGCGGTGTGGTTCTTGTTGGAGTGGATGTAACGGATAAGCGATGCTAACCTAAGGAGACCGTGATGCCCCTCTGGCAGAGCTCCCGCACCACCGATTGGCTGCCGGCCAGCTCGGGAGCCAGCGTCACCATGGCAACATTGTCCAGGCTGCCGTAGGTCTCCATCAGGTCGTCTATCCCTCTGGACTGGAAGGTGCGGAGGTACTGCTCAGGGTGGGCCCCTTTCTTCTCCACACTGATGAACGGACCCTCCAGGTGAAACCCTGCAAACAGACAGGTTGCATCAAACTCTAGGGATGGCCAGGGGGGAAATAGAATACAAATATGAATATAGCAAATATATGGGAGTATTCAATACGAGAATAACGTCATGCAGGCAGGTTGTGCAACATAACAGCAGTAGAACATACTGACACAACAACAGGAAAATATGTATGTTATGAAACAATGTAAAGAAGTGACATAGGCTATATATGCAAATAATAGAACAATCAAGATATAGGCAATATATAAGAAATATTAGACTGAAGAAAAACAGGATGAAGGGAGGGAGATAAAGGGAAGGAGAGAGAAATGTTTAGATGTGTGAATTCATTCATTCATAGAGTAGTGACTTAATTAACCAAAATAATAAAGCCACTTTGGCGTTGGGTTCACTGGTTTCAGACACGTGTTCTGGGCTGAAAAACACTCCATGTCCAGTGTGTTGTACTGTATATCTTTGGATTTGGTGATCCATATATAATATATATGGTGATGGTAATAGTTATATAATTATATATATAAGATATGGTAATGGTATATGTAAGGGATAATGTATAGTGAGCCGGTGATTACTGGGGAAATAATGACCGACAGGTGAATGATTGAGCCCGACGCGCAGCCGAGGGCTTAATGATTCACCTGAAGGTCATTATTTCCCCAGTAATCACCGGCTCACTATACATTATCCCGCTTAGAACACGGCCTACAACTAAACCATTCAATAATCTGACAAAAATAATTATTCAAATAGATTTTTTAATAGCGTTTTCAACGACAAAGCGGTTTCATTCGTAATTGGCACACAAGACACCACAGCTGCAACTGGTTGGCCTAATTAGTTCTGCGTCTCTGTCTGCTGACAAAAGGCTCTTATCAACTGATTAATCCAGGTGTGCCTAATCATTGTCGTGAGTGTTGACACAGCTGGATTAATCAGTATAACCAGCAGCAGAGCAGCGGTCGGTTGTCGAGAAATAATGACCGGTGAATCTTGTTGATTGACCAATCAGAATCGAGTATTCAAGAGAGCCGTGTTCTAAATATAGGTATACATAATATGTGATGTAGTTTTATGTATATTCTACACATCTGTAATGGTATGTAGGTAATTCTGATGTATGCAATATCTTGAAAGGTACAGTATGTATGTATGTAATATCCGAAATTGTACCGTTTGTACAGAATGTATTTTTTTTATACAGAATGTAAATTTTGTATGTGATATCTTGAAACTATGCAAGTTGTTTGACCCCAGGAAGAATAGTTGCAGCTCTGCTGTAGCTAATGGGGATCTTAAATAAAGACAAAGACATTCATTCAGTTCAACATACCTTACCTCACCTTAGGTGGATAATGACACTGTTCATATTTAGTCACAAATTATGTTTCCATTAATCAAAATGCGATTAAATCACGCCAGACATGCCGATATACTACAAGCCATTGACACGATGGATACAATTGACACGGTTGAAAACTATTTGCTTTCCCCTCTGCTCACCTGATTCTCATCACCTGGGAGAGAACGATGTAGCTCCAAAACTCAGGCAACTATCCCAAAACGATATAGATGGATAAATAGCACTACAGGTGAGAGCAAAAATATGTATTTTGGATTTTAGGGTGAGCTGTTCTTTTAACACATTGAGTGCCACAGCGCTTCAGTAAAATTGTCTGGAGCCTGTGCCAGATTCACTTCCATTCAGTTGAAAACAGCTATAGAATTTTTTCTATTAGGGCTATATTGACAGGGCTGGACTTTAATGAAACATTGGACACTCCTGCTTCTTCCAAAGAAGAAATTTTGTTTCTAGACAGTTCCATTATGAAATGACAGCCTCTGAAAGAAGAGCACTTTCAAGGGTTTTCTGCTGGGTTTTTTTTACTTTTCAAGATATAGTCACTTTTATGAATACTTTTTGCACTCTAATTTCGAGCACATTCACTGACTCTGGCTGGTGTTTTCTGATGTGGTGGCGTGGTGTGGTTCTGTGCAGCCTGCGTGCCCCACCCCCCCCCCCCCCCTCTCCACCTCTGAGCTGCGGGCTCCTCCCCACACGCACAGAGTCTGTTTTCTCAGACTCCGTTTTTGCCCGGATCCCAGCGCAACAAGGAAATGCCAAACGCGACTGAACGAAAAGGTTTGGCCGTTCGGCTTCGGGTGCTGGCTTTCTGGCAGGGAATCGTGTGGAGAAACTATATGCAGACAGATAGATAGAAGCAGAAGAGCTCAGTTGTGGGCGCGGATGCAGCCAACTTTCAGCTGCAGACAGAGCAATCTATACGGCTCTGGCTGCAGCATGCATCGGTTTCCCCTTTGATCACGTCTTTCCCTGCTTTCTCCTGCACAAAGTAAAGGATCTGAGGTGGGTGGCGCAGCTCCCGTGTCGATGTTTAAGGTGGCGCCGTGTGATCCCTTGAAGGGATTCATGCTCACTGGCTAGGTACGACCTTAAACAGCAGAATTATGGAATAATATGAATTATGATTTTAGGACGTCCACAGACGTCCTTGGCACTCCTCGTTACTTTTTTTTAGGACGTCCACAGACGTCCTTGGCACTCAATGTGTTAAAACTCATTATATAAGGATTTATGGAAACATCTATGGAGAAAATGAATGGGGAATAATTCTCTGATGGAACGGGAGGTGAGAAAAAAGTGGGTGGTCACTGCTGAGCGCTATATAATAATAATAATAAATTATTTGATTTATATTGCGCCTTTCTAGACACTCAAAGCGCTTCACATATGAGGGAAGGGAGGGAACTCAACTCATCCACCTGCACTTCCTACATCAGTGCTCCACCCAGTGCTCAATGCCAGCACTGCACATGCCCATACATACTCACATGAGGATTTAGATAAAGATAAAATAAATCTACATTATGGCTCAAAGTCATATAATATAATATATAATAGGTTTATATCAAATGTTTTTTTGACAGTTGTCTGTTGCGTTATATTTAATACCCCGCACTTGCTCAACACTATTCTATTCATGTTGTATTTTTATGTGTTGTAACCTACTGTTTCAACAACCCAATGACCCCAAGGAAGATTAAAGTTTCATCTTATCTTGAATAACACTAGTCCTAATTAGTGTCTGTGGATAGCTTAGTACGGACACGGACACGCACACACACACACACACACACACACACACACACACACACACACACACACACACACACACACACACACACACACACACACACACACACACACACACCTCATTACAATGAGAAAAGTCCCATCTTACCCAGAACCCCGGCTCCATGCGCTCCTCTGTTGTGAACTTTGATCTCAGGCAGGACCTGAAACGGCACTACTTTATTATGGTGGCATCTTATCATAACAATAAGAACAGTAAACTTGATATGTAAAGCAGCTTTCAAATACGAAGTGCTTCACAAATATCAAATACATTACACAAAACCAACCAGATTACATACAAATTTGTCAATAAACAAACCTGTAATAACAGTTTTAAGAAAATAAGAATTGTTACAGGAGGCAGGTTTACAAAACTGGGTTTTAAGAATTGGTTTAGAAGACAGGTGATTTAGCTATCCTAAGCTCCTCAGTATCGCAGACATTATTAGTCAATTTATTGATTAGTCGATCGACAGAAAACTAGAATTTTGATATTCTATGAAGTGTTTTATTCATTTAACAAATAAAACACCAAACATTTGCTGTCACAGCTTCTCAAAAGCTTTCTTTGCCTCTCTCTGTTTCACCTCATTATGAATTATATATATATATATATATATATATATATATATATATATATATATATATATATATATATACATATATATATATATATACATAAATATATACATACATACATACATACATACATACACATACACACACACACACACACACACACACACACACACACACACACACACACACACACACACACACACACACACACACACATACTCACTATGGGTTAAAATGAATCTTGAATCTTGAATATACATATATTTTTAAGCAAAATATTTTAATTGCTTCAGTCAATATAATGTGTTTCATGCGATTTCTTTTTCGATTATATATATATATATATATATATATATATATATATATATATAGGGTGGAGGGGGTCTGCTGTAATTTTAAGACTCTCTTTGGGTTGATGTCAGTCACTCAATAGTGACGACAACATGGAGCAGATCGAAGAGACTAGATGTGGAGATTTAATCATTAGCAAAAATGTTAATGTTCATGTCAGCAAATGTGTGCCTAGAAATATCACAGAACATGAGTTGGTGGTCTAGCATTAAACACTTGCGCCGCAGAAGTGTAAGCTGCCCTTAAATGTGTCAGGCTACCTTGTGGTAGATGTCTGGAGGAGAGATGACCAGAATGGGGCTACCTTGTGGTAGATGTCTGGAGGAGAGATGACCAGAATGGGGCTACCTTGTGGTAGATGTCTGGAGGAGAGGTGACCAGAGTGGGGCAGAAGGACGTGACGCCGTGCTCCAGGATCTTCTTGGCCACAAGGGAAACTCCTCCGTCGATGTCTTGGGAGGCCTGGGAGAAGTCAATGCCGTAGCCTCCTACAACCACACAGAAGACTGGTGACGACCCGGGAAGAACGGCACGGAACCAGCCTCCAACAAGACACTCAAACAGACTGTGAAATGACAGCGCTGGACCACATATGAAATCATGATATTCTGCTATTTAAAAACATGACCATTCATTCCAATGGGTTGAACATTGATATATCACCATAAACACTTTCTCTGATGCCCATATCTGTAATGCATAATAAACATACTTATAATGTGTTATAATCTGTTTGTAGTTATAATCTGTTTAATTATAGTTATACTCATAAATATTCATATCCATAATGATTATTAACAATAATCATAACACCTTATAAAGCATAATACTTCATAATTGCTGACGTTTTGTTGTTGCAAGGATCATAGTGTAGTTGTTGTTCTTGCATAGATTTAAATGGTATTTTTTCCCAACTTTACTTAAAGCAACGAATGACCACTTTTAGTGACGTATAACAAGCTTGTAATGTATTATATCTGCCTATACCTCATGAATTTCATTACTTCACTTAAAGCACCCAATGACCACTTACTAATGCATGGTCAAATTATTATAATGTATTACACTATGATCTTTGCCAAAATAAATCTGCAATTATCAAGTATTATGATAAATGCAAATTTCTGAATATTTATGAATGCTTATAATTATACAGTGCTATAAGTGGATTTATAACATATTATGTGTGTTTATACTGCATTATAGACAGGGGCGTCAGAGAAAGTGTTATCAAAATGCCTTATGCTTATTTATTGGTTGGCATCATATTGCCCGGTCGTAGTGTCTGACTGCTACCATTGATCTGGACGTCTATGAAGCCGGGGGCGATGATGCCGCCTCCACAGTCCACGCGCTGGTCGGCGTAACCCTGCTCCTCGAAGAACAGCTTCTCTGGGTCTAAAATCTGTCCTTCACGGACCCACAAGTCCTCTCTGAAACCATGCGCACGCACGCACGCACGCACGCACGCACGCACGCACGCACACACACACACACACACACACACACACACACACACACACACACACACACACACACACACACACAAACAAACAAACAAATAGTGGTTCTCAACCTTTTTGTCTTGTGACCCCACTTTGACGTCACAAAACTCTGGTGATCTCAGACATTCGAAACACAGGCGATTTTTTTTTTCTCAAATTAACTTGTTTTTGATCATGTAATTAGTTTGTAGTATTATATGTTGACATTCATTTTAGACCACATTTAGGCTATTTCATGTATATTATTCAATTAGTGGATGGTAGCCAGAGGCAGACTAGCCAGGATGAGCCACAGATCAGTGCACAGAGTGAGGATTTTATTTTGCCAGGTCAGGATATGTGCAGGTGAACTTGTATTTACAAGACTGCAAATGAATACTGAACAATGACTCAAATTAAACAATGAATAAAGGAAATACAAAAAGAGCTAAGTAGGCTACAAATATGGGCTATATGTGGTGAACACAGAGCCCACTAACAGGAACAGGCCTACAGCTCAGTTCCTGCAGCATAGCGCTGAACAGACCACCTCACTACTGAACACTTTTCTATTAATAGGGGGTTCATACATTATGGCCCAATCCATGGCAGTTGTGTACATTTACATTTACATTTTGTCATTTAGCTGACAATTTTGTAAAAACGTAGGATACGTTCAGTTGTTTTAAATTGTGTGTGGTGTTTTTATTATTATAATAGCAAATTATCTGTATCGACTAATTACTAGAAATTCCAGGCGACCTCATTTGGGGTCCCGACCCAAACTGCGTATAATGTGGTGTGCTAGGTCCACAGCTGTCTGTCAGGGATGTCAACAATTAATTGAAGATCGATTATTTGGTCGTTAAGGATTTGCTGGAACACGTGAGATTGACATCCCTAGTTGTACTCGTCTCGTACCTCTGCAGCTCGTGCTCCCTCAGGATCCTGCAGTTGATGAACTGGGTGATGGGAGCGTCGGACACAGACCTATTGGAAGGCATTTTGCTCCTCCAGCAGCAGAGTGGAGGCCGGCCCGCTCAACTCTGCAATCAGTCCACTGTTCCACTGGCTTCAGAGCACTGACGAACACAGCAGAGTCAGTCAAACACTCACATAAACACAACAGTCACATATGAAGGTAGGACACAGGGATGTAACTTAGTGGGGAGTAGGGATGAAACGACTACGGGTTTAATAATAAACTGTGATCAAATTCCTGGCGGTTAGTATTACTGTTTCAAACTTTAATTAATATCATTGAAACCGTGTTAGCGTGATAGTGATGACCATGTTACCGTGGTTACAGCGCTTTGAAAAACATTGTAAATACTGTAGGGCTGTCCTCTGAAAGTCCAATAGTCGAATCATTCGAGAGAGACCCCTGAGATTCCTCAAGTCGAGCAGTCGTTTCCCCCCCATCTAAATTCCAATCTTAATTTCATTTGTTAATTTATTCTCGTTTAGATTTATTTAGGCCTATTAGTTTTTGAGCAATAGGCTAAAGAACGGTTTAACTTGTTATCCATGTAGGCTACATGTTGCTTTCATGTTTAACAGGTGACATAAAAATTGGGCTATAAGAGCTTAATAAAAAAAGAAATATGTCTCCTGCCTGTCTCATTATTCAGACAAATCCTTTATCCAATAGCCCGACGTCAGCAATTCAAATCTTGCATGATCATATACAGTCTCTCTAGATTTTTAAATGCTCAAACATTAACAGTCATGCAACAGAGTGATGGGGACATAATATGTCCCCATCACTCTGTTGCATTGACTGTTAATGTGGTCGAAATAATAACTAGAGATATTATTTTTATTTATTCATTTGTATAGAATAGTCAAATATTTGCATTGGACAGTCGAATCCGATAGAATCCTGAGTCGAGGACAGCCCTAAAATACTGTCCATCATCAACCAAAGTTAGCAACAGTCTCCCAGATGCAGGCAAACAGCATTGGTGAAATGATTTTAGTGAGTGTATGTGTGTACTTTTCAGCACATTTTAATAATACGCCAATATTACTGATAATTTTGGTCACTATAATTGTGGTATTAAATGTTCATACCGTTTCATCTCTAGTGGAGGGCAAACCCACCTATAACCAGTGTGTAACACATATCTTCAAGTGTGACATGACAGAAATCCATAGTAGGCTATCATAAGATTCATAACACTAGTATCATTTTCATAGTTTACCCTATTATAACAGTATCATTACTTCACTGCATATGGACAGCCCGACCAATATAAAAAAGATAACTTATCGCAAGAGGGTGCAGCAGCTGACTTTGACCTACATGTATCCTCTCAGGCCTTTGGGTTTAGTTTTAGGCCGACTAAATACAACATAATTATTAGTTTTACCCATCTCTCTCTCCCTAAATTGTACAAGTAAACTGTGCCATTATCATTACCATTTTTGGGGTTCAGTTCAGCCTAGCTCCGATATGTTCTGTTCTCTCTCTTATGTAGAGTAAACTGAACACCACACTACATTCATAAATCTGCATTCTAATGTTTATTTCGTTCTCAGCAAAGGTACATACTAGTAGACAATTACTTGATGTTTTACAAAACGTTAATAGAATCCACTCTTCAATTCGGCATTAATCTAATACACCAAGCAGCACTACTTTCAAAATACTGTCAACTTTGTGACTTGTTTGCCTGGTATTCACACACTCTTCTTCGGCGGTGTCGGACCGTCGGGCAGGGTGAACCAAGCATTAAAGTTGATATTTTAACGTAATAGATTGTTTCTTAATGGATCCTATGTATTCCGTATTCCACAGTGGACACGAACAATTCGTAAAATAACCTCACTTATATTCCAAAAGGTTTATACGTGTCCCAATAAGCAAAGTAACATTAAAGTCGCATCTTTTTGAATGGAGTTTCGAGGCAGAACGTCACGGCTCGGTGTGAAGTTCCCCAGGCCAGTAACAGTAGCCTAGCTATGTTAAAATAAGTGCTGCTAAACAAACCAAGCTACTGAGGGATATTTAACGACGCCTGACAAGGCAGTTGACATGGAAAACGGTGAACATGAGCAGTTCCCGTAGTGAAAGTAACGCTGTAGTACTTACACCTCCATAAACCAGCTCACGTCTCTCTCCAGAATGGACCAGACCAAAGGAAGCGGATGGGGTCACATGACGGAGAGGAGCTGAAGTCAGCTGACCAAACCAAAACAGTCAGCTGCTGCGTTCTAGCCTGACTCCGCCAGATGGGGGCGGCATTGTTCCACAAATTCACAAACAAATGTGAACCAACTCACATCCATCTGGCAGCGTCAGGTTAGCTGCGTTCATGGACTGTCAGAAATTATACGAATTGATGTTGTGCACATGAATGGCCCAACATAAGGGGAAGATTTGACTTCTCCGGTTGATTACTTACATTGAGACAATCATTTGAAATTGTATGCTTAATCATGCAAAAAAAAAAAAGGCATTAAATCTACTTAATATTAATCTTAAATATGTGCCAATTTGCATATATTTCCAGCTTTTTTGTTTCATTTTGTCGACATATTTAGAGCCAAAGGTTTTTACAGAATTTTGGATCATCTTTTTATCGCTCCATAAATCGGAACATATTTTCAACTGTTTTTTTTTTTTAAATATGTTATATAAACCAGGTTATAAATTATATATGCACAAATGCCCTTGTTACAACCTTCAGAATAGAGATAGTGCTAAGGAAGTAGAGATTTCTAGCTTGACGTATGAGGGAAAACAATCATTTTGAAAAATTGAATAAAACAATAGCCTACATATTATTACACATCAATATTTATTTGCCATGTCAACAAGTTGATTGGGATTTGTGTTAGTGAGCTCACATACAACATACAACACATACAACACATGCAACACTGATTGACAATATTTTTACAAATGTAATTGATCATAAGATAATAAGTGGACTATTAGTGACTGATGTAAGTGATCATTTGCCTGTCTTTACAGTGTTAGAATTGAACAATAAGTTAAGATTAAGAGAAAATAGCCACACTAACAATTTGGTTAGAATAAAATCACCAGAGGCAATTTTGGCTCTTAAGGCAGAACTTTTGAGTCATAATTGGCAGGAAGTTTATGTAGAGGATACTAATGAAGCTTACAATGCATTTCTGGAGACATTTCTGTCACATTATGACCGACATTGTCCATTGAAAGAGTACAATCCTAAAAAGAGGGGGAAACCATGGTTAACCAAAGGTTTGGAAAAAGCTTGTATAAAGAAGAATAGGCTCTATAGGGAATTTATCAAGCAACGAACTAAGGATAAGGAGGACAAGTACAAAAACTATAAAAACAAATTGACATCTATTATGAGATCACAAAAAAAAGACTATTATAATCAGTTATTGCAAAAACATAAAAATAATATCAAGGCTACCTGGAGTGTGCTTAATGACATGATTAAAAATCGTAGTAAAAAGGACTTTCCCACATATTTTGTAAAAAATGACAATTCAATTATTGAAACTATAGAGGAAATTGTTAATGAGTTTAATGATTTTTTTGTTAATGTAGGCCCAAATTTGGCTAAGGAAATTAACTTTCCTACAGATGAAGGCAATCATATTGATTTTGCACTTAACAACAGCAACTCAATGTTCCTTGGTGGAGTTTGTGAGAGTGATGTGTTAGAAGTGGTTAGAAAGTTTAAGAATAAAAAATCCACTGATGATAACACTATTGATATGTCAATTATAAAATAAGTTTTTGAGTGTGTCCTCGAACCATTTACTTATATATGTAATAAATCCTTTTTAACAGGTATTTTTCCTGATAAAATGAAAGTGGCCAAGGTGGTTCCAATCTATAAAAATGGTGACATACATACTGTATCAAACTATAGACCTGTATCATTGCTTCCTCAATTTTCAAAAATACTTGAAAAACTATTTGTAAATAGACTTGATGGCTTTATTGAGAAATATGAGTTATTGAGTGACCATCAATATGGGTTTAGGAGCAATAGATCAACATCTTTAGCAGTGATGGATTTTGTGGAAAATATAGCAACAGCAATAGATAAGAAACAACACACTATAGGTGTATTTATTGACTTACGTAAAGCATTTGATACAATCGATCACTCAATACTTTTACAGAAACTGGAACGTTATGGGATAAGAGGTGTCATTCAACATTGGTTAAGAAGCTATTTAAATAATCGGTTTCAATATGTAAAAATTAACAATACCGAATCAGATCTTAGAAGAGTAACCTGTGGTGTTCCACAGGGTTCGGTATTGGGACCTAAGTTATTTATACTTTATTTAAATGATATTTGTACAGTATCTAATACTTTGAAATGTGTTACATTTGCTGATGATACTAATTTATTTTGTTCAGGGGAGGACATGAAGGAATTATTGTTAACAGTAGAAAGGGAATTGATCATGTTAAAGAAATGGTTTGATAGGAATAAGTTGTCACTAAATGAAAACAAAACAAAATGTATGGTGTTTGGTGGTGTTATGGTTGACTGTGAAATTAAGTTGAATCTAAATGGAGCTGAAATTGAACGAGTATATGAAACTAAATTCTTGGGTGTAATTATAGATTATAAACTCTGTTGGAAGCCACATATAGAATATATTAAAAGTAAACTAGCTAAATCTGTTGGTATTCTGTACAAAACTAGGGATCTGCTGAATAAGAAATGTTTGCATATATTGTATTTTTCACTTATAGTGCCATATATGTCATACTGTGTTGAGGTCTGGGGTAATGTATATAAAACAAATATAGATCCTATTATTAAACTACAAAAAAGAGCTATTAGAATAATAAATAAAGTTGGTTACCTCGAATCGACCAATCCATTATTCATAAGGTCCTGCACCTTAAAATTCGTAGATATTGTGTATATAAAAACGTTAGAAATTGTTTTCCGTGTTAGGAGTAAAAGCCTTCCAGTTTGTATTCAACATTTTTTTAATTTAAGAGAAGGAAATTATAATTTAAGAGGGTTATGCATTTTTAAAACAGGAAAAGCGAGAATTAATGTCAAATCTCGATGTGTTTCAGTTTTGGGAGTTAAACTATGGAATAGCCTTTGTGATGATTTGAAATTGTGTACATCATTGTTGAGGTTTAAAAAAGCCTTAAAAAGTAAAATAATTCAGGATTATAACTTACAGTAAATTCTGTCTTTCTTTCTATTCTTTATTTTGTTGCAGATATTCTGGGTTTTTCTAATGGATTATACAGGATAGGCAAAAAATAAGCCTTGGCTTCAGCCTATTCCTTTTTTCGGTGATTGACTGTATAAATTGTATTTGTGTGAAATGGTCTGTACAGGTATGATGATGTTCTCTTGCTGTATATTCACACAAATTGTTACATTTGTTTGTGGTTCATTATAACCTATGACCGAAAATAAACCATTCATTCATTCATTCATACAAAGACAAGCACATAAAGTTAGTCATGCATTCACACAATACAAAACAACGTTGGAAAGAGCATGATTTGACAATAATGCATCGTAATACATTACTGCAACACTGTAAACACCATAGGAAGGGGGGAGCAGCAACACTATATAGTGTTTAAAGTGCACTGTAGGCCCCCTGGGAAGTTCTACAAGTGCATTATCTGAATTGTAGAGTTAGTGTGTAAGATTAAGGGTGTTTAGAAGGCTGACAGCTTCAGGGTATGTGCTGTTCTGATGGGCCCTGCACACCGCCAAGGGATGTGGGCTATCGCCCAGTCAGCCCTGCCCCACTGCTACAGCGTGGTTGGCTGCCTTGCTGTATTTCCGTCTTCAATTGGTCAATTTTGAAATGGCTCGCTGCAGTCCGTCACTCACCACCTTGCAAAGCATGCTGGGATACCTGGTGTCAGGACATCGCTAGTCTCGCAGCGCCAACCGTAGATGATATCTACTCCGTCGCTGGAAGCTTGATGACGTCGACGGTGGGTCTGACTACATGAGACTAGGACATCACAAACGACAAGACGAGAGGAGGGGCCAAAATCTAAATAGACCAATTGAAGACGGAAATACAGCAAGGCAGCCAACCAAGCTGCAGCAGCGGGGCAGGGCTTGACAGGGCGAGTGCGAGTAAATGCGAGTTGATCGCGTTCAGTGTGCAGGGGCTCTGAAACCTGGATGTTTTGGTCTTAACACTCCTGAATGTGGTCTGAGAGGGCAGGGGGTTAAAGAGGTTGTTTGCCGGGTGAGACGGGGCCCGTAACATTTTCAGGGCCTTCTTTTTAAGCATAGCCTTATATCGTTCTGCTAGGGGTGGGAGATGCACTGTGCACCACTCTATCCGTTATAGGATACGTGAGGATGCTCTCCATTACTGCTCTATAGAACTGCACCATGCCATTCACAGAAATACCATACTTCCTCAATTGTCTCAGAAAGAAAAGTCTCTGGTGGGCTCAAGATGGTAGTGGTGTTGTCTCCCCATTTCAGAGTGGAGGAGATGGTCACACCAAGGAACTTGTAGTTGGACACTTGTTGAACTGCAGTGGTGTTGATGACCAGTGGAAGGTGATCTCCACGGCTCCTGTGAAAGTCCACTACTATTTCCTTGGTTTTAGAGACATTTCGTTTCAGGTTGTCAAACCCTTCAGCTACTTCTGCTCTCACTCACAATGTCAAATATAAAGTGATATAGCCTATGATGTCTAGTTTTTGAGATAATAATGCTCTTTGACAGTTTTCCACTCTTTTTCATGTTCTACTGCACTGCTGCTCTCTTAAACATGCATCTCTTGTGTTTATTTCAATCTTCTCAATTTCAACATGTTTTCTAATAATATTTCCATACATTTTTACCTCTTAATATTATTACATTGAGTACATTTTTGAACATTGGTACTTTTGAGTCACTGCCTTCCCTACTACCTTCCATCTTCTCACATACAGCAACAGTAACAGTAACAACAGCCTTCCAACTGTTCAAATATTCTAACTACATCAGGCTTTTCTCTGGCTTTTTGGAGGACTTGTGTCTCTGTGCAGGGAGGATGAGGGGTTAGGGGTAGAACATTGTACGTCTTTCAATAAAAAAAGAAAATGTCCAATTCCACCACTTTTTTCCCCAGATTATTTTTCCTGGGCGATAGGACAGTAGATACACAGGAAAGGTGGGGAGAGAGGGGGGATGACATGTGGCATAGGACCAGAGTTGGGGGCAACTCGTTACAAAAGTAACACATGTAATATATTACTTTTAGCAGTAACTCATTAATATTACTTATTACCAATAGGGTTTCAGCAATAGGGTTCCAGTTACTTTCTCAAGTACAAGTTACAAATTGACTTACATTTTTCTATATTATCAAAGCACATATTTAAATAAAGATACAATCATTTCCTAATCAAATTGCGTGTTTTTATGCAAATAGCCACTATAGATGACAATAGCAAAGGAAAAGGGTAACATTTAGAATTTTGGACGGTTAACACTGACTTCAAGATGGTTGAAATTATTTTTCGGGATGTTTCCGAGGCAGTGATGTCATTCTGCTACTGCTGTTATTTTGGTGAAAGTAATAGAAAAGTAGTGCAATAAATAACTAATTACTCTACACAGACAGTAATATTGTAAAGTAACTTATTACGTTCAAATGAAAGCAACTAGTACTATGTAGTATATTACATTTTGAAAGTAACTTGCCCAATACTGCAAAGGACCACAGGTCGGATTCCAACACGGGTCGGCCCCGCGAAGGACTGCCTTCGAGGCATGCACACTCTACCAGGTGAGCCACCATTATTATGAGCATATAAGTGTACAGACATTTGGAAAAGCCCGGGCAGATATTAAATAGTAAAACATGTGACAGCATGCACCATAATGTTAAAAAAAAGTATACAATTAAATTGATTTCTCAAAAGTACAATAAGGATTTAAAAAAATGTTGAATAACAGTAATAAAATACTAAACTGGTGACCCATTTAAAGTTTGAATGGAAAAGCTTAAAGTATGAAAGAGTAGTTAACGTTCAAAGATTTGAACTTCAATTGTAAAAGAGGTGTTTTTGGTATACAGTAGGATCATATTTAGGTGATTTTAAAAACTTTGCCCTGCTTCCGTAATACTCCTTTTATTTAGAACATATTGATGATACAAAAGCCATTGAGTTTCGTTTGTTGCAATTAGTGAGAGGTTGACCCACATTTTATGGTAAAATGCCCGGAATAGCAGCTTTAACAATGACACAACAAACTTAGGAGGGTATGGAAAGATACATTTAATACCAGACTGACAAATTGGGGAACAGATATGAGGTAATGAAGAGATGAGTGTGTACATGTACTGTAAGTATCAACCTCTGCCATTCACAAGTAACAACACAAGTTATTGAACTTGTGTGTTTTTGTTGATTGTAGTATTTGGTTCATTTTATGTTGTGTATGTCCTGTTTTTATAAGACCAGGGACGATGTTGGAAATACTGTAAATGTTCACACTTTTACATGTTTATCCCTTGTATTTCATCTGCTGCTATATCCATCAATAAAATCAACCAATCAATCAATCAATCAATCTTCCCGCATGTGTGTGTGTGTGTGTGTGTGTGTGTGTGTGTAAAAGCACAATGATTGAATGAAATCCATGATGTTTATAAATAATAATATATCTTGCACACACACACACACCCACACACACACACACACACACACACACACACACACACACACACACACACACACACACACACACACACACAGACTGCAGCTGAACAGACTGCATGCATGTGATGTCACCAGTGATGTCACTCAAGCACTCAATGATGATGTCATCAGTGATGTACCTCAAGCAATTGTGATGTCATCAGTGAGTGATGTCATCAGTTCTACTGCTACTATACTACGCCCACACTCAGGTAGGATTGGGCTGATTTTTTTGCGTGCGTTATCTTATAATCCGGCAAAGGTCATGGGAAGGTCCAGTTGGTTTCCAGGACTTTCCAGGTAGTTTCTTGGAAAGTAGAAATTCTCATAAAATGTTTATCTTTATGTATATGAATGTATATATGTATATGTATATATATATCCTATCTATCTATCTATCTATCTATCTATCTATCTATCTATCTATCTATCTATCTATCTATCTATATTTTAATCATGAGAGACCACAGGGTAGAGTTAACAAGCAAGCTTTATTCAAGAATGGCATGGCGATAAGATCTATGGCATGAAACGGCATGGCAACTAATTCTGATGGCATGGCAGCATGGCGACTAGTTCTTTGGCGTAATGACTCTGTGGTAAGATGCCTCTCTTCTTGAGGTGAGAGAGGGCATCTGCTCGGACTAGAATAGAGAATCCCCCCCCGTAGGATTCTTCAGGAGTCAAGACATTGGTGGTGGACTGGGGAGGTGGGTGGGGCGAAACACAGCTTTCAGAGGGGGTCAGCTCGCCATTTCGAAGTGTCGGCATTCCGATCATTGACTTCTATGCTTTTGGAGAGGCGGCCCTTTTTTATCTCCAAAAAATGTTTCGCCGAGAGGTTAGGTTCTGGGGGAGGTTAGGCTTAGGCGTGGGGGGTGGGAGAGGTTAGGTTTAGGGTTAGGGTCTGGGGGAGGGTTCTTTCGCAATGGCGAGACAGATCTCAATTTTGTCGGAATGCCGGTATTTCGGAGTGCCGACATTTCGGAATGCCGAGGTGTCCCCCTTTCAGAGAATGGGATGCGATCAGCTCAGCTACAGCGACCAGAAGATCAGGGAAAGAGGACGATGACACACTGAGCATGGCTATAAATACTGCCACGTCATAGCCTCGGCATTGACGACATTATCGGCGTCATATATAGGCAAGTGCGTCACACGGACATCACACTAGGATTACATATGATGAGGTCACTAGGATTACATATGATGCGAGGCAGCGTGTCTGGTCTTCATCTTGAAACTAGGTCGAGACCACCATATGTATATATATATATATATATATACACACACACACACACACACACACACACACACACACACACACACACACACACACACAGTACATATTAAGTTGTCATACACTACAAAGCCATTAAATTACATTAGTTTTGCAAATGCATGCTAACAATGTTACTGTCCTAATTTGGGCTTGATTACTGATAAGTAGGTTAGGTTTTGAAAAACCCAGAATCTTCCCTTTAAGACACTCCCCCACGGCAAGAGACTGAGGTCTGCCAAGACCAGAACCACCTGCCACAACTTCTTCCCAACCGCCATCAGCCTCACCAACAAGGCCCGGAAACCCCTTCCGCCAAGGGCCTCACAAACAACCCCCCCCACACACACACACACACACACAAATTCACTACCTCCTCCTAAACTCAACGGACCCCCCCCCCCCCCCCCCATAAAACTGGAACTCATACTGTATCTAATTCAATGCCTGTCTAACTGGGACTGGTAAATTGATGTAAATTCCCTGTACTGCACATTAATGCCTATTTAACTTAGCCTGTACATTTCATGTACATTCAATGTAAACTCTTATTTAACTCTGACTGTAAATTCATGTAAATCCACTGCCTATTTAACGTATATTTAACTCAGTCTGTAAATCTCATGTAAATCCAACGTAAATTCATATTTATATTCCACAGAACACTTCACCACTCATGTACATATTGTATAAATTGACTCGATTTGATTTGATTTGATTGCACTTGCAACCTTGCGATTGCCGTTAGTTATCTTCCTACTTCTTATCCCTGTATATTGATGTAACCGCTACGCTGCATACAGACACTAAGAAAAATTCCTCGTATGTAACTTGCATACTGTGGCAATAAAAGTGATTCTGAATTCTGATTCTGATATGAATAGTTCATTTGCAAAAACAGATTTAAAGCCATTCTTAAAATTAGCCGAATAGACAACACATGCTGATACCATAGCCTATCAAAGTGAAATTTATTAGGTGGAAGTTGTAGGCCAAATTATGATAAGAAGAAATATTAAAAGCTAAAATGCTGAGATGATATAAATACATAAATATATAGGGCCAATAGGCTATATTATTCCTTTCATTGTTCTACTTTTCCTGTCTTCTCGGACTTGTAGGGAAATGCTGCTTTATCCTCAAACCTGCATGCTAATGTCAATCTAATAAAAAGAAGAACTAAATGTACAATCGGCTCAACATGTCGGTAATGTCAGGTTGAGGTGATGATGCAATTTAAATCCCACTTTAAATCATTTGTCATCCTCCAGACCTCAGTTTTCTTTTAAAAGAAGTGAGGTCTCTAGACCATATTTCAAGCAGAAGGCCATTCGTGTGCATAATCTAATCCGATCACCCCCTGACGTATGACGTGGTCAGTCAAAGTCTTAGTATGACGTCCGTAATGACGTCAGATATGACGTCAGTTAATCCTCATATATATAGCAAGGGTTCTACGTCACCTCTCTCTCTCTGGCCAATCATAGCAGCAGCTAGCTTCACGGCAGTCCATCTCCCCTGAAGCCGTCCTCCGAAGCGTTGTTTTGCACCATATCCGAAGACCGAATCAGCACCCTCAAGCCTTCTCCACCCGTGGATATTCCCCGCAGACCTCTCAACGCCCCCCACTCCACTCTTGGTATGTCGCGTTCCGAGCCAGAGCACCATGGACAGCGACGACAGCTTAGTCATCGATACCCTGTTCCGGATCGGCCACGGCGCGTACTTGCCTTCCGAGATGTCTGACAAAGACGTCGGCGAAGCGACCGGACCACAGGCTGCCAACGTAGCCACGATGAAAAGGCCCGGCACGCGTTCCCGTGGCACGGGGCGCGCCACTGCGACGGCCCGTGGGAGGAGAGCAGAAGACGTTGCGCCGCGTGCGCGTGGACGCCCAAGAACGCGTGCGTGGACGCCCAAGAACGCGTGCGAGCGTGCCGGAGGGGGAGGCCGCTCGGCGCGGACGTGCGAGAGGCCGCGGACGAAGACCAGTAGAGGCAGCTGCCCAGAGAGCTGGGAGTCGCCGGGGAAATGCAGGCCGCGGGGCCGCCGCGAGACGCCATGTCCTTCCTGGTCGCACTGACCTCCAGGCCGCCGCCCCGGAAGCCGAAACGGGGACTGCCCCCTAGTCCGATACCTCACGAGTCCGATACCTCACGAGTCCGACACATCATGGTTTTGGGTTAGGGTCTGGGGGAGGTTAGGTTTAGGCATGGGGGTGGGAGAGGTTAGGTTTTGGGTTAGGGTCTGGGGGAGGTTAGGTTTAGGCGTGGGGGTGGGAGAGGTTAGGTTTTGGGTTAGGGTCTGGGGGAAGTTAGCCTCTTTTTTCGGACTCGTGAGGTGTCGGACTCGTGAGGTATCGGACTCGTGCCATGGCACCGCGGAAACAGCCCCATTCGTAGCTCCGCCGAGCCGACAGGGGTCGTCAAGAGCCATTCTGCTGTCCCTGCTAGATGCTAGCAGATCAGTAGAGGCTCGTTTGAGGGCCCTGGAAACCCCCCCCCCCATTCCCCCCACGTTCGCCGCAGCCCAGCTGGCGCAGCAGCCGATCCTGCCCCCGCCCATGCAGCAAGCCGACGTGCTCCCCACCACCACCCAACCCGCCCAGATGAACACTCTGGCGTCCGCCACGCCCGCCATCCCATTTGGTATGCCTTTTGTTTCTCCCTGTGCCAATGTTTCCCCCAGGCTGAGGTCCCAGATCTTGCAGGGCAGAGACATTAATTTAGTTAGCATACTCCTGCCATCCCCCGAGTGCAAAAGGAAGGTTACGGGTGACCCAGATGCCCCTGTCTATTTAAAGTCGTCCGAACCCCGCCTGCCCAAAGACCTTTCCTTATGTGACTTCCTGAACACGTTTGGCGTTTACCGCGACGTGATTTGCGACATGTACCCAGAGCGCCGCCATGAGCTAGACAAATATCTAGCGCTAATAGGGGACCTCTACTCCAACCACGGTAAACTATTCTACCAATATCATAAAGCATTTTCCGCTAAAGCCGCCCTGATGATCACTCAGGCTAATACGCGGCTTAACTGGTCCATCATGGACATGCAGATCTTCACGTCGTTGGTTAGCGGGCGGCCGGCGAACACCTGCTACTCGTGTGGCGAACCGGGGCACTCTGCACAATTCTGCCCAAAGGCGGCCTTTCAGTCCGGCGCCGCCCCCACCCCCGCCCCCTCCTGGGCGCCCGACACCAGCGGGTCCTCCCAGGTGCATACCCATACCCCCAACTCCCTTTGCAGATATTTCAATGAAAACGTGTGCACATATCCCAAATGTAATTTCCTGCACGCATGTAGCACCTGCGGGGACGCCCACCCCCGCTCCGGCTGCCCGCGAAGGACCCGCCCCCCACCAAAAAAGGAATATTGATTTACATTGCTTGAAAACACCACATGTACTGTTAGGTGTCCCCTGTGTTTTGATTAAATAAAGCGAGTTGATTGACAATTTATCTGGTCTGTGATCCGATCATTCCATCATTAAACGGCCACTAACAACAATAGTAATAATACAACTAAGAGGAAGGGAAAAAAAAAAAAAAAAAAAAAATACATACTTGTTAAAAGCCGACAACCTCTGGGGGGAAGATCCGGATCCGGATTCGGATTCCGGACCCCTCATCATACAATTCAGTTCACCATACAAACCCCTAAGTCACCCAAGTATAACGCCAAGTCAAGTCACCCAGGCCTAGTTGGGAACCCCTAAGTCACTAAGTCACCAACCCCTAAGTCAGGGGGAAGATCCGGATCCGGACTCGGATTCCGGACTCCTCGTCGTACATTTGGTTCGCCATACAAACCCCTAAGTCATCCGGGAACCCCTAAGTCACTAAGTCACCAACCCCTAAGTCATCCAAGTCCAGCCCCAAGTCGGGAACCCCTAAGTCACTAAGTACCAACCCCTAAGGCATCCAAGTCCAGCGCCAAGTTGGGAAGCGCCAGCCGTAAGTCACTAGGTCACCTACCCCCAAGTCACTAAGTCACCAACCCCTAAGTCATCCTAACTTCCGGAAACAATCTACTCCCCATGGCTCGCGACATCAGGCTCAGGCCCCAGACTGGCCCTCGGCTCCCCTGTTCCTCATCGCACCTTGTCACCACATGACAAGATCCTGGTTCATCCTGCACCTCAAGCGGACGCTCCCGCTGGACTTCATCAGCTCTCCAGCTACACCCGCCCGGAGCAGGCGGCCATACCGTGGCCCAAAGAACCCTCCTCCCTTAATCGGCGAGCATGGCAACGAACAGTGTCCCGGGCTTCCGTGCCAAAATGTCTCGTTGGTGGTGGCTCCCCGAAAAGCACAGCCCCCAGTGAGGCGCAGTAAATCTCCCGGATCATTTTTGGGGGAAAGAGAGAGAGAGTCGAGAGAGAGAGTAAGGGTCAGTCAGAAGGCCAAGTCGTGCGGCGCGCAAGCGCAAATAGCTGTAAGTCGCTAAAAGGTCGAAGGCCAGAAAAGTACAATCAACTACCGGTGCCCGCAGATCTCAATTAACCTCGGGTAATCAGATCTTCCTTTTGGGGGATCTCCTAGCCTATGCAGATGCCCTCCTCTTGCCTCAAGAGCAGCGCCACTGGCTAATGGAGTCATGCGCCAAAGTATTTGCCATGCATGCCGATTGCTAAATAAAGTTTGTTAAATCCTACCAACTGGCCTCTCATGATTGAAGTGAGGTCTCTAGACCATATTTCAAGCAGAAGGCCATTCGTGCATAATCTAATCCGATCACCCCCTGACGTCAGTCAAGTTCTAGTATGACGTGGTCAGTCAAAGTCTTAGTATGACGTCCGTAATGACGTCAGATATGACGTCAGTTAATCCTCATATATATAGCAAGGGTTCTACGTCACCTCTCTCTCTCTGGCCGATCATAGCAGCAGCTAGCTTCACGGCAGTCCATCTCCCCTGAAGCCGTCCTCCGAAGCGTTGTTTTGCATCACCCACCTCCCCAGTCCGCCACCAACGAGTCGTGACTCCTGATCCCCTAGCCTATGCAGATGCCCTCCTCTTGCCTCAAGAGCAGCGCCACTGGCTAATGGAGTCATGCCAAAGTATTTGCCATGCATGCCGATTGCTAAATAAAGTTTGTTAAATCCTACCAACTGGCCTCTCATGATTGAAGTAGAAATATAAGAGATGTTGTTGTTAGTTCTATGTTTAAGCAACCTACTCAAACCAACTGGCTGTCCCAACAGGTGTATGGTAATTATAGATGTGGGAAGTCTGCACACTGCTCTATTACATTTGACACCAAAACATTGAATCATCCACATTCATGAAAGAAATATAAAATAAAGGAATTCATCATTAATTGTCTCTCCACCATGTTGTTTATGTGTTAAAATGCCCCTGTGGCCTCATGTATGTGGGCCAAACAAAACGCCATCTTAATTTGAGAGTTGCAGAGCACAAAGCTGCCATCAGAAATTACAATATGGACTATGCCATTGCAAGGCATTACAAAGAAAAAAACCATGGTGCAGCCAGCTCCCTCAAATTTATTGGCATAGAAAAAAATCCAGCCCAACCCAAGAGGGAGTAACTTGATCAATCAACTCTGAGAGGCATTCTGGATATTCCAATTGAACACCATTGAACCTTTTGGCCTCAATGAGACACAGGATTTGAGCTGCTTTTTGTGATGTTTTTTGTAATGTGTTTATTAATTGTTATCTCTCTCCGCAGGTGATCTGGAGTCTAGGGAGAGACGAGCCACTCAATCCCCTGATACTCACCCCTCCCCCCTTTTAGTGATAGAGAGGGAGTTATAGAGTTCTTTATCCTCCTGCAATTGTATTTTGCAGCTTATAGCTAAATGTTCTCATCCTATAACTGTGAATATTGACTTTAGAATGTTTTTTTCCCTATAATGTTTGTTTGCCTAAATGTTCTTGTACTTTCTGAAATGCTTAAAATAGTTTAAAAAACAAAACAAAAATTGCTAATTGTGTAAAATTAACTTTACTATGTACTTTGATATACTTTTAAAACTTGGAATATGTTTAATTCTGAAACGTTTATGGACTTTGTATAAGCCTACTGTGATAATTAGTCATGTGACCAATTACTGTATGACCCTGATGTACTTAACTCACCTGTGGTCCTCATGGCATTATGAGTGAACCTGATGACCCTGATGTACTTAACTCACCTGTGGTCCTCATGGCATTATGAGTGAACCTGATGACGCACACTGAATACATCTCAGTAAGTCAATTTAAGTATGCGGTGGTTATTTTCTTCAATTTATGTTTCATGTTCCTGCAAACCGACCAGCACCTGATCACACTGGCTGTGTGTGGGGAATCCTTATATATATATATATCTATATATACATATATATATATATATATATATATAGAAGAAAGTAGTGCCCTGTGCACAGCTGTGCTGCTAGTCCCGGGTGCAGCTGGAGCAGGAACAGCAGAAATAGCAGTAGTGATGAAATCCAGCGCACACCAGGTTGTTAGAATAGACTTCTTTTATTTAAGTTGCATAGATATGGCGAACCGCCATATCTATGCATATATATATGTGTGTGTGTGTGTGTGTGTGTGTGTGTGTGTGTGTATATATATATATATATATATATATATATATAGTTATGACCAGCTCATAGGCCACAACAAAAGAGCGAGATGAACACGAGAGGACTTTAACAATAATCAATATTTATTACAAAACCCAAGAAAAAGTAAAGAATATGCAACAAAAAGTACAATGGAGTGTGGAAGTC
This sequence comes from Poromitra crassiceps, assembly GCF_964638095.1. Taxonomy (NCBI): domain Eukaryota; kingdom Metazoa; phylum Chordata; class Actinopteri; order Beryciformes; family Melamphaidae; genus Poromitra; species Poromitra crassiceps. The sequence goes on along the minus strand of NC_139644.1, from coordinate 45,405,904 downwards.
AGTATCAGTGGTGTCTGGAAGTGTTAGTATGGGTGCAGTGGGAAATGTGTGGTGTGTGTTGTCAGTGTAAGACAAAGGTGAGAACAGCTTGGTCTGGAGGAGAGTGGAGTAGCTCTGCTGACTGTCAGGGCAGGTAGCCCTAAGTAGAAGGCCTGGCTGCACTGGCCAGGTGCTGCCCATCTCCAATCAGGCTAATCAGCCTAGCTCCCAGCAACCTGCAATTCAAAGCTGGAACAGTATGCAGGCCAAAGTACAATAGGCTACTATAGAGAGCCGCAGGGATGACGTAGTTTGTAGTCAGAACGATCCTGGCTCAGTGGTTAGCACTGTTGCCTCACAGCAAGAAGGTCCCAGGTTCGAACCCCGGTCCGTCCCAGGTCTGTGTGTATAGTTTGCATGTTCTCCCCATGTGCATGTGGGTTTTCTCCGGGTGCTCCGGTTTCCTCCCACCACCAAAGACATGTATGTTAGGGTTAATACTCATGTCAGTGCCCCTGACGAAGGCAAAGGCAAAATAACTGGAGTTGGTCCCCTGGCGCTGCACTGTGGCTGCCCACTGCTCCTAGTTCTAGCGAGGTTCCTAGTAGAGGATGAATTTCCCCATGGGGATAAATAAAGGATAACTTATCTAAAGGATAACTTAACTTGTAATAGCCAAAGAAAGAAAAAACTGTTGTTAGGCAACAGTGACGCCGAATTTCAGGAGCGGGAAAAAGTAGCAACCACTAAAATGATCTACACCGTATATTACCACATCTCTTCCTCTTCAAAAGTTAGGCCTACATTTTCACTCTGGATGGTGGCCATCATGGATTTCTTGGTCGAAATGATGTCATAACGTCCAACTGATGTCAGAATCGGAATCATTGTGGTCAACTTGCATGAAAAAGTGTCTTAGTTGCTCTGGTTTCAAAAGTTCATTTTTCAACTTGGTGCCAGTGGCCATCTTGGATTTCTGGGTCAAAATGATTTTGTAACATCAAACTGATGTTGGAATCGGAATCCTTGTGGTCAAATTACATGGAAAAGTGTATTCATACATTATTCTATGTGCTCTGGTTCAAAAGCTAATTTTTCAAGTCTTGGATTTGGCTCTGTGGCAAGGAAGCCATTTTTGGAAGGGACATGGGAGCTAATGTTTTATAAAAGATCCATAGAAGTCAAATCAATCATCAAAACATGTTAACCAGATAATGGTCAATATAGACCCTACTACTGTAAGGCAGGGAGTCAATATGACAGCTATGGGAGTTCTAGGTAGAAATACTCTGAACAATTTTGTCTTTTGTAATTTTGATAAAATAACAATATTTTAGTTTAGTTTATTGCACATAATAAAAACAACAACAATAGGCTACATGATAGATTAAAAATGAAACAGAATTTATTAATATAGTAGGCTAGATATTGATTGGGAAGAGAAGACAATGAAAATAAATGTGCAGGAGGAACAAAAAAAGCATAAGGGCTTGTCAGGTTGCCCTCCTAACACAAAATATTCAACATGAAGATAAACAAAGTGAGACAAAGACATGACACAACTAACAACAAAAAACAATTTCTAATGTGCTAAAACATAATATATAATAAGGCAGGGGTGATTATGATGCTTCATTACTTAATTGGACTACAATTCAAACAGAGAGACACCTTTCTAGAATGACAATGATTTATTAGATGATTAGATACATGAGCCTGTAGGCACAGAGATATAGTTTTGGCGATTAGACTCCATCATGACGTCAGCTTGATTATGACGTCATGATCAGCAGGGGTAGATCAGCCAGGAATAGGAATGAAGATCCCCCCCGTGGAGTCTAGACCTGGTGGTGGTGACAGATGAGGTCTTGGTCTTGGTGACGAAGCTTCTGAATCTGAGATCTCAGAGGACTGGAGGAGAATGGGGTGGAGGCGGGTCGCAGGAACGTACTGAAAAGCAACAGATCACACAGAGAAAGCGGAGAGCTTTTAGCTTTGACAGCTTGATGGTGATAGGCTGAATGGGAAAAGGTGTCTTACTCTGATTGGCCTAAAATGAACGATACCTCCCACAAACAGTGACGGTAGATAGAAGCGGGAAAAGGGGTGATTGATGACGTAATTTATCAATGAGTGGGCGTGACATTAAAAGGTTTTCTCCTGACAGGGAAAGATGTGAATGAGGACAGGAGGGATGAATGAGAGCCAGTGACAACTAAAGGGTTTCTCCTAGAACAGGAAAATGCAGTTTGATTAAAAAGTGGGTATGAGAGCTAGAGTTATATCCTGAGAGTGAAAGAATGAAAAGTGAGTGAATGAATGACATTAAGGTTTCTCTTATAGAATTTTCGCTCTAGCTACATTTCAAACAGAGAGACACCTTTCTAGAATGACAATGATTTATTAGATGATTAGATACATGAGCCTGTAGGCACAGAGATATAGTTTTGGCGATTAGACTCCATCATGATGTCAGCTTGATTATGACGTCATGATCAGCAGGGGTAGATCAGCCAGGAATAGGAATGAAGATCCCCCAAAAAATGAATGAGAATACGTACCAGAGGAAAGCGACTTCGACCGATACCTTACCAGGCAGCAGGAATCTATTAACATAATAAAGAACAATTAGACATGAAAGATTCAGGATGATGCCAAATGCTCTGGTAAGCCACAATGACTCTGCTGGTCATGAGCCTACTTGATATTAGCTGGAGTATGGCGACCGTTTAGGGAGAACGATCCAGAGCTAAACCGTGAGGTTAATGGTGAAATGGCCGCAGCAGCCGAAAATGCGAAGAGCCTGTAGGCTCTAATGTGCGAATGAAGCCACATGGAGGCTGTTGCGAAGGGAGACTCTTGAGGTCTCTGATGTGCGTTCTTTGATGCGAATGAAGCCACATGGAGGCCTTCTTTGATGCGAATGAAGCCACATGAAGGCCGTTGAGAAGGGAGACTCTTGTGGTCTCTGCATACCAAGTGCAATTATGAGAAGAGTGATTAAAGTAGAATAGCCTAGATGTGTAGGGCGACTCGATGGACGCTGCTTAACACGTGCAATTATGAGGAGACCAAGACCATGAGTGACATGAATTCAGAAGAACCACCACCAGTAATGGAAATGACTTACCAATCAAGGTTTCAGAGATTTTTGATGAGAGAGAACGACATTGATGTCAGGGCGGATGTATGTGTGGAAGGCGGAGGAAGACCAGCCCCCCAGTAGTTGCAGAGAGGAGGACGACATCCCCTGGTTGGCAGCAGAAGTTGCAGCTCCTATTCTAAAACAGTGCCCTGAATAATGCTCAGGGGATAATTTAAATTTAAGGAGAACTAACTTTAAATGATTAACAAACCAATATTTAGTCATGGGGAGATCCCCAGGGATGATGAACAACGGAGAAGAAGGACTAGACCTGGGCCTAACATGTAAATACTTAAGCATGGATCTGAAAGGGCAAAATTGGGAACCCGTGCGAGCTACGATTACGGAGCAAGCACCTCCACGTTTAGAATGTTTTAATTGAAGACTATAGTGACTGGCATGAAAAGCCAGATCAGAAACGTAACATCTCTATTAGTATGATGCAGCTTACCCGAGAGGGGTTGGAGACTTGTTAGCTTCCCACTTTATTACTGAAATAATGAGAATTAGGCAGGGAAAGACAGCATTACATTGACAGACGCTTTTATCCAACGACTTAGAATAGCACATTTTGACAGCAGTAAAATCAACTGAACACAGTCTGACGCTATGACTTGAGGGAAAGAGTAACACTTAACATCCATTGAGCTGGAGTACAATCGGAATAGCCACAAGCTAATTAGACTGACTTGCTTATACCAAAGGCATGGCCAGTGATGCTAAGACAGTAGGTTGGCCCCAATATCTTACGATATTAAAGCCCGATGACAGGTAGAGCTGCTGCATCTTTAGCCAATATGCTAATGATGACTCCGAATACTTCATGGATTTAGCCGTGGTCTCAGACCTGGAATTTGCAGCTATTTTAGGGTAAAAAACCCCCCCAAAAACTGGGAGGAATGAGTCTCGGACATGCACCTGCAACTGCTAATAGGAGCAAGCGCATGGTTGAGATAAGCCCTGATAGATAACTGAGCTGTGAACGTGCGGAGTTAAATGCTGAATGCCTGATTGTGACTATTGATGAGGACAGCAATTATTAAATTCTTGTTACCCCTTTTTTCACCTAGCTAATTAACTAGTATTCTCTAAACCTACGAACACTTAAAGACTGCATTTTCTATTTCTTTTTGGACTCTACTTTTTAGATTTTCAACTCCCTTCCCTGATCTTAGGATAATTTAAAAATTACATTTTTATATCCCTTCTGTTGGACTCTTTTTTACATTTTCAATTTTCTGTTCTCTTGTACATTTTATTTCCATAATAAACCATTCACAGAGTTTCATTATCGGAAACTCTGTGCATGGTTTAGCCCGGCATCTCTCGGCCTGTCTCGGAGGGGAGTCCCCAGATGGGGGTCCGCTGCTGTGGCCTGGGTGGGCCCGTCCCCCGCGTGGCCTGCTCTCACGCTCTCAGTCACTATGCTGGTGGCTGGGGGCTGGGGGGGCGGGTCGCGTGGGGGCTGGGTCCGCCCGGGCCGCAGCAATTGGCCCCTAGCACAACGACCTCACAAGGTTCCTCCTCAGCCAAGTCACTGGGGCAATCCATGTGGCGATCCATGTGTGGATTGCCACCATATGGTGGAAAGGTTTTCTTGCGTTCACTGGGGGTGAGGGGGTGCCGCTGTGTCCCGGCCTGGCCTTCCCTCCCACGCCTTATGTGGGCGGGGGCCGGGTCGGGGGGCATCGGTGCTCTTCATCACTGGTCGAGGGCTGCCGGTTGGTTTAGAACAGCTTAGGTAGGCGATAGATTAGCTACAGCCTAAGGCTGACCTGTTAGTGTTCAGGCTAAAATCAGACTAGAGCAGGGTAGGATAGGCCAGATTAGGCTGTAGATTAGCTAGATACTATGTCCCAGTTAGCTCTGGTTAATGCTTAGAGTAGTCAGTTGTCTGATCTTCCCCCCCCCCCTCTCTTTCCCCCTTCCCCCGCTTCTTCCCTTCTTCCCCCTTCTTGTTCTCTCTTTCCATGCTCTTTCCTCCCCCACATCCCACCGCCCCCCCCTCCCTTCTCCTGCTCTCTCCTCATTCTCCCCCCCTCTGCTCCTTCTCCTCTTCTCCCCTATTTTCCTGAATCCCTGCCACTTCCTGCTCTCCCTTCTCTCACATTCCCCCTGCTCTCCTTCCCCTGCACCCTCCCACCTCTCCTTCTCTGCCTCTCTGTCCTCCCCCCTCTCTCACATTCCCCCTGCTCTCCTTCCCCTGCACCCTCCCACCTCTCCTTCTCTGTTCTCTCCTCCTCCACATTTCCCATTTTCTCCCCACCCTCGCCCTAATCCGGGCCCGTATCCTACTCCCTCCCTCCACCCTAGACCCTACCTCTACTCTCTGTCCTCCCCCCTCTCTCACATTCCCCCTGCTCTCCTTCCCCTGCACCCTCCCACCTCTCCTTCTCTGTTCTCTCCTCCTCCACATTTCCCATTTTCTCCCCACCCTCGCCCTAATCCGGGCCCGTATCCTACTCCCTCCCTCCACCCTAGACCCTACCTCTACTCTACCTCCCCTGTACCCTTCCACCTCTCCTTCTCTGTTCTCTCCTCCTCTCTGTCCTCTCCCCTCTCTCACATTCCCGCTGCTCTCCTTCCCCTGCGCCCTCCCACCTCTCCTTCTCTGTTCTCTCCTCCTCTCTGCCCTCTCCTCCCTCTCACATTCCCCCTGCTCTCCCTCCCCTGCACCCTCTCCTTCTCTGTTCTCTCCTCCTCCACATTTCCCATTTCTCCCCACCCTCGCCCTAATCCGGGCCCGTATCCTACTCCCTCCCCTCCCCCAACCCTAGACCCTACCCCTACCCTGGCTCTCCCTCCCCTGCACCCTCATCTCTCCTCCTCTGTTCTCTCCTCCTCCACATTTCCTATTTTCTCCCCACCTCCCCCCTCTCCCCCCTCCTCCCTCTCCCTCCCCCCTCCACTCTCCTGCTTTCTTCAAATGTTCAAATGTTATCTTTATTCTGTATATTCTTGTTACTGTGTGTTAGCTAGAATCAGCTAGACTTTCTGTGAAGCCCTCTGAGACATGCTTGTGAATTAGGGCTATATAAATAAACTTGACTTGACTTGACTTGACAGCAATTGAATGGGATGCGTCAACGTGCTGAAGATGATATGAACAGCTGGAAACTTGTGACGAGCAGAATTTGTGTGAGATCCTAGATGAGGCAGCATGGCTACGGACACAGTATGGCCAACTTAGGTCTTTAGCATAACACCCCTAGAGGCATGAAAGAATATTATCCAAAACACGAATCAAGTATACTCTTACACCTGGAACAACTCATAAGTTGAGTGATCAGCTGGAACAAGTTTAGCACTGATCACAATATTACGATGAACAGCTGTAGACTGAAAACACCTAGATGAGCAGATGGAATTAAACATGACTTGATTATTAGGATGATCTCCTCATGTCACCTGGGATCCCTTGTTTGCTCCGCCTCATCTCACCATCAAACAGTGACTGGGTGAGCTGTCGTCTGAGGAAAGCATGACGCTTATACTGGGCTTGAGCTGAGCATCGAAACAGCATGATGACACATGAACATCAGCACATGTATGCATGAATATACGTACATTTATATTCGAGTAAGCAATTAGTTAGATTGAGGAATTGCTTGTTTTGGCTGAAGTTGCTATGTATTGTCTGTAAGCAATGCAATGCATTAGGTTAACAGATGCGAATGAATACTTGCTGAAGTTTCCGAGGAAGCATGCGATGGCTGCTGTTGAGACCTGGTTAAGGCTACTGGAGAGGAAGCTGCGACCATCGCCTCATGGGAACGCCATCCACCATTGATATCCCGCCAGTCAATCTGAGGGAAAGCAGCTCAGACAACATGACTGAATTAGAATATGCTGCAAAGAACTGACGAATGCCGACACGTTTAAATGGTTCAGAACGAGCTAGGTTACATAAAATTACATTGAAATGATGCAAAATATTTAAGACATGACATGAACCTGCTGCCAGGTACGTAAATGATTTGAGACCATGGACGCAGAACAGAGCATTTGACAAGAGTAGGACAGACGCGATAACGTGAGCTTTCCCAAGTTGGAAGCCCGGCTCCATGAGCCAGATGCTCACTCCCTGCCACCCTCTGCACAGTGCCAGAGGACACAGAATACACCAGCCTGAACAAAATGGCTGACTATGAGAAGTTACAAAATGGCTGACACATGTGACTGACAAATATATTGCATGACCTTAATTTAAGTCCCAACTTGAGACCAAACGACTGCTTCTTTGATTATGCTGAGCATGTTTAAACATTATAGTCTCAACACATGGTTCCTTAGCCATGAAGGGAACCTTGAAGCGAGCCATTTGACTGTGCTCGCAGTACACTCATTCATGTGCATGCTTACGCACATCCTGCCACTGAATGGGCTGATTTGAGCATTTAGAGTGAGACGTGCATGCAAACACTGCACCAAAGTTAGATCTATCATGATCTTAGCTTATCACGCACGTGATCATGTGCAGAATTTTAACCTTGATTTAGACCCATGAACATTTTTACACATTATTGCAACTACATTTATAAATTAAAAATATAAAAACTAGATTTGGCCATATGAAAGATCGAGATTCGAGTGCATCATGTGAATTGAATTAATAATTTAAGATGAGAAATCCTGTAAATGCGGCAGAGTTTGGGAAAACAGTTGATAGAACTTTGAACCAGCAAATTTGATCATGTGATGCAGCATGGGAATGAGCGTGAATGATTAGCTTGAATGATTAGCCTGTTTTAGTGCGATGGTGTAGAATACTCAGCTTTGATAGAGTGAAGTAGAGTGAAGTGATGACTACATCTCCCAGCATGCTTAGCGCTGGGTGGACTGGGTCTGCAGATGACGTCACGATTTGCGTAATAGCGCTGACAGCATGACTCGAGTAAATGATTATTCTTGAGCGGAGAACTTGACACATGAGCTGAGTTCTGAATGGTTAATTCTGAGCGGAGACTTGACTCGGACGGTAGCAAGGATTTTAGCCGAATGCTTCCGACAAGTGGAATATCGATACCTTTTACAGTCTATGATCGATACCAGCTTCCCTGCGCCAGGGCCAGTGCATTGCTGTTCAAGTGAAAAACTCTGAGTCTTGCTGAAGCCGTGCGAGATTAGGAGCCGACGGAGCCGGGGACAGGAGTCATGACGGACGAACAGAGGCGCGGTGGTCCGGGGCGCTTGCGTGTGTGGACAGGAATCACCATGGGCTGCACAGAGTGACAGGTAGGCAGGCGCAAGCAAGCCGTGTGGCGCAGGCGCAGCATGACTTGCCCGACAGAATCCATGAACGAAAATGCCAGCATGAATGAACTTCTTGTGGGTGACAGTGACTGCAACACGAGCAGCATGACGGCGTAAACGAGACCGGGGACAGCAGAGTAGTATGCAGGCAGCAGTACTGAATGACCAACGCATCGCAGGAACGTACTGAAAAGCAACAGATCACACAGAGAAAGCGGAGAGCTTTTAGCTTTGACAGCTTGATGGTGATAGGCTGAATGGGAAAAGGTGTCTTACTCTGATTGGCCTAAAATGAACGATACCTCCCACAAACAGTGACGCTAGATAGAAGCGGGAAAAGGGGTGATTGATGACGTAATTTATCAATGAGTGGGCGTGACATTAAAAGGTTTTCTCCTGACAGGGAAAGATGTGAATGAGGACAGGAGGGATGAATGAGAGCCAGTGACAACTAAAGGGTTTCTCCTAGAACAGGAAAATGCAGTTTGATTAAAAAGTGGGTATGAGAGCTAGAGTTATATCCTGAGAGTGAAAGAATGAAAAGTGAGTGAATGAATGACATTAAGGTCTCTCTTATAGAATTTTCGCTCTAGCTACATTTAATGGTTTGTTTTTTGAAAGAATTTAGGCTGCTGCAGTTTCTAATGTGAGATGGTAACTAACCGGTTCCAACAAAGTGGACCTCTGAATCTAATGGAAAATTGGGAAACAGTTGTCCTGAAGAAGGAGGGTTGAAGGTTATTGGCTGATCTAGTACTATACTGATGGAATTGAGAATTAAACTGAAATACATTTTGAAAACAGATCGGGAGAAGGTTGTGAATAGACTGAAAAACAAAATAACAAATTTGAAAGTTTAAATCAAAATTGGGCAGGATACTTAGAGATTGAAACAAAGGAGTGGAACTGGTGAATCTGTTTGAAAATGTAATCATTTTGATAAAATGTTTTTGCAGAGTGAAAATACCGGTGAGGTTGCTTTTAAAGGTGCTAGCCCAAACAATGTTACAATATGAAATGTATAGATAAATCATTGTGTAATATAGATTGAGAAGGATTTTTCTTGATAGCAGATATCGAATTCTTCTGATGCTATTTTTATTAGAAATAACAGTTATATGGTTTTTCCAATTCAGATTTTCATCTATAAGAACTCCAAGGAATTTAGTGACGGCAACTCTTTCAAGGATATTATTGGCTATGTGTACATGCACAATGTTAGAATAAAGTATACACACATTTAGGAAAAGTCAGGGTCCTATAGTTACATGGGTTTTATGTCAACAAAGTTATTGCATTCCAACATTTAGAAGCAGTCAAAATGACTGCCTTGGGAGTTCTAGTGTTACTCTCATCAAGACCATCCTCAGCCACGCATCTTCGTCATTATATCCATCTTCAACTGCTTCAGCTCCTTCCTGCAAGAACCATAAATGAAGGAATGTCAGATAGTTGCATTTCATAAGGCAGATATTAAAGTGTTTACAGTGTTTCCTGTTTTCATTGTGGGGTGGAAAGACGTCTGAAGGAGCATTTTCTAGAGTGACCATGAGATACCTTAATCTGGGGGAGTAGCTGTTGTAGGGAGTGTGGTGTAATTTTGTCCAATTTGTTTTGGGTGGTGTTGTTGTTACTGTTGGACTTGTGTCTTCCATGGACTAACAAACATCACCTTTGTTTCAGCTGGAAGGTGGGTGAGTACACAATAACTGATTTTTCATTTTCACGAAACTTAATTAATTAATAATAATAATATATAATTTTAAACTGACCCCCAAACTAAGGCTTCCATCAAAGGACCATAGCCTCAATCAACATTGTGAGTGACTCTTTTTTTATTTAGATGAAAATCTTTGAGATTATAACTTTAAATCAGAATTCTGAGATTAAAGTCAGAATTCAGAGTTACTGTCAGAATTTTGAGGAAAAAAGTCAGAATTTTGAGATTAAAGTCAGAATTCTCAGATTAAAGTCAGAATTCTGCAGAGAAAAAGAAGCATACTATGTGACATCACTGACGATGTCACTGATGATATTATCGATGGTCTACCAGAATTTGTCTCGGGTCCATACATTTTTGTGACGTCAAAGTAGGGGTCACAAGCCAAAAAAGGTTGGGAACCCCTGACTTATTGACTTCATTCCTTGCTACACGTGGCCACTCGCGGCTCGTGTCAAAAATAGACATGACGCCGAAACTCTTGCTGCAGCGTCGTGAGGTGAGGTGACTCAGTCTGTGATTGGCCTCCCCTGTTACATTCCATGCACACTGCAGCGTGTTTGTTACGCTTCATGCACACTGCAGCAGCGTTTGTTACGCTCCATGCACACTGCAGCGTGTTTGTTACGCTCCATGCACACTGCAGCGTTTGTTACGCCCCATGCACACTGCAGCGTGTTTGTTACGCTCCATGCACACTGCAGCAGCGTTTGTTATGCCCCATGCACACTGCAGCAGCGTTTGTTACGCTCCATGCACACTGCAGCAGCGTTTGTTACGCTCCATGCACACTGCAGCAGCGTTTGTTATGCCCCATGCACACTGCAGCAGCGTTTGTTACGCTCCATGCACACTGCAGCAGCGTTTGTTACGCCCCATGCACACTGCAGCAGCATTTGTTATGCCCCATGCACACTGCAGCAGCGTTTGTTACGCCCCATGCACACTGCAGCAGCGTTTGTTACGCTCCATGCACACTGCAGCAGCGTTTGTTACGCTCCATGCACACTGCAGCGGCGTTTGTCACGTGTAGACGCCTTGTGTTGCTGCTGCCTATTCACTTTATTGGACATGCTGCTCATCACCTCGCAAAGCATGCTGGGATACCAGACGATGCGGAGCAGGCTTGTGCAGCGACAGTGGGCGACAGAGGGGGCGGGACAAATTTAAAACAAGCCAATTGAGCTCGTCGTACCCTCTTCTCCTGGTCGGTTTTGGAACTAACTGCTGCTTCCGGGTTCCCACGCCCACCAAGCGGCAAGCGGCCATACAGCCAGGCGACAGCAGGGGTCAAACGTCGCTGCAGTCTGCATGGGCCGTAACACCCTTTGCGATCAGATTTTTTTTGCGTGTAGACGCCTGCTGTCGGCTGGCTGGTCGCTTGGTGCTGCAGCTTGATTGCGTGTCTTGGTGTCTTTGGTGTCCTGCTTTATTTCAATATTTAGCTACTGTGTCCATTTCAAGTGACAGAGCATTCCATATTCTCACAACTATAGGGCAACAGGTGAGAAAGAAAGACTTACTCGATATCCTCCAGTACCGATGTGATTTCTTTATTGTTCTTTATTATCTCATCAGTTAGATCTTGCAGCATTCGACTTGCACTAGATTCATCATCAAGCTTCAACATAGAAGCAATTGATGTGGGACTCAACACCAGGAAAACTGGAAATAATGCCTGAAAATGAAAAAGATCATATTATTTCCATCACCAAGCATAATAAATTGTGCTAATAGTATTCAGATCAGCTGATAAAAGTGGTGAGACCATCTCTCCTACATATTTCATGCCTATGGGATATAGTGACAGCTGACGTTGAATAGATCTTTAAGACCAGGGGTGCCCAATATGCAGTGTTGGGGGTAACTCATTACAAAAGTAACATATTACATGTAATATATTACTTTTAGCAGTAACTCAGTAATATAACTTATTACTTATAGGATTTCAGTAATATTATACCAGTTACTTTGTCAAGTAACTCAAGTTACAAATTGAATTACCGTAAATTCCGCACTATAAGCCGCACCGGAGTATAAGCCGCAGCAGCAAAATTGCCTGTTTGTTACATATATAAGCCGCACCGGACTATAAGCCGCAGGTGTTTTAATGTTTTTTTTTATTTTTTATTTTTTTATTGTGTTTTAATGTTTAATTACCATATGTAAGGGTTCATGCACAGAGGGGATTGTCGGGAAAGAGATGGCTGTTTGAGGAAGCTCCCATTTATTAACATTTCAACAAAACAACATAACACAACACCACCTGTGTTTTTTTTTACAGTGCACACAGTGTCCGCGGTGTGGTGAAAAGAGGGCAAGAGAGGAAATTAAAACAGAAGTGGATTTATAGTTAGAAAGAGTGCTAAAAAAGAGAGATTTTTTTTTTTTTTTTGAAAAAATCCATAGATAAGCCGCACCGTTATATAAGCCGCAGGGCCAAAAAACGGGGAAAAAGCCGCGGCTTATAGTCCGAAATTTACGGTACATTTGATTAAATCAAAGCACATATTTCAAAAAGATACAATCATTTCCTAATCAAACTGTGTGTTTTTATGCAAATAACCACAATAGATGACAATAAGAAAGGAAAATAATAACATTTAGAATTTTGGACTGTTTACACTGATTTCAAGGCGGTTGAAATTATTTTTCGGGATGTTCCGGGGTGGCGATGTCATTCTGCTGCTGCTGTTGTTTTGGTGAAAGTAATGCAAAAGTAGTGTAATAAGTAATGAGTTACTCTAATATTACAGAAAGTAATATTGTAAAGTAACGTATTACTCTCAAATTAAAGTAACTAGTAATATGTAGTATATTACATTTTGAAAGTAACTTGCCCAACACTGCCAATATGTTGATCACGATCTACCAGTAGATCGCAAAGGCTGTGCCACACACACACACACACACACACACACACACACACACACACACACACACACACACACACACACACACACACACACACACACACACACACACACACACAAACATCTTGACCAGGGGTTTCCCACACAGCTGCAGGCAGCGTGGCCTGCTATTTGTCTGGTCTGTGATCGGCAAGGTCCGTGATCACTGACAGGCAACCTGTCAATCACACCCCAAAACATAGGGCCCTATCTTCGCAACGGTGGTAATTTTGCGTTAGTGCCTGTTTTGCGCTGGAATAGCGTCGCGCAAAGCCCTAATTGTGGGTGTGTTGGCCCGCTGCGCTTCACGTCATCTCGGCGCAAACCTCCAGGCATGTTTATGCCCATAACAGGATTCACAAGGTGAGATCACTCCCCTTAAAAGCGATAGCGTCACCGAGAAGCAGACAATTGTCCAAGTCCCTCTGATCCGAGTCCCAAGCGAGTCTCAAGTCAATTGGTCCCGAGTCTCAAGCAAGTCCCAAGTCTTTCCTTTTGTCGGCAAGTCAAGTCAAGTCAAGTCACAATGTTATTTCAAGTCAAGTCTCGAGTCGAGTCACAGGTTATGTCAAGTCGAGTCACAGGTTAGAAAAAATGACAAGGCAGAGATTATTTAGGCTGCAGACGTGCGCGTTCACGTTAATACGTGCTTGTTGCCAAGCAACACACTTCTCTCAGACCAGCTCGAGACAGCTGACAGACAGCATCAACTCAGCTCAAACTTATAGAGTTGTATTCAAAGCATAGAAACGTTCTCACAGCTCAATTTAACAGCACCAACACAAGCAGTTTGATCACAAGTGCAATCAGTACTGAATGCGATGGCAGACTGCGCACTGCGGGCAGTTGACGAAGTCAGGAAGAAATTGAAAGATCTTCCGACGCGTCAGCTTTTAAAAACCCGCCGACGAGCGGAGGTCCTGCGCTCAAAACGTCTATTTAATTACAGCACATATCGATCGATATTTTTGGAGAAGATTCCGGCCGCATCACGCGCAGATCAAGATGAGACAGCTGTCAGTGAGTAGCTACGCATTTGGGTGTAACTTTTACGCCTGCTCCATACACAGACGCAGCGCATACAGGGTGCACTAGTCATAAAATTAAGTTAGTCTAACTTTGAGTTCTACATCGGACGTAGCGTGTAAACCTAGGCGTACGCCCAGCTGGTGCACTCGGCTGATCTTGTCACAAGTCCGAGTCGAGTTTCGAGTCATTTTCTTCCAAGTCCGAGTCGAGTTTCAAGTATTTACCTTCCAAGTCCGAGTCGAGTCGGAAGTCGTCAAATTTGCGACTCGAGTCGACTCGAGTCCGAGTCCCTATGACTCGAGTCCAATTGTCTGCCGAGAAGTACGATTATTTTCCCATTGACTTCCATTCAATCTGACTTATTTTTTCAGTCAGCGGAGGCACTTTGTAAGAATGCCGGTTTAAGACACTTCTGCATTGCCTTCAATTTTCAGAAACGGAGCTACACCCTTGTATGTAACACATTTATGTCTGATCAATTGTCAGAAAAGCTTGTAAATGAATTGTTAATGATTTACACATCATTTATAACAGATGAGGAACACTTCAATTACTAAACGTTTATAGATTACTTACAACACATTTGTGATAATTTTAACATATCACTTATTAATAATCTACAATGTATATTCTTTTGTAAATGATTAGTTAAGCATTAACTAAAGGCTTTTAAATGACTTATGACTGAACGTTATTATACAGTGTTACCAGAACATAGTACTTCATTATTCATGTATTATAGTTAAATTATAGTCAAAATCACTCCAAACAGCCAATTAATGTAACTAATTCGATGTTTTTAGCTTCATACTGTAAGTAGAATGTTGTGGTTTGTTTTAGAGCTCCCGGGCCAGGCAGAACCATCATGGGCTGTATAATGCCCATGTCTGCATGGGTCATGATTTATCTTGCCCCACGCACCCCCAAGACATCCTTACTGCCAGCTTCAATTTATAATAAGCATAAGTTATAAGCATGAGCTTAAGTTATAAGCATAAGTTATCAAAAGGATATCACATAGAATAGCCTAATGTGTGTGATTTGGTTAAAGATAGTTCAGAGATACAGTAGTATTGGCGAATTTCATTGTTTTTCCCACTTTCCCAGAGCCAGAAACAAATAGTATTAGCCTGGTAAACCAGCCCGTCACGTGAACTCACATTTCATTTGGTTCCGCGTGACGGTCTGGCCCCAAGGCCTGGGAGGGTGTTAAGCAGAAGCTGCAAAGCGGAAGAGCCAATCAGTGACTGCGCTGTGATTGACACTAGCACTGCACTAACAAAACAATAATGGCCGCCTCCTTGCCTGATCGTCTTGAGGAGTAATGTCAGCGTTTGTCCAGTTTAAACAGCCATAAACTGCAGTTATTGCAGAAATAGACTCAATAACAACAATTAAACAAGTACAGGAGTATCGCCGCAACCGTAGAGTTTCTCGGCGGAAAACATGTTTTTGCCATTCTCCCGAGTGGATTTGGGTTTGACTGGATCCGACGCTGATTGGCTGAAGGAGTTGTCTGTCAAGGCAACTACGCCCGCCCATGCTCCCGCCTCTGCTAAGGACTGCCTTCAGACAGACTTTTTCGTCAGAGTCCTGCGTCGAAACGTTAGTCAATAAAATAATGTATACACTAATGTGCTCCAGTATATTTTGATGTTCATCTGAAGCCTCTCCTCTAAGATTGCCCTCTCCTGAGAGAAAGAGCACCGGACCAGCGTGCTGGGCTGCTTGGGTGGAAGCACGCCTAACCTCATCCTGCAAGCTATCTTGTCTCAGTTGTTGAGATCAAATAATTGTTTGGATCAAATAACATAATCATTATACCATGGGCATGCTGGAATTTAGTGAAACTACTGTAGCCTAAGCAAGTAAGGTGTGTGTGTGTGCGTGTGTGTGTGTGTGTGTGTGTGTGTGTGAGTGATTGTGTGTGTGTGTGTGTGTGTGTGTGTGTCTGTGTGTGTGTGTGTGTGTGTGTGTGTGTGTGTGTATGTGGGGTTTGATGCTGAGAGATCTTTATCACTGTCGTTTGGTGGTCCTGCAGCTGACAAGATATGCTGGTAGATCTTAATTATTGTGTGATTTTAGATGGCATTGTTCAGCTGGAATTTTCATACTGGTACTCATAATCCATTGTTAACACAGCAAAGAAACACGCACACAGTTGTGTCTCAGTATACTTCAGTGTAGCCTAGGGGTGTCACAATATATCGTCCCACGAAATTTCGCGATAGTAAAACGTCACGATATGTATCGTTGAGATGAAATCTCATATCGCAATTTTTTTTTTTTTATTATTATTTTTTTTTTTCAAAAATAGACAAAGAAACGTCTTTGTTTGTTGAAGTTCAATGTTGGAAAGTAGTTCAGTTGAACAAGTCTCTGAAGAGACACATGAGAAGTTATACAGGAGAGAAACCATTCAATTGAGTTTCTGGCAAAACTGTTTACTGCAGGAAAAACTGAAGATGCATAAAAAATAGACTAAGAAAAATCTTGTTGTTTGAGTTTGAAGAAAAACTGAAGATGCATAATGAGAATTTATACTGCTGAGAAACCTTTTAGTTCAAACTAAATCTAAGTGACGGTGTACAGTAACTCATTCTATTTCAAGATAAGCCTTATCTCCAATCTCATGTTTTTTCTAGTTGTTATTGTAATAACAATTTCCCACAACAGCATGTTTTGTATTTGTGCATATCAAATAAAATACTACTTTTCCAGTCATATATTGTCATTATTCAAGTTTAAAAAAATATTGTTAAAATCGTATCGTATCGTATCGTTATCGTGAACCCAGTATCGTGATACGTATCGTATCATGAACTGAGTGTATCGTGACACCCCTAGTGTAGCCTATTATCTCTATGTATCATTCCATCATCACATTTCCATTGTAATGAACACCAGAACTGTAATGCCAAAATTAGCACTGTTTAAAACTGAGGGTCAAATAAAGTATCACCCCAAATTCCTATAACATTTACTAACTTACCACTAGTAGCATCAATGAAGAATCTCTCTGAAGAGATCGCCAGATTGTGGATTCGTTTATGCGCTCAAGGTTCTTCCAAGATATTCCATGAAATGTCGCCATGCTCCGAAGAATGCCCTCCTTAACGGCCTCATCTGACACAGTTTTGTCAATCTCCTGAAAGCATCTCAGGATGTTTTCTCCAAGCTTCTTATTCATCTCAGCAATGTTCTGTGCTCTTTTCAGCGTGCCTAATTGACTCACCATTTCAGTTAGTGGGGTTAATGTTATGGCACCTACAGTTAACGCCACCGCACCTACAAAGACGGGAGCTGCCGCTCCTGCAGTAAGGACTGTGGCAACACCTGCTCCTAAAACACTAAGTCCCCCAGCCCAAAACCCCACTTTTCGCTGACTATTGCACATCTTTCTGAGATTATCCAGCTCTTTGGCGAGCAATGTCAGTTGATGTGCATACTCATCACGCTGAGTCAGCCAGCGCTTGATGTCCCCATATAGTGTATCCTCAGTTGACATGGTGCGATGACAAGGCTGAAACAACATGGCAGAATATACAATATAATATTGATGCACAACAATAAATCAGAAAATTAAATTGTTAGATTGAGTGTAGATACTTTAATTCCGATAACTTAACATCAACCAAAATCTCATTCAATTTTACTTGTGTAATGAAAACATTTGCAACTTAAATAGATTGGTTATAGACTGTTGTGAAAGTATTGCAGAAAGTATACATTTGTTTGTGGATCTTACCTGCTTTGGAGAGTTACTGTAACTTCTGTTGTTGCCTGATGGACATGCGAATGTAATGACACTGATCTATGTTCTTTTGCATTCAGGTATTATAACGATAGGCACTTTCTATTGGCTGCTACAGAATAATTTGTTGAGAACAGGTGGAACAGCTGTAAATGAAAGAGAGTCTCAACTGTGTACTTTGTAGGGTGGCTGCCTGTTGAGCAACTATTGTTTTTTCTTTCTTTGAGATCACATGGTTTCATGGAACTCATCAGTCTCAACTGTGTACTTTGTAGGGTGGCTGCCTGTTGAGCAACAATTGTTTTTTCTTTTTTTTTAGATCACATGGTTTCATGGAAATCATCAGTCTAAATGGTCTACTTTGACATAGGTGGAGGCGATGTCTCGTCATAGACGCTGGGATAGCCTGCTCAGCCTGGCTGGGGGCGTGGTCAGGGTGGGGTAAATCTCCCGTTCTATCCATTCAGCAAAGTTAGAATTTAGCTGCTAGCCCAGCCCAGGCAGACACGATCGGGGATTTGACCACCGCAGTAAACGCACATCTGAGCAGACGTCTTGTGTTCTGCTCTAGAACCCCCAAACCTGTAGTTGGTAGTCGTTTGTGAGTCAGCCCATGAGATATATGGGCAGTTTTACCCCACTCGCGCACCAGCCGTATAACATTTTGTGGGCGTTCCCACACACGCCGACTGTCTCTATGGTTGGGAGTAACTATCGTTTTTTCTTTTTTTTAGATTACATGGTTTCATGGAAAGCCTCCGTCTCAACTGTGTACTTTGACATTTTCGCTCCCTTTCACCAAACATATCCCTTATCACTTCACTGGGGCCTTTGTTCCTTATCAGATTAGGGAGGTGTGGCAGGAGGTAATGAAAGGCAGACCTAGAATGAAATGTTGCAAGCGATCTGTATATATTGGATGGTGAGAGGCGAAATTTGCAGCACGGCAGCGTCGACAACACCCGAGCAACAGCAGAGAAATTTCAGAAGACACAAAGCAAAAGTGAGTAGAAACAGCTTTTCTTTTACAAAGTAGTACATTAGTTGGCCTGATAAGACTGTGTTGCTAAAAGTATATTGATCAGGTCGGAGTTTCCTGCTGCAGCCCCAAAGAAGGTCAAGAATATGATTATACACAATAATGTAATTTACATTATTGTGTATTTCTACTGATTATGTATAGGAACCCAACCAATTTTTAATCCCAAAGTTACTTTCAGAAACGAAGAGCAAAACTGTAACTGATTTGCCAAAAATGTCAGTATGCATCAGAAATTCAAGTCAAATCAAGTCAAGTTTATTTGTATCGCCCTAATTCACAAGCCTGAGAGACCGAGGGAGGGGGAGAAAGGGGAAGAGAAAGTGGGGACAAGAGAGCAGGGAAAGGGAGGAGGTAGAGAGGTAGGAAGAAAGCAGGGGAAGGGAGGGGGAAGAGGAGAGAGAGCAGAACAGACAGGGTATACTGAGGCATTATGCCCTAATTATTTAATTGATAACAATAATTTATTAGATTTGCCTTTTTTCTCGGTTTGGATAATGAGTATTAGTACTAATACTAACTGTTGAGAAAAGGTTGAAAGACACTTTTGTGCAGTCAGTTTTGACAATGGAAGAGTGTTTTGGAGGGGAACATATATTTTCTGAATAAGGTTGAACATTTTGAGAATAAATTTAAAAGGTTATTTATTGTAAAAAAAAAAAAAAGGTTTTTAGAATAAAAGTCAAAATAAAGTTTGACGATCTGGCCAGAGCGCGCTTTAGAAGATGTTATCGTTTTCAAGACGCCCCCTCCTCGTCTCAATCCACTGAATCTACTAGGGGAGGAGGGGGCAGCGGCATGGTCCGGGGGAAAAACAGACACACAGCAGTTATTATCCTATAGTAAATGACTGAATAATTATAGAAATATTATAACAGTATCTGTGTTATTTTGTTGCTCTGTCCATAACATTTCAACAGTGCCTAGAAACACAGGTTCTTCCAGTTCTGCCCACATTTCTCACTGGCCCACCCAGCCAAGATTGATCAAAACACGCGCTGTCCGCTTTTACAGGTCTGTGCATGATACAAGTGCTGTGTAGTGGATCTCTCATCAATAGATGATCTTTGCTCAACGGAGTGGTTCTTGTGTAATATTATCAACTAGTGGAAACCAGAGGTGTAGTGCTATCTGGAGAAGTGAGGGAACACAGCTATATGGGGAACACCCACACACGCACAGGTCCCGAACACCCCCCCCCCCCACACACACACACACACACACACGCACACACACTGACACACATGACTTAACTTATTGTGTCCTCTAGTCTATACAATAGATACTGCAGAAGTAGCCCATGACATTTCCAGCTCTGAAACAAATAAAGACGTAGGCCTACAGGTATATAGGCACAGCAGAGCAGACTCATAAAGACGTAGGCCTACAGGTATATAGGCACAGCAGAGCAGACTCATAAAGACGTAGGCCTACAGGTATATAGGCACAGCAGAGCAGACTCAGCAGAGTCATCAACACAAACTGCTAAACAATCTCTCAACGAGTCTCAAGCATCACACAAGTTGCACAAGGCATCATTTCGCACGGCGGCCAGCATCTTTAGTAAGTAACTTACCATTTTGTGGCGAATTCTGGCAATGCAAATTGCAATGGGGTGATGAACACTAAATTTTGATTCAACCACGTTGAAAAGAAACACACTTTTAACTAGGGATGTCCAATATTATCGGCCCACCAATATTATCGGCCGATATTTGCATGAAAATTTTATATCTGAAAATATCTGTATCGGTTTTTATGCCAATAATGACACACAACTTTAACCTGACATACATATATACATCAAACTCTTGAGCTACTTCTGCTCTCACTCAAAATGTCAAAATATAAGCGATGTGATGTATAGTTTTTGAGATATTAATGTTTGTTTGGAGTAGTTTTCTTATTTTGCACAGAGAATGTTTACATTTGGAAAGCCTTGTTGCATTTATGAATGTAATCCAGCGGGGCATCACAATAAAAGTAGGCATAATGTGTTCATTCCACAACAGGAAATATGTTGTTACCTGGAATTAGTTTTGGTGAAAAAAAGCCCGGTATCGGTTGATATCAGAATTGGAAATTAAGAGTTGGACAATATCGGCAGATCGGATATCGGCAAAAAAGCCAATATCGGACATCCCTACTTTTAACATTGTTTCTTCATGATTGTAAACTTACCTTTTTAGCAGCTGGTCCGAAAAATGAAAGGATGTTTGGCCTTTTCATCTTTACTTGTTATAGTGAGGTACTGGTACTGAGTATAGGGAGAAAAAAAAACATATGTTGATGCTGAAAAAGCCAGTAGCTAGTTAAGGTGGAATGTTTCCTTCTTCCTTCAAACCACGAGTTGATGCCGTGTGAATCATTCAGCCCACCTTAAATATAGTTAAGGTGGAATGTTTTCTTCTTCCTTCAAGCCACGAGTTGATGCCATGTGAATCAGTCAGCCCACCTTAAATATAGTTAAGGTGGAATGTTTCCTTCTTCCTTCAAGCCACGAATTGATGCCGTGTGAATCATTCAGCCCACCTTAAATATAGTTAAGGTGGAATGTTTCCTTTTTCCTTCAAGTCACGAGTTGATGCTGTGTGAATCATTCAGGCCATCTTAAAATTTAGGCTATAGTTAAGGTGGAATGTTTCCTTCTTCCTTCAAGCCACGAGTTGATGCCGTGTGAATCATTCAGCCCACCTTAAATATAGTTAAGGTGGAATGTTTCCTTCTTCCTTCAAGCCACGAGTTGATGCCGTGTGAATCATTCAGCCCACCTTAAATAGGCTATAGTTAAGGTGGAATGTTTCCTTCTTCCTTCAAGCCACGAGTTGATGCCGTGTGAATCATTCAGCCCACCTTAAATATAGTTAAGGTTGAATGTTTCCATTTTCCTTCAAGTCACGAGTTGATGCCATGTGAACCATTCAGCCCACCTTAAATATAGTTAAGGTGGAATCTTTCCTTCTTCCTTCAAGCCACGAGTTGATGCCGTGTGAATCATTCAGCCCACCTTAAATATAGTTAAGGTGGAATGTTTCCTTCTTCCTTCAAGCCACGAGTTGATGCCATGTGAATCAGTCAGCCCACCTTAAATAGTAGGGCTGTGGCGATTCACTTATCTCCCGATTCGATACTATCACGATTCTTGGGTGCCGATTCGATTTATATTGCGATTCTTAAGTATTGCGATTCTACGATTATTGCGATTCGATATTACGATTTATTGCGATTTTTGTTTATTTTTTTCTTTTCTTTTTCAGTTTGTTTGCTTTTTTACACTAGATTAGAACATGGGAAAAGTTGAATCATACACTAGAGACTGTATATTATATATCATGAGTAGGGCTGGGCGATATAGTTAAAAACAGGGGCGGACTGGGATCATAATTCAGGCCGGGCATTAGATACCAAGCAGGCCAGGCCGATATGGGCCAACGCGTGTGAAATTTGGGCCGTTTGAAGCCAGATTTGGGCCGTTTGAAGTCCAATTTTACAATGAGATGCACCCACTTTAACCCTGAAGTGTAATTATTACTTCAGACTAACTAATAAAGTAATAAAACCACTAGTAAACCAGTAGGCGGCGCCTGGCCTGCTGTTCAGTGAGTGGCCTGACTGCAAGCACCCAAAAAAAAAAATTTTTTTTTTTTTTTTTTTTTTTTTTTTTTTTTTAATTTGCGATTATCGATTCTGGAATAAAAAATCGATCCAAAAAATCGTGACATTAAAAATCGCGATACTTAGGTGAATCGATTTTTTCCCCCACCCCTATTAAATAGGCTATAGTTAAGGTGGAATGTTTCCTTCTTCCTTTAAGTCACGAGTTGATGCCATGTGAATCATTCAGCCCACCATAAATATAGGAGCTGGAGCGCAACCGTGTACATTCTCAGACCCTTGAAGTGTAGGCCTATGCATATAGACCCGGAAGTATATGCGTACAGACCCGAGGTACTTTCCTTAAAAAATAAAAGCCAAAAATAAAAGCAGTTAGTGCGAGCGATTCAGGCGAGCACTGCAGCAGCCAAACACTGATGTTAGCACGCAAGCTAACGTTTGATACCTCCCGGGGGATGGCTGGCTGTCTGTACCCCGGTAGCGGTGCTTAACTCATTGAGTGCCAATGACGTTGATCGGCGTCAAATCAAATAGTAACGTTGAGTGCCAATGACGTCGATCGGCGTCAAATGCGTTTTTTGATGGTGGGACGTGGATCAAAGCCTCATGCATTCTCCTGTACAAATATTGGAGCTATTGAAGGTGTATAACCTATTTTACGGACCCATTAGGTGGCGACAGTGCTCTCCAGATTAGAGAAAGGTCAGGAAAACAGCAGGAAAAAGCCGTGATGAAAGATAAACCGATGCATGCTGCAGCCAGAGCCATATAGATTGCTCTGGCTGGAGCCAACGTTAGCTGCGAACAGCAGTCAATCCGCGCCCACAACTGAGCCCCTCTGTCTCTGCTGCATAGTTTCTCCACACGATTAGCCGCCAGAAAAGCAGCACCCGACGCCAAAGGGCCAAACCATTCTCAGCAGTCCGGTTTGGCTTTTCGGTGTCGCGCTGGGAGCCGGCGCACAAAAACGGAGCGCTCCGAAAATAGACGCTGGGTGCGTGTTAGGCTGTGTGTTAGTGTGGGGAGGAGTTTGCAGCTGAGGGGGGGGGGGGGGGGGGGGGCGGCACGCAGGGCACCACACAACTACACCACGTCACTACATCAGAAAAAATTAGCTTCAGAGTCAGTGAATGTGCTTGAAATGCTTCATTTCACAAAAGGCTGAATATCTCAGCTTCTAATTTG
Source organism: Poromitra crassiceps (assembly GCF_964638095.1). Classification (NCBI taxonomy): domain Eukaryota; kingdom Metazoa; phylum Chordata; class Actinopteri; order Beryciformes; family Melamphaidae; genus Poromitra; species Poromitra crassiceps. The sequence goes on along the minus strand of NC_139644.1, from coordinate 45,382,273 downwards.
AAACGTCTGTTTTTGCTGAAAACAACCTATCTTCTCCGGCTGATAACTAAAGAACGGAAAATGGTATCAATAAACTTTTTTTTGCTGATGATACAATAGAGTCCCCTCATTCTTTGTGCATGTTTGGTGTTTACATAGTAATATCACACAATATTCTGTGGGCCTCGAGAAATCACTGAAAACGCTCTGAAACTCTGGCACTGGGAGCGTCCGTTCTCCAAAAGTGGCTGGCACTCAATGAGTTAAGTGTGGGCCACTGGGCCAGCAAGGTCCGGCCAGTGTCCCTGGAGGACAACGTCCTGGCGAGGCGGGGGTCTGTGTGTAGCCTGGGGAGGTGTGCTAATAGTGGGTATGTGTAACGGTGTTGTGGTACTCTGCAGCAACCCATGTTAAGGGCTTGCCCAGGGGTGGATTCGAACTGCCGACCTTCAGCTTACGAGGCAGACACGTTAACCACTGCACCAAGAGAGCTAGCTCCCTTGGCGGAGCTGATTAACGTGCCTTTATACTAGGGGAGTGAGTTTAACCAACCTACTCGCTACCACTCTGGACTCACGAGGAATCGGCGCTGATTCACTTCGGTTACATATGCAGTTGGGCAGATTCATGGAAGATGGGTGGGGTGAGGGGGCTGTCCTGGGTCTCAGGGGCCGACCATGGAGCTCATACTAGCATGGGTAGGAATAGGATGGATGAGTTACTAGCCGATTAACTAGCCAGATCAACCCCGGAAATGTGATCAATGTTGGGGGGAATTGTCTTAGTGGGGCGGCATATCTCAAACAGGGGAGCTCAACTGTAGCCTACAGAGTAGAATGTCAGACTAGTGTCTGATTAGCTTTGTTCTGTCACTCTGTAGGCATGACGAGCAGATGAGATGGAGGTGTGGCTGGATACAGAGTCCATGAAGCCGCTGGCATCTGGAGACACAGCCCCATCAACGGCAGATGGTGACCAAGGCAAAGAGGGTCCTGATGAAAGCAATGACATCACTGATCGATCCACAGACGAGGGTGATACTCCAGTGGACTTTCAGAGGATTTCACCAATTAGCAAACAATGTGAGATTTTATACTTCATTCTTGATTCCCTTGATTTTTTTTGCATTGCAGTTCAGCAAAAATATTTGTGAATTTATTGGTGGAATAAATTATTGTTGCTATCATTTCTGCAGTTGTAGCCAGTGTTGGGGGTCGTTACTCAAAAAAGTAATATATTACACAGTACACTACTGCCAAGATACCCCCTGCCTTTACCGGCATTGTCCAAGCAGTATACAGTGAGATACAGTAGTGAAGTTAGTAATTATCACCATAGAATGGAGGCCAATGGAACCTCTGTTAAAAATCCACTAAAACACACATCTCTCACGGCGCTGAAATACAGGTTGTGCTTCGGGGACTCACCACACGATGAAATATCAATCCAAAATGCACATAGCTGTATTTTTGGAAGGAAAATGGACATTTCTTGCATGTCCAGCACTTTAAGCTGCATTATATGTATGAAAGGTGCTATACAAATAAAGCTTATTATGATGATGATGATTATGATTATGATGATGATTATGATTATTATTATTGCAGTCAGAGTCAGCTGTTGTATTGCGCAATCGATTGAATGAAACTAACATGTTGTTTTCTCCATAATCCTGCAGATGAAAACCCATCAATGTGTGTTGAAAAGAAAGAACAAAAACAGAAGCTGGACCACAAATCCCAAGAAGAAGAAATTACCAGCACCTCCGTGTTTCAGCAAACTACGAAAAAGGGTGAGGTTTTAATGTTGGTGTTCTACATTGATAAAACTGTAGGCTACTGCCGCAGAAGATATTTGGGCACTTTTCTATATTTTGATTTTGAAACATTTAAAGGGAAATAATATGCTCTAGGGTCCACGTTCACACAGCAAAATCTTAGTACTCAATTCTGATTTTTTGCTCAGATCTGATTTTGTTGTGGCTTTTCACAGAGACTTTTTAAAAGTGGCCAATATCAGATTCCAGTGTGAACAGGTCATGGCTCTGAAGTGACCCGCATGCAGTGACCTCGCTGCTGTTGTACATAAACCCAGAAGAAGACAGCAGTAAACATGGCGGTAGCTGACGATGTTGTTTACGGTTTCATTTATAAGTTATTGTGCAGTGGACGCCAGCGAATATGGGAGCAGATGATGATGATGAGGAGGAGGAGCAATAGCTCCTACTTCTGTACAGAGGAGTTTAAAGACGAGCTAAACCCAACGGAACCCAAGTGGCACGAGGGTTGGAGACGTTTAGGACTGAAAACAAATCTTGTCTGAGATGAGAGAGGGTTGAGAGGGGGGCCATAGCGTGTCAATGATTTGATTTGATTTGATCATTCTGGGGGCTGGATTTGGCCCCCAAATCGAGTGGGATTCAGCGTGTTGTGGCGCTACGCGAGTGGGATCCGCGGATACCCTGGCAGTCAGCTGCTTCTGTGAGGAGCAGAGAATCCGAGGCATGAGTGCTGCCTGCCCGCATCTCCGAGGCACCGGGGTAAGACCCGCGTACGTTAACGTTATCCTGGAATGCGAGTTTAACGAGCCAGTTACATGTCTTTGCATTCTTAGACATTACCGTTTGCTTTATTTTGTATGTTACATACAATTGGCCAAGTTAGTAGTTAGTTTATGGAGGAAATTCTCCTGAAATGAAGATTTGATTGACAGCTGCCATGTCGTGATATGATTGGTTGAAATGGGGTAGAAATTTGATAGTACTATGTGACGTCAACAAACGTAAGTTTTTAAAAGTAAAGTGTAGTTCATAGATATTAGCAGAGCCCTTTTAGGCTCTACTTTGTGGAGGTATCCTTATGCGGCCAGACGCTGACGTGTGGGGATACCTCCATAAAGTGGAACCTAAAAGGGCGAATGCTAGAAGATGAACTGTAGATTACTGTTTTGAATACAATCTTGAAAACATATCCTAACTATAATGCCAGCAGCATCTGTCTGTGTCTCTCTCTCTCTCTCTCTCTCTCTCTCTCTCTCTCTCTCTCTCTCTCTCTCTCTCTCTGTCCTTCGCGTATCTCGAGAACCGTTGGTCGGATCGACTTCAAACTTCGGGAGTACACTGACGGAGACCTGGCGGAGTGCAGTGCCTGGTTTTCGTGCAATTCGGACGCGAAACACGTTCAGCAACTTTTCCAAGTTTTGCTATTAGGGAAACTGTGCCCTCTGGGTGTAATTAGCATCGGTATCGATATCGCCGTTCAAAGTCAACAAAACACAGTGCGAGAAAGCTCTATGTACATGTTGTGACATCGGGTACTCCACGTGATGAAATAATAATCCATAGTTACGTGAAACGTCATTTTCGTAGCAAATCCGCACCGAGTTACTTCCTTGTTTTACTGAACACAGCGCTTCAGCTGTACAGCGCATCCGCAGTATGTGCCCCCAGGCTGCCTCTGGGATGCAGGCATGAAATTGCTTAGTCCCAGGAGAGGCCTTTGGAGAGCGGTGTCTGACTAATAGAGGCGACATTCTCTCTGTTATAAGTCACTGTAGCATCTCCAATGACTAAAAAACTGTTATATTAACTCATTGAATGCCATGGACGTCCTTCGACGTCCAATTAAATAGTGACGTAGAATGCCACGGACGTCCTTCGACGTCCAATGCGTTTTTTGACGGTGGGACGTCGATCAAAGCCTTCCGCAGCTCCTGTACAACTATAGTAGCTATTGGAGGTGTATAACCTATTTTACGGACTCATTAGGTGGCGACAGTGCTTGCTCGGTGCAGTCCAGATTAGAGACAGGTCCGAGAAACAGCCTAAAAGCCGTGGAAACCGATGCATGCTCCCAGAGCCATTTGCTCTGTCGCGGGAGCTGACATTGGCTCCGAACAGGAGTCAATCCGCGCTCACAACTGAGCCCCTCTGTCCCTGTCTGTCTGTCTGTCTGTATAGTTTCTCCACCCGATTAGCAGTCAGGAAAGCAGCCCCTGACGCCAAACCATTCAGCAATCCGGGTTGGCTCTTCCCTGCTGTGGCGCTGAGAGCCGACAGCAGCACACAAACGCAGCACTCCGAAAATATAATGGTTGCGTGAGGCTGTGTGCAGTGTGGGGAGGAGTTTACGGGGGGAGGGGGGGAGGGGGGTGGTGCACGCAGGGCATCACACAACAACTACGTCACTACATCAGAAAATATTATCTTCAGACTCAGTGAATGTGCTTGAAATGCTGCATTTCACAAAAGGCGGATTATCTCAGCTAATAATTTGAAAAGCCTGAAAACGCTGAAAACAACCTATCTTCTCCGGCTCATAACTAAAGAACGGAAAATGGTATCAATAAACTTTTTTTTGCTGATGATACAATAGAGCCAGCTCGTTCTTGTGCGTGTTCGGTGTTTACATAGTAATATCACACAATATTCTGTGGGCCTCGAGAAATCACTGAAAACGCTCTGAAAACTCTGGCACTGGGAGCATCCGTTCTCCAAAATTGGCTGGCACTCAATGAGTTAAGGTGAAAAAAATGCTTATTAGGGCTTTAATAAATTTGGGTTCAATTCTGCGTTCCTTCAAGCCCCAGCTGATCTGGGTGGGTCGCTCTGTGACAGTAAGTAAGAAAAGTAAACACTGCTGTCAGTAAACATTGAGGGAAGGTGAGAATGAAGGGGGGCAGCATCCCTCCAATTAAAAAATGCCTTGCAATGCAGCGGAGAGAGGGCAGCATGAAAGGAGCAGAGAATAGTAGGAGAACATGTATTTGTAAGCTGAATAAGCAGCATTAATATTCACTAGTGCAGTGCCCGTTCCCCCATGCACCACCCTGTGGGTGCTTCCCTCCGAAAACACACTCCACTCGGTCAGGTCCCCCTAAGCGCACTCCCCAAGTTTGAAGTCGATCCGACAAACGGTTCTCGAGATACGCGAAAGACAGACATACAGACAGTCCTGGAATAAGTCCAAATTGCAACAAATGCGACAGCGCACTCCATCGGCGTCCGAGCAGCGCACTCCTCAAGTTTGAAGTCAATCGGACAAATGTTTCTCGAGATAAACTGCTTTTTGTGTTGCCAGTAAGTGGCATGGGAAATTGCAAGATTTGCAAGAAATTCGGCGCCGCACTACTTCGAGTTACCAGGAGCACACGCCCCAAGTTTGAAGTTGATCGGATGAATGGCTATCGAGATAAACCGCTTTTGTGTTGCCAGAAAATTGATACAGGTGGGCGTTAGCCGCTAAAGGCTAGCTGAGTCCATGCTGACTGCTGATACTTCATAGTAGGGATGCACCGATCCACATTTTCAATCAATCAATCAATCAATCAATCAATATTGATTGATTCTTTGCCTTGTATATTAAGAAAATATACAAGGCAAAGAAGGATACTGTAACGAATCAGGTATTCTTCCAGGAACCGGAGACTTGTAGTTGGTACAGGCTCTTAGCTCATTCTGATAGCTCCTAGCGGTAGCTTCGCTGCTAGCTCCACACACAACCAGCCAGCTCTCTTCCATATACAGACTGACAACACCACGAGACAGGAAGCCCACTTACACACCGTTCCCCCCAGGAACAACCCCCACAGCTAAACACGGAAACACCACATTACATGTAAAACCCTGGATCGCTACATACTCCTCACCCAACAATAAGCCAGCTCGGGATCATGTCTATGTTCCCCGGGTTCTATGTTCCCCGGGTTCTATATTCCCCGTTTTTCACTAACCCTAAACCTAACCTCCCCCAGACCCTAACCCAAAACCTAACCTCTCCCACCCCCCACGCCTAAACCTAACCTCCCCCAGACCCTAACCCAAAACCTAACCTCTCCCAGGGAACATAGCGGGGTTCTATGTTCCCCGGTCCCACAAAAACGGGGAACATAGGACCCGGGGAACATAGGACCCGGGGAACATAGGGATGACCCCGCCAGCTCCCACGCTGGCACCCACAACCCACACATATCCCCCCTGTACCAAAACACAACAATAACACACCACTTAATTTTCCCATCACCACATCAAATTCCCAACAAACAGTCTTTTCTTATTACACCACCCCCATAATGTCTAGTTTACATTAGGCACTCCATAATGTCCAGTTTACATTAGGCACTCCATAATGTCTAGTTGACATTAGGCACTCCATAATGTCTAGTTTACATTAGGCACTCCATAATGTCTAGTTTACATTATTTCCCTTCTTTTTCACACATTTCAATTTACCAGCAACCCCAACATTTACATTATTTCTTTCAACCACCACCATTTAGTTACTTCACAACATTTACATTTTCAATTTAACAATAACCCGTTTACGTTTTCCCAATTTTCTCTTTACACTCATTTTCACCCACATTTCAATTCAACACAAGCCCCACATCTCAATTCAACAATAACCCCCACATTTTCATTATTCCTTTTTTCTCTCCCATTCATTTAAACCTCCACCATTTCCATCCCCCCTTCCAAAGCTTCTGTCCCACCTGAAGCACTCTAGTCCCGCTCAACCCCCAGTGGGGTTAGTCCTCCATAGGGTGACTCTCTTCGGTCCCCCCGTTGTGCCCCACAGTCATCACACGCACTGCAGTAGCGCCACACGTCCTCCCCGCGTCCGGCCCAGTAGAAAAGTGCACGAACATGGCGGAGCATCTTCTCAGGCCCGTCATGCCCCTTACCGCTGCGGCCCCTGTGCGCCCACCGCACAACCAACCCCCGCAGGTATCTGGGCACAACCGTCTGCCTCCCCGTTTTCCCGTGCCCTGTTCTCTCCAACAGCCCATCTTCATCCAGACGCAGGTCGGTAAACATGTTCCACAGTCCCTTCGTGGCACCGGAACACAGGTGAGCCTCCTCCACAGGGGGCCGGCGTCCGGCCGCCACCCACGCGAGCACTGGACCGATCTCCGCGTCCTCTGCCTGCCTGCGTTTCCACTCACCCACGACGACATCCATGATGGTCATGTCGTCGTCCTCCAGGACCACATCTGGACAGTCCTCCTTGTCTTCCTCCACCTCCTGCACTCGGTCGTCCTCCTGCCCCCCTCCCCCAGGGGGCGGCGTTTTCAGGACAGCAAGGGGAACACAACCGGCATCTATCTCCCCCTCGGCTCTCCGCACAGCAACCGTGGGGGGTGCAGTGCAGTTTCTGACTAAGTGCTCAGGCGAACGGCAAGTCCAACAGAGTCTCACCTGCTCGCCGCCTGCACGTCTCTCTTCTCCCGCTGTCCTCCGGTCCCCGACAGCCTTTCGACACTCTCTGGCTAGGTGTCCAAACGCCCCGCATGCCCAGCAGGCTCCCGGCCGTCCCCAGTACCGTTGCTCCGCGTACCTGGTCTGTCCCCCGGGACCGCTGCGACACCACCTCGCTACGTGCCCAGGTTCCCCGCATGTCCAACACAGTCTCTTTTGCGGCTCTGGGTGGGGCCCGTGCGCAATCGTGACGCAGTAGACGGTGATGCTATTGACATTTGGTTGTTCTCCCGGAGCGGCGGGAGGGTGGACCATCTGGACTACTGGGCCCCCTGCGAACGCAAGTGTCCTCTTCCCCAAGTCTACTGTGCATTGGTTTAGCGTCAAATAATCTTCCCCCAAGATACAGGGCCCCGCCATCTCCACTACCCACACTGGAAAGTTCACTGTCCGCTCCCCCACAGTTATGATCACTGATCCCTTTCCCTTCATCGGCATCAACTCACCGGATACTGTCCTCAGCTGCTGCGCCGCTGGCCACTCCAGAAGCGCTCCCTCTGGCATCATGTTGGAGTTCACCAGCGTTGCCGTACACCCCGTGTCCACCAGGGCGACACAGGGCTTCCCTTGCAGGAGGACCGGAACATGGCATGCTGACAGCGCCGGCGATGTCATCTGCTTCGGGGGAAGGCGGAGCCCCACCTCCCCATCTGTACTGCTGGGCCCCCTCCAACGGTGACGTGGCCATAGGGGATGTGACATAGGAGGCCCGTCTCGCCCCTCTTAGACGGGCCCCATGCCGTTTGCCTGGTTCCACGCTCCTCCGCGGCACTCTATGGCCCGATGTCCGGGGCGTCCACAGGTCCAACAGCGCATGGCCCCGGGCCCCCTGGGCCAGGTATTGTCTCGTGGGGTGGGCTGCAGGGTCGCGCTTCGGAGCAGTTGTTCTCCTAACTGGCGCACCGACTCAGATAGCTCCCGCACCATGCTGCTTTGCTCCGCCAACGCACTCTTCCACGCTGGCTCTTCCCGTGGCGGGCTCTCCACTGCCATTCTCACCACGGGGGCGGCCTCCATCGTGCCGTCCCCCGTGGCCATTGCCCCCACGATCTCTCTCTCTGATGCCAGCTCCAGCGCCTCCTGCAGCGTCCTTGGGCGTGTCAGCCGGGTCTGGGCGCGCAGCCACTCTGGGGTCAAAGCTCGAACAAACTGATCCCTGGCCAGTTCACTCTGCACCTCTGGCAACATGTCTCAATGTCATTAGCCAAAACACGCAGTGGCTCGCCAGGCTGTCGGCGCCTGTTACACAGCAAGAATCCGTGAATTAGTGCCAATATCGGCACCCGATACCGATATTGGATCGGATTGGCCCCATCCCTACTTCATAGTTCATAACGTTAACTTATAAACAAATAAAACAACTTGAATTCATTTAAACACGTGTACCGTTACTCACACTTTGTTGAAAATTAGGAGAGAAGTGTACGAAGTGTCATAGTTATAATGGCCTCACTGAGGTCCGCAGACCGCTGGGTGCTTTTGTTTGTGTCCCCGGCGCATGCCGGTCTGAATTTCCCATGTTAAAAACAGTGTTGTTGGCACAAAAGGCCCCGCCCAGCCAGAAAACTAGAGACTATGATGCTCCACCTCACGTTAGTCGGCTGTGCAATGGAGTGGGGCGAGGAGGAGCGAATTCCACCCAAACTCTGCAAAAAACAAAACAAAAAAACAAAACAATAATCGATAAAAATTCCACATGATCAAATTCATTCCTCAACGATCAATTATCGATTATCGATTATTGATGAACATGCCTATTGGGGAGTCCGCTGCTCGGACCCCGATGGAGTGTGGCGCCGCATTTCATCCAATTTTGACTTATTCCAGGACTGTCTGTATGTCTGTCCTTCGCGTATCTTGAGAACCGTTTGTCAGATCGACTTCAAACTTGGGGAGGACCTGACAGAGTGCGGGGGGAAACGCCCACGGGGTGGTGCATGGGGGAACGGGCACTGCAGTAGTAATATTAAATAGGTGCACTGAATACCCAGTTATTTGAAATAAAATATAAAAAAAGTCATTTTTGGGTTCAGCTCGTCTTTAAGGCTCTTAACCTTTCTCTGATACTGCTACCACGTTCTATCCCGTTCGTCCATTTCTTTCGGTATGTTTTCATACACGGACCGTTTACAATATGACCCCTCAAGTTCTGCTGTCACCTCAAATACTAGTAGGTCTAAAACATCACGGTTCCTCCACTGACTAGTTCCGTCGCAGCTGTCCTCCATGTCTGTAATGACTGACTGCCCTGGCCCTCTGGCTAGCGCAGAATAGTGACGAATGTCACTCTGGGTGGCACAAAAGTCAGATTGCTGATACGAACCACATGTCTGTTCACACCAAGGTTACGTTCCAACAAATCAGATTAGTTGCTCATGTGCCTGCTGTGTGAACTTTTAAAGCCCTCAAGAGTTGCAACCAGCTCAGTGGCCTTGTGGTCTGAGTGTCCGCCCTGAGACTGGGAGGTTGTGAGTTCGATCCCCGGCCGAGTCATACCAAAGACTATAAAAATGGGACCAATTTGGCTCCCTGCTTGGCACTCAGCATCAAAGGGTTGGAATTGGGGGGTTGAATCATCATGTGATTCCCGAGCGCGGCGCATGCTGCTGCTCACCGCTCCCCCAGGGGATGGGTCAAATGCAGAGAACAAATTTCACACATTGTGTGACAATCAATGGGACTTTACTTTAACTTTACTTGAGTTGCTTCCATAGGGCAGTCAGACACTGATTTTCAGAATGCTTTTTAAACATTTATGTATTTATGTATTTATTTATTTATTCATTCATTCATTCATTTATTTATTTATTTATTTATTTATTTATTTATTTATTTATTTATTTATTTATTTATTGCTGAGCCAACACATGCATTTCAGTTTCACGTGCTGTTAGATAACAGTCAAGCCAAATAACTATTTGAATACAACATCGGGAATTGACAAGTTCTTTGATATCACAACATCTAAAATGTATAATTTCTTTCTCTTCCATCCTGTGCAATCTGTTCAATAACATCCTGCGGTGAAACAGAGAATACAGCTCAAACCAAGATTGTGGTAAGACCTTTTGACATCCATCAGTCATCCTCACAACTGTTTTGTTTTAATGTTGTTTTTCACAACATTATAATTTATTTATTAATAATATTTATTTATGATTTATTTAACCAATCTCATCTGAATTTATCAGGTCACTCTTGGCAATTCATGTTACTTCACATGTGAACTTCACTTACTGTAATTCCAATGCGATTTCATCACAGTGTTTTTCAATTCACATTCATTTTCATCACCTCTAAATGTATCAGTTATTTTTTGTTACTTCCACCCTTCTGGGGTTCGTCTTAAATGATAAATGACAATGTTGAATGTGATAAATGATGAAAATGGCTCAGTTTAATCAAATAACCATTTTAATCAGATAATTCAGGTTTATTATTCACTTTTTCAATTCACGTTTGTCTGTTTGTTTGTTTGTCTGTTTGTTTGTTAGCTAGCAAGATTATGAAAAACCACTGCGCCAATTTTCCTATATCTAAATATCTAGTCCATATCCCATTGCATGAGGTAATAATTTTAATATGTTTGATTACTTACATTACAGGCTGGAAAAAGACAAAAGATTGTGAAGAATTTTAAAAAGATCAAAGATCAACTTCACCTTAAAGACAAGTATCAAGAAAAGGTGACACCAGCAGATTTTCTTGATATAGAAGAAAGATTGACATCCAAGAAAGATGTAGCTCATACTTTCCTACAGAGATTGATGATGCTGGACTATAGAGCCAGATATATTCCTGTGAAAGAAAACAGTACTGAGGGGAGCCATTCAAAGCATGTTCCTACATCCGACGATGTTGATACAGAAGAAAGTGACTTTGACACTTTTTTCAGCACAGTTTCCGACACAGATCAAATAAAACAAACCCCTGTTCATCCAATGGATGTTCAAATGGCAGTATTTCACTGCTCAGACAGTTTTATAAGGCAGAATATGATTACTAAGTTATCACAGTGTCAGTATGCCGTACCTTTGCTTGTGCCTGACCCATTCACAATGGATATTGAGTGTCCACTGTGGACCCTTAGACAAATAAGAAAGAGCTGGAAGCTGACAGATAACTCAAAAGATGTCAAAGATAACTCAAAAGATGTCAAAGATATCTCAAAATATGTCACAATTAAGAGTATGCCTATCTGCAAAGCTGAGACACCCATGGTGTCATTTTTCCGCCTTGGTTCAGTATCAGTGTCTAAATCTCAGCTGATGAACACCTTAATCAGCGATCGTCACAGCACTTTCTTTCATAGAAATTGCCCAGGTAGCACAAAATCTTGCTACTTGATGGATGGTGTGGCAGAGATTGCCTGGTACTGCCCTTCTGGGAAACACGACGATGCTTTCACAGACTGCATTGCCTTCTGTAATCTTCATGGTGATGCTCTATCAAGTGAAAAACAGCGACAGCGTGACATACTAATTGAAAAAGCTTCAGTCAATGTTGTTCTTTTACCGACTGTGGGAAAAAGTCCCATTATATCAGCCCTTCTCAAGTCTCCAAAGCCTCTAATTTGTCTCATTGCTGATGATGAGAGTGCTGCATTTAAAAGGGCGCGAGGGAAATACACGTTGGGTCTGAAACACAAAAGCCAGTCAAAAGTATCTGAAGAACTGAAAATAATCATTAGAGAACTTTTGTCTAGCTCAGATTCGTCATTCCAGCTTGAAACCATGACCAGTGTCTCTGGGATCAGAGTGGATGAAAATGATGAGGTCTGCCAAATAGGGAAATCTGCTGCTTTAAAGTTACTGGATTTGCTTCAGAAGATGCCGGATGTTTCCAAGATCAAAGACACATTTCTTCCATGTCAAGGCCAATTGTGGCATGATTGGTGCACAAAAAACAGAGAGCTGTATCATCTCACAGGAGATCTCACAAACGATAAAAGTGAAAAGGAAAAGGAACTGATGCAAATACGACAACAACAATGTGAAGCTCCCTCCAGTGAACTCATGCAGTTGTTTATTAAAAACCTGCTGTCTCTGCAATCAAATGAGAAAATGTATTTCCTGAAATGGACTGGAATCTTACTGGATGATCTCTCCAGAGATGATCTTTCTGGAATTCTCCACACATATGATGACAAGTGGTCTGAGGTCTTGGATTTGAAAAATAAACATGACAAATCAGATCAGCTAAAAACCAAGCTTGATGCTGAGCTTGAGGAAATATCAGAAAAACTGCAGTCCGCAATGTTTGGCTTTGAGCACATCTTCAGGGAAATGGGACAGATCTATGAAGCCCATGCATCTCTGATGACAGAACCAACGACAGGAGAGGTGAACTGGTCTAAGTACCCTGAGCTGGCAGCAGAGCTTATGATAGGAGGACACCCAATGGAGCTGATGGATGGTGATGCCGGTCAGGTGCCTTTAACATGGATCACTAGTCTTCTGGACAAGGTCATTGAGAAACTGGGAGACCTACACATTTTTGTTCTGTCAGTTCTAGGCATCCAAAGCAGTGGAAAATCAACAATGCTGAATGCCATGTTTGGGTTACAGTTTGCAGTAAGTGCTGGCAGGTGTACAAAGGGAGCCTTTATGCAGCTTGTGAAAGTGTCAAACTTTATGTTTGACTATGTTCTAGTTGTGGACACTGAAGGACTGCGTGCTCTTGAGTTGCCAGGGAGCAACACGCACCATGACAATGAATTGGCGACGTTTGTCATTGGTCTGGGAAACATGACATTGATCAACATCTTTGGAGAGAATCCAGCTGATATGCAAGACATTCTTCAGATTTCTGTTCAAGCTTTCATGAGGATGAAGATGGTTAAACTGTCTCCAAGTTGTGTGTTTGTTCACCAGAATGTTACAGACATTGCAGCTGCAGGGCTTAACATGGATGGAAAGAGACGCCTACAACAAAAGCTGGACGAGATGGCCAAACTGGCTGCAAAAGAGGAGGAATCTGATGCAAAGTGCTTCAGTGAAATTATTGCTTTTGATGTACAAAAAGATGTCAAATACTTTTCACAGCTATGGGAGGGAAGTCCACCCATGGCCCCTCCAAACCCAGGTTATAGTGACAGCATCCAAGATCTAAAAAACCTCATCCTCTCAAAAGCAAAAACATCTAAAGGAATGGCTCTTTCAAAATTCAAAGATGGCATTCACGACATCTGGAAAGCTCTGCTGAATGAAGACTTTGTCTTCAGTTTCAAAAACACGCATGAAATTGCAGTGTACAGAAAGCTTGAGGACCAGTATGGGAAATGGACCTGGACTTTGAAGAGTGCCATGCTGAAAATTGAAAACAAACTTCATATAGAAATTCAGAATGAAACAATTGACATGGTTGATGACAGTTATCTTGTTAATAAGATGGGATATAAGACATATCTTGAAGAAGTGGAAAAAGATGTGAGAACATACTTTAAAGATGACAAGGATAACATGTTGGTTAAATGGCGAGGTCAATTTGATAAGAAAATAAAAGAGTTCTATGATGACCAGGTGAAAGGAGTTAAAAGAAAACTGGGGGAAGTTATCCAACTGAAGAAGGCTTGCAAAAAGGTAGATGATAAGAAGACAGAGTTTGAGAAAGAGCTAGTACAAAAGAGCAAAGAGCTTGCTCTTAATTTAAAAGACAAGGCAAAAGATGAAAAGGAACTTGAAAATCAGTTCAACAGTGTTTGGAGTGTGTGGGTTACTGAATTAACTAAAGATACACAAGCCATAAAGTATATCAACAAGGACAAAATACATGCAGATCTGGTTAATGTCCTTATACCGTATGGTATTGAAAGGTCTCTTATAGATGAACGCAAAAGCTGTGGCAAATACAAAAACTTGTCAAATATAGACAATTATTTTGATTGCCAAAAACACCAAAACCTTCAACAGTGCAATGTTTTACCTGAAGAACAAGGAGCTACCAACAGTGTCGCGAGTCTTCCTGAATCTCATGAAGTAACTCAGCACCTGGAAAAGATATGTACTTGTGTAGACTCTGAAGAACAACAAGCAATCAGATCCCTCATTGCCAATGTTGAACAAGAGTCCATAGACATGATTGGGAGCAAACCTGTAGCTACAGAAGGCTACAATGATGGATACTTGCATGAAGTAGCCAATAATGTAATTAAAAGAGTGAAAGATCTTGAATCAAAGACAAAGACATATATTCTCAAGAAAGAATTTACAGTCGATCTTTCACTTTATGCATGTGACAAGGCAGGGAATCTGCTTATAGAGTCCCACAACAAATTCAAGGAGAACAATGATGTACACATGTATTTAGAAAGGAAGAGAGGGGGATATTACAGCATGTTTCACAGCTGGTATGAAGGTAACTCATCAACAGCTGTGCTTGGTGAATTGATTTGTAGGAAACTGAAGGTGGCCATAGCTGACGCTGTCTCTCACAAGACTGCCATTCATCTGGCGGGTATGATGAATAGCAGTTACCCACCATTGAGTGGGGGTAGGTTGAACTTGGAGAAACATGTCTTACGGTCACTGGCAGAGAAAGAGGACTTTGACAGTTACATGGACTACATTAAAAACCCCAGGAAACAAATAGAGAGTTTCATAAAAGAAGCTGGAAAGAATTACATCAACACTGAACGTAATGAAGCAGGCAAAGTATTCAGGAAATATGCCGAAGTCACAGAGGAGTTTGTGAAGATCGCACTGTCTTCTGCAAGAGTGGAAGTCAAAAACAAAGGAGGCACTGACACATGGCTGAAGAAATTTTCCAGTTCACTTCAATCTGAGCTAATATTTGAAACTAAATATTGTCAAAGCTTTGATAATATCAACTTTGACTTTCTTCAGGATGAGATAGCCAAATGCCTTGAATCCATAATTGAAGATTGTTCCTCAAAATTCCACGTGGAGGCATTCAGGGTGAGGCCTGAAGAAATCCTTGTTGACCAACTTTGTAAGAACTGCTGCTGGGAACAGTGTCCATTCTGTTACGCTGTTTGTACGAACGCCTTCGAGGGACACACTCCTGAGCACAGTGTCACGTTTCATCGCCCTGATGGAATCTCAGGGATGTTCTTTAAAGTTCCAGGGAACCTGTCCATTGATTTCTGCACAACATCAGTTGCAGGTAATCAATATTTTCGCCCTGATGGTTCAAAGGAGACGATTCCCTTCAAAGAATTTGCAAAAGGTGGCCCTAAGTATGCCACCTGGAAGATTACACCTGATGAATCAAAACTATACTGGAAATGGGTTGTATGTCGATTTCAAAAGGAACTGGAAAAACACTATGGAAAAAAATTCCAGGGCAGTGGAGAAATTCCCGCAGAGTGGAAAGACTACAGCAAAGCAGAAGCTATTAAAAGTTTGGACAACTGGGAGTGACCTATGCAAAAACAGCCCTCCTCAAAGTCACAACACTCTTTTGTCTTCAATTGATACTTCATGAAGGACATTCCAACAGCCAGTGTTGGGCAAGCTACTTGGAAAATGTAGTAAGCTAAGCAACCGCTACTCTAGCTTAAAATATAGCGGCACTACTTTGAAGCTATCCCCAGCTAAATGTAGCAAGCTAAGCTACAGGCTACATGCCAAAATAAAAGTAGCTTACTGTACATCAAAACTACCCCCCCCCCTTTTTTTTTTTCTTTTACCAAATCAATGTTATCTCAGTGATCAAGAAAAGGGAAATCCAGCACATCTGGAATAGGCCTACGGTTGATATTCATGGGGACAAAATACTCTAGGTCAAATAAGGAGAGAGGAATCGTGTCTATAGGAAAACACTTTTTGAATGGTTTTGGGCAAGCTACTTGGAAAATGTAGTGAGCTAAGCTACCAATGTAGATAAATGTAGTTAGGCTAGTAGCTTCGCTACCCAACTGCCCAACACTGCCAACAGTAACAGATTCACAAAGTCTCATGTTGCTTTCATTACTAGGTGATGGACTTGTCTGTGAATGAGACACTTCAATTTTTATTTTATTTTATTTTTTCAAATGTTTAATAGAGCAGTACACAAACAAGACAAAACAAACAGGTTTAGGCACAGGAAAAGAACAGAAATAAAAAAACATACAAACATCAACATTCAATATTACAACCTGGTGCAGCTAGACACTTTGAATTTTAAATCAAGAAATCAGAGTTCTTGATTGCAATGAACAAGCAAGACAAAGTAATGTGGGCAAAAAACACATTTGTTCTGTCGAGAATGCAGTCTTCCCCAAATGACTCAAATGATGTAATTTAGATTTTTCATTAATTCATCAATGTGTGAAATACATGAAATAAATTGGGGATTCATGAAAATGGCACTATATTGGAAGCCAAAGACAATATAAAACATAATTCTAAATCACAAGTGTGTAGCCACAAAGGGATGCTGATGATGAAATACATTCTGTTATTTGTTCATTATAACAAGATGCTTTAACTGTTGACAATTGTTAAGTTCCATGATCAAGGAAACATAAGTGAAAAGTCCAGCTGAGATAGACAGAAATTATGGACTGAGAAATTAATTTACAAGTAAATATTTACATTTGTATTGCAATTTTTGCCTCTTTTTTGCAACTATCAACAAATATATTGTGATCATGACAGTTAACATATTTTTCATTTTTCAAATGTATTGATTGTGCTTTAACTGAATATTTTAAACAAACTAATAGTGTTATATGTGCATATTACTAAGGTTTTATTCATTAGAATAAGGAAGCCTAGATTTAACTTTTTTGTCTTTTCTTTTGCCTTTTACTATTACACAGTGGCATAACTATCGGCGGTGCAGGTTGTGCACCGCACAGGGAGCCCAGAGCTGCCAAGGGCCCATGAAAAAACACTTTATTTCATTGACCCTTTAACACAATGCGCACGCAGTCTTCAAACTTCCCAAGCATGGCTATTACTCGTTGTAGTTGTGGTATCTATATATACACCACCTTCCCACCATGTGCGTTACATTTAAAAACTAATATTTATTTTAACACAACATGCAATTCTGGAACATTTAAATATTGGGCACAATAAAACGAAAATACACTATGACTTAAAACCCTATCTACCACTTATTTAGCCTGATTTGGTTGTTTTCTTGTTAAAAGTTATGAAGGCCCCATGGCTTGCTGGGAAATTTGCAAATTTGTGTCTGTGCGCGTGTGTGTCCAAGAGCCCATGGCAATAACATTACGCTACTGCTATTACATGTATCTACAAATCACATCTGGAAGTGATTATAACATGTAACATGTAAAAAGTGTTATTTTGTTATGCATAATGTTTTGAGTTTTATCAAATAATTGATCAAACTGATGATGGCTGTTATTTTATTTCTTTAGTAGGCAGGAACTATGATATTGTTTGAATATATTATTATTATTATTATTATTACTATTTGAATATTTACATTTGTGTTCGCTTTTTTATCTATTGTCTATAATAGTCTGATCATGACATGTAGCACAAGCATAATCATTTCTAAGTTACATTTCCACTTTAAGTTTTAAGCTTACGTTTTTAAGTTTTAAGTTCAGTTTTAAGTTTTAAGCTGAGTTGAGTTGAGTTGAGCTGAGTTGACCCAAGTTTTAAGAATAATAAGAAGAAAGGATTTATATTTGTCCGAAGTATTGGACTTTGTTATGCTTTAACTGGTATTTTAGAACAAATAATTTTGATATTGTTTTAAAATCTCTTCATTAAAATAAGAAAGACAAGATTGACTTTTTTGTAATTTGTCTTGCATTTTCTTTTTTACAATTACAACTCACACCTGGAAGTCATTATGAAATATAACACATGTAACAAGCATTATTTCAGTCAGGACCACTTTAGTCAAAAATACAGGACCACTTTAGTTAAAATTAAAGCTTTTATTTGCACAGAACAGAGCAGCAACAATGACAACAGAAATTACTTTGTTTAAGTCAGACACAGCATGAAAGGAGGAGCTGGGGAGGAGGTGGGTTGTAAACAGCTTGCAGAGGAAACAGCAATGTTAGGCAGAAAGACTGAAGCAGATTTAAAGAGGGCACCCTGTTTGAGTTGAGCCAATTGAATGCGTCAGCTGAGCCGTCAGCTGATGTGGGCTGGTTTGAGATCAGCTCCTAATCAGCTGTGGGCTAGGTTTAAGCAGGGCTTGACCACGAGACCTGCCTGAACTACCGCAATGGTCCATTTCAGTCAGGACTACTTTAGTCAAAAATACAGGGCCACTTTAGTTACAATTAAAGCTTTTATTTGCAAGTTATATTTGGCGGTATGGCTCTGGCAGGGAGAGCAGCAGCAGCAAATTCTAGAAACTCCTTGCTCTTCCATGAGCACCATGGAATAGCCTTAAGGCAAGAAGAGCAACAAAAGACCCTCAAAACGTCCATACCAGGAGAACCTCCCTAGCCTTCCATGTGCTTACATGGAAGTGCCAGCAGGAGGAGCTGAATGATAGCAGAAGAGCCAACTGAATAACACATCAGTTAGTTTAACAATACATGCTAGATCAGGGGTGGCCAAACTACGGCCCGCAGGCCCGCTGCCCGTTTTTAAGTAATTTTTAACAATTTTTTTTTTTTTTTTTGCTAAAAACGTTTTTCCGTTTTTCTGTTTCAAAGTTTAAAACGGAAAACGAAAATGAAAACGGGGGAAAAAACGGAAAAACAAAAACATTAAGACAAAGAAACTGAAAAACAAAAAAAAGGATTCCCCCCATTGTTTTTTCAATTTAAAACCATTGAAAATGGGTTATACTTGGGCACCCTGACCTGGTCTATTTATAAAAAAAAAAAAATGAATTAGTGTTTAATACTATAATGTTATGTTAAATTATCTCTGTCTTAACCTGTTGGCACAGGAAAAGAAAATTTGATAACATACAGAAATACCTATTGTAATAGATGAGCGCATCAATAAACTACCGGTATGTGTCATATATGTGTCATACTGGAGCGCTATTGTAGCACTGTAGACATTTACTGTGGACCAGAGTCTAGGTTCAGATGAGCAGTAATAACTATAAATAAAACAGGAAAAACGGACCACAGACCAGGGGATAACTTTAAACTGCCGGCTTATTTATGGAAACATTTAGTAGTAGAATATAAATTGACCAGCACTCGCAGGAAAAACCATTGATTTATTTTATTGTACTTTATATGATGTTATATGATGTTATATGATGTCCATAGTAACTAACAAACAATTGGTCTCAGGGCCTCTATCTACACCAGGCTCCTCCCCTTTCAGTCACACACCTGAAGCTCATCACTCAATCAATACAGTTTCAGTCATTCAAAAAATAAAACATCACATAACAATAACACTTAAAACACAGAGCTTCTCCATAGACCATTTCAGAATCCAGACAATTACACATTTAACCATACAGGCAAAACACATAAAACAGTTAAGCAGACAGATCTGTCTGCTTAACTGATCCTTTTACTACAAAAGTAGAACTGTTCAAATTCTTTAGATCAATAAGGCTTAAGGCTTTTTATGCCAGAGATGCAGTTGGACTGGAAACTCCATAAAACTCCATCCATCTCCATTGGCTGTATGACACAGACAGAGACACCCAGTCATACAAGAGAGAAATTTAAACCAAAAAGTAAATTCATGCCTGCTATGTTGAATGCCTCAGTTGATACTTATTGCCGGTTAGTTGAACAGGAGGTGATGGAATTGTGCTCTAAAGATCCATATGAGTTGGGGTTCCATTCTAACTTGTTGCAATCTGAAAAGGAGGCACTCAAAGGGTTAATGGATAATAAGACTATTAAAGGCAGATAAAGGGGGTGGATTAGTGGTGCAGGACAAAATGGAATATGTGAGAGAAATAGAGCGACAATTGAAAGATGAAGTCAAGTCAAGTCAAGTCAAATTTCTTTATATAGCACCTTTCATACACAAAGGCAATTCAAGGTGCTTTACAAAAAAATAATTGAAAAAACAAGCAGCAAAGCAATGCATATATAAAAAAACACAGCCGACAGTTTTAGTTAGAATATATACTCAAATTAACAAACATGAAACATTATTTCTGTTTTAAATAAGTTACAAGGCATTCTTCAGTCTTATTTTTGGTTGTTTGTTTGTTACATGTTGTGGGAATTTCAAAAATGCATCAACCATTTTGAGCTTTACCAGTTACAATCGGCTAACTTGGTTCTGCTCCAATTTGAAGTGACATACAGACCACTAAAAACAGACCCTGAATATGCTAATGAGATAAAGACATTTCTTGTCCATGCTTTGGAAAATAAATGCATAACTGTATCTGTTGCAAAAACACCCTGTGATACCAACTTTTTTACACCCTCCCAAAGATACATAAGTGCTTAAACAATCCACCAGGATGCCCTATTGTCTCTGGGATTCAATCAGTAACGGAGCCATTATCACAATTTGTTGATCACCACATTAGAAAGTTTGTTTACATTTTACCATCATACATAAAGGATACAAACACATTCCTCAATAAATTGGCCTGCAGAGAAGACATAGGTACAAATGGACTGGTAAATGGTAAATGGACTGCATTTATATAGCGCTTTGCTTTACAATGTGCCTACATTCACCCATTCACACACCGAATGCGGCCAGCTGCCACGCAGGGTGCTGGCACAGCCATCAGGAGCAATTTGGGGTTCAGCGTCTTGCCCAAGGACACTTCGACTTACGGACTGGAGGAGCCGGGGATTGAACCACCGACCTTCTGATTAGTGGACGACCCGCTATACCTCCTGAGCCACAGCCGCCCCAACAGGATTTGTTATGCACATTGGAAGTATCTGCATTATATCAATCCATTGATCAGAGGCAATTTAAACATTGAAATATTTTTTGGAAAAAAGGCAACATTGTGACCCTCCCACAGTGTTTATTTTGGAAATGGCTAATGGCTAAAAAAATATATTTTAAATTTGGGAAACAGTTTTATAAACACAATTTTGGTTGCCCAATGGGTATCCCTATGTCCTGCTCTTTGGCTTGTTTATATATGAAAATTTGAATATGACATGTTTTGAACATATAAACGGTTGGTATAGATTTATTTATGACATTTTCTTCTGTTGGTCGGGAGGACTCGAAGAACTCCAGTCTTTCAATTAAACACCAGAAGGGCTTCAATCAAGTTCACATTAGCCCACCATGGTACTAAAATCCCTTTCTTGGATGTTCTGGTAGAAAAAAGAGATGATAAGTTAATCACACAGATGTATCGAAAAGAAACAGATCATAGGGACGATCTATTGCACTATGCCTCATGTCATGTATCGTTGAAAGCAAATTTGCCTTATAGTCAATTCCTGAGAGCAAGATGCATCTGTAGCGAGGAGGAGGATTTTGACAAACATGCTGAAGACATGCAAAGGTTCATGTACAGGGGATACAACAAAAATGTAGTGGACAATTGTTTTAGAGAAAGCAAAAAGAACCACACGGCAAGACCTGTTGAACCCCAAACTAAAAGAAAGGGGTCCCCTATGGCAGTGATACTCAACTTGCGGCCCGGAGGCCAGATGCGGCCGGCGACAGGGTGCAGAGTGGCCCCCTGACCATTTTCTAATAATTTCACATTAGTTTTCATTGTGAATTAGAATCTAATTCACAATAAAAACTAACATGAAATAAAGTTTGACTGAGCTCCAGCTAAATTGTCAAATGCCACCGTCTGCTCGCTACCCATGGCACTTATGTATGTACTTAACCTAACTAACTATCCGGTGTGCACAACATTGTCAGACTAAACTCCAGCTGACACCCCAAAAACCTACAATCCGCTACAGAAAAATGTATATTGTTTGTTTATTAACTGGCCCCTGGCCTCCTATCATTTCACGAAAGTGGCCCCCGGGCAAAGCAAGTTGAGTATCACTGCCCTATGGCATGTGTGTCAACTTTCAGCCCCATTTCAAGGGGTTTGAAAGCCACTACAAAAAAGTACTGGCACAGACTGAGATCAGCAGATCCACATATTGGCCATGCATTCAAAGAGACACCAAGATTCACTTACAAAAGGTCCATGAACCTTAGAGACAGTTTGGTTAAAACATACTTGATTCAAGAACGATCAGGGTACTAAAGTATAATTCTATTTTCCTTTGTAATTGAGACTTGGAAAATGGTCAAAAATCGAAATTGAAGAATGAAAAACAGTCAAAAAAAATTAAAATTGAAGCTGAAAATCAATTTTCAAACTGAATCGAAAAACACAAAAACAAACAAAGTCTGACCCCATTTTTCATTTTGGCCATTCCCTTTTTATCATTACCGTAAATTCCGGACTATAAGCCGCACCTTTTTTCCCGTTTTTTGGCCTTTTTTGGCCCCTGCGGCTTATATAGCGGTGCGGCTTATCTATGGATTAAAAAAAAAAAAAAATCTCTCTTTTTTAGCACTCTTTCTAACTATAAATCCACTTCTGTTTTAATTTCCTCTCTTGCCCTCTTTTCACCACACTGTATGACACTGTATGATGACACTGTATGACACTGTGTGCACTGTAAAAAACAACACAGGTGGTGTTGTGTTATGTTGTTTTGTTGAAATGTTAATAAATGGGAGCTTCCTCAAACAGCCATCTCTTTCCCGACAATCCCCTCTGTGCATGAACCCTTACATATGGTAATTAAACATTAAAACACAATTAAAAAAAAAAAAAAAAAAAAAAAAAATACAATTAAAACACCCGCGGCTTATAGTCCGGTGCGGCTTATATAAGAAAAAAATAGTCAACTTTGCAGGTGCGGCTTATACACCGGTGCGGCTTATAGTCCGGAATTTACGGTATTTATTTTGGATTGGATAAATGCAAAATTAACCAAGAGTACGCTGAAAAGTAAATTTCAAAGTTGAAAATACTAAATTAAAAATGGAAAAATGGAAGTCACGTGACCATTTCAGGGTACGCCCACTTCAAGGTACGCCCACAGACAGACAGAAAACGAAAGTCAATTTCTGAAAGTCAAAATAAAAGTCCATTGTCACTCTGTAAACTTAGCCTCGGTTAAATTTGGCTATTGGTCATGATTGTTACTATGGATATCAATTGTCGGTAACGCTTTAGAATACAGCCCGCAAATAAGCATGTAACTAGAGGGTAACAAGATCTGTATTTATAGGCTAATTATAGGGTACCACACTGTACTTATAGTGTAACTACGGGGTACAAGGAGTGAATTTAGCCTGTAACAAGATCTGTACTTATAGGCTAATTATGGGGTACCACACTGTACTTATAGTGTAACTACAGGGTATTGAAAACCAGAATCAGTGAGTACACAAGTGCTATCAGGAATGACGATCAGAAGTCATCCATTGCCAGACATTTCAATAGGTCTAAACATGAGGTGAGTGCCTTGAGATTTATGGGGATTGAAGTGTTGAAGTCTCCACCTAGGAGATACAGAAAAAAGCGCCACATTCACTCCCATACACCAGCGTAATTTTCCTTGAATTAATCATATAGCTAAAAGCTGTTGTGTGGTGGGCGCAGACAACAAATGTAAAAAGTTGCCAATTAAAGCTTTTTTGTAGGGTGAATAGAGGTATTATGGGACACTTTTTGTCTTTTCGCCTTGTGGAAGCTTTCTTTCCATGAATTAAAAAAAAACACATGATACATTTCTGTAATAGTCAAGATGTTACATAAGCTTCTGAGGTGGAATGAAGGTTACATCATATTCCAAGGAGGCGTGGCATCCTCTTTTGTGTGAACTGACCCAAACCCCCTTTTTTCTGTAACGTTTGGTATTATGGGACAGATGCCTTATGATGGATTTAGGCTAGTGTAAGCATTTACTGCACAATTTAATTCATACTTTGATATAATCTGACATGCACATCTTACTTTTCCTATTCATCTTTATAAATTAAGACTCCATGTTCATTTAAACTGTTTTATTTAATGTTTAAAACTCTGTAAACAATTCAAACATCGGCCTGCCCTCACTGTCACAACAACCCCCTTAGTTGTTGAGTTAACGTTAGGTTAGGTTTAGGATGATTAAGTTATGTACTGGGCTGTTTGATGGTGGCTAAGTTAAGTTTTAGTAGCTGACCCCCAAAGCTACAGGGAAACAGCTCTGAGCCTGATGCATTGAGAATGCTGGATCTCCAAACACGGTGCGCGATGGGTCCAGAGTGCTTTACACTGACTGTATGCAAGTACCTCATACGACCCTACTTCAAACAAACCCACCTATCCCTTCAACAGCAACTCTCTTATACTAGCAGCAAAACTCTCCTGAAGCCTTGAGTGCAACCTGCGTCTCCAACATTCACCCCCCCCCGCCCTGACATCTGACACCTGAACTTTGGACTGAATTGACGAGGCCATCTCCACAGCAACGCTGTGTTTAGCCGGAGGAGGCTCAGACCTACACACACACACACACTCATGGACCCAAGGACTCATAGGCCAACACACGGTCACGCACGCACTCCCCCAAACCCCCCCCCCCCTCCTAAACCCCACCCCCCGCCTCCAGCAACTTCCCCCCGCTTTGCAACCCCCCCCCCCCCCCCCCCCCCCCCTTCCCTCCCACGACGAACCAAACCGGCGCCGTAATGGCAGCCTCCCTGGTGTCGTGGTGTGGGTTGTCTTTGCTGGTAACCCTGTACATTTACAACAAATGTATCTGTATTGTATAATATTGAAGTGTGCCTTTATTACTTTTCTAATTAGTAATAATGTGAATTCTGAGTTATTTCATTTATATGCTTTGTCCAATCCAAATTGCTGGCGCTGTTCAATGGCGACCCGGTTTTGCTCTCCGACTCTGAGAGCGAACCAAGCAGAATTTCGCTCGTGATACTTGTACCATTTCAATCATGAGAGGCCAGTTGGTAGGATTTAACGAACTTTATTTAGCAATCGGCATGCATGGCAAATACTTTGGCGCATGACTCCATTAGCCAGTGGCGCTGCTCTTGAGGCAAGAGGAGGGCATCTGCATAGGCTAGGAGACCCCCCGGGGATCAAGATCGAAGGCCCGACAGAGTTGGGAAGCGACAGCCGCAAGTAGCTGTAAGTCGCTAAAAAGGTCGAAGGCCAGAAAAGTTCAATCAACTACTAATGTACCAAGATCGAAGGCCCGACCGAGTTGGGAGCGCCAGCCGCAAATAGCTGTAAGTCGCTAAAAGGTCGAAGGCCAGAAAAGTACAATCAACTACCGGTGCCCGCAGATCTCAATTAACCTCCGGTAATCAGATCTTCCTTTTGGGGGATCTCCTAGCCTATGCAGATGCCCTCCTCTTGCCTCAAGAGCAGCGCCACCGGCTAATGGAGTCATGCGCCAAAGTATTTGCCATGCATGCCGATTGCTAAATAAAGTTCGTTAAATCCTACCAACTGGCCTCTCATGATTGAAGTGAGGTCTCTAGACCATATTTCAAGCAGAAGGCCATTCGTGCATAATCTAATCCGATCACCCCCTGACGTCAGTCAAGTTCTAGTATGACGTGGTCAGTCAAGGTCTTAGTATGACGTCTGTAATGACGTCAGATATGACGTCAGTTAATTCTCATATATATAGCAAGGGTTCTACGTCACCTCTCTCTCTCTGGCCGATCATAACAGCAGCTAGCTTCACGGCAGTCCATCTCCCCTGAAGCCATCCTCCGAAGCGTTGTTTTGCCCCACCCAACTCCCCAGTCCGCCACCAACGAGTCATGACTCCTGATCCCCCACGGGGGGGGGGGGATCTCCTAGCCTATGCAGATGCCCTCCTCTTGCCTCAAGAGCAGCGCCACTGGCTAATGGAGTCATGCGCCGGCGCATGACATGGGTGGGGCAAAACAACGCTTCGGAGGACGGCTTCAGGGGAGATGGACTGCCGTGAAGCTAGCTGCTGTTATGATCGGCCAGAGAGAGAGAGGTGACGTAGAACCCTTGCTATATTTATGAGGATTAACTGACGTCATATCTGACGTCATTACAGACGTCATACTAAGACTTTGACTGACAACGTCATACTAGAACTTGACTGACGTCAGGGGTGATCGGATTAGATTATGCACGAATGGCCTTCTGCTTGAAATATGGTCTAGAGACCTCACTTCAATCATGAGAGTCAAGTCAAGTCAAGTCAAGTTTATTTATATAGCCCTAATTCACAAGCATGTCTCAGAGGGCTTCACAGAAAGTATGTCTAGCTGATTCTAGCTAACACACAGTAACAAGAATATACAGAATAAAGATAACATTTGAACATTTGAAGAAAGCAGGAGAGTGGAGGAGGGAGGGAGAGGGAGGAGGGAGGATAGGGGGGAGGTGGGGAGAAAATAGGAAATGTGGAGGAGGAGAGAACAGAGGAGGAGAGATGAGGGTGCAGGGGAGGGAGAGCCAGGGTAGGGGTAGGGTCTAGGGTTGGGGGAGGGGAGGGAGTAGGATACGGGCCCGGATTAGGGCGAGGGTGGGGAGAAATGGGAAATGTGGAGGAGGAGAGAACAGAGAAGGAGAGGGTGCAGGGGAGGGAGAGCAGGGGGAATGTGAGAGGGAGGAGAGGGCAGAGAGGAGGAGAGAACAGAGAAGGAGAGGTGGGAGGGCGCAGGGGAAGGAGAGCAGCGGGAATGTGAGAGAGGGGAGAGGACAGAGAGGAGGAGAGAACAGAGAAGGAGAGGTGGAAGGGTACAGGGGAGGTAGAGTAGAGGTAGGGTCTAGGGTGGAGGGAGGGAGTAGGATACGGGCCCGGATTAGGGCGAGGGTGGGGAGAAGATGGGAAATGTGGAGGAGGAGAGAACAGAGAAGGAGAGGTGGGAGGGTGCAGGGAAAGGAGAGCAGGGGGAATGTGAGAGAGGGGGGAGGACAGAGAGTAGAGGTAGGGTCTAGGGTGGAGGGAGGGAGTAGGATACGGGCCCGGATTAGGGCGAGGGTGGGGAGAAAATGGGAAATGTGGAGGAGGAGAGAACAGAGAAGGAGAGGTGGGAGGGTGCAGGGGAAGGAGAGCAGGGGGAATGTGAGAGAGGGGGGAGGACAGAGAGGCAGAGAAGGAGAGGTGGGAGGGTGCAGGGGAAGGAGAGCAGGGGGAATGTGAGAGAAGGGAGAGCAGGAAGTGGCAGGGATTCAGGAAAATAGGGGAGAAGAGGAGAAGGAGCAGAGGGGGGGAGAATGAGGAGAGAGCAGGAGAAGGGAGGGGGGGGCGGTGGGATGTGGGGGAGGAAAGAGCATGGAAAGAGAGGAGAACAAGAAGGGGGAAGAAGGGAAGAAGCGGGGGAAGGGGGAAAGAGAGGGGGGGGGAGAAGATCAGACAACTGACTACTCTAAGCATTAACCAGAGCTAACTGGGACATAGTATCTAGCTAATCTACAGCCTAATCTGGCCTATCCTACCCTGCTCTAGTCTGATTTTAGCCTGAACACTAACAGGCCAGTTGGTAGGATTTAACGAACTTTATTTAGCAATCGGCATGCATGGCAAATACTTTGGCGCATGACTCCATTAGCCAGTGGCGCTGCTCTTGAGGCAAGAGGAGGGCATCTGCATAGGCTAGGAGATCCCCCAAAAGGAAGATCTGATTACCGGAGGTTAATTGAGATCTACGGGCACCGGTAGTTGATTGTACTTTTCTGGCCTTCGACCTTTTAGCGACTTACAGCTATTTGCGGCTGGCGCTCCCAACTCGGTCAGGCCTTCGATCTTGGTACATTAGTAATTGATTGTACTTTTCTGGCCTTCAACCTTTTTAACGACTTATGGCTACTTGCGGCTGGCGCTTCCCAACTCGGTCGGGCCTTCGATCTTGATCCCCCTACTTGCGTTGCGGCTGACGCTTCCCAGCTCGGTCGGGCCTTGCGCGCTGCACGACTTGGCCTTCTGACTGACCCTGACTCTCTCTCTCGACTCTCTCTCTCCCCCAAAAATGATCCGGGAGATTTACTGCGCCTACTGGGCGCTGTGCTTTTCGGGGAGCCACCACCAACGAGACATTTTGGCACGGAGCCCGGGACACTGTTTGTTGCCATGCTCGCCGATTGAGGAAGGAGGGTTCTTTGGGCCACGGTATGGCCGCCTGCTCCGGGCGGGTGTAGCTGGAGAGCTGATGAAGGCCAGCGGGAGCGTCTGCTTGAGGTGCTGGATGACTTAGGGGTTGGTGACTTAGTGACTTAGGGGTTCCCAACTTGGCCTGGGTGACTTAGTGATTTCCCGACTGGGCGCTGGACTTGGATGACTTAGGGGTTGGTGACTTAGTGACTTAGGGGTTCCCAACTTGGCCTGGGTGACTTAGTCGGAGGGCACTCCTTGCACGGCGGCTGAGGTGGCCGCCCGGATCCCGAAGGAGTGGCTGGAGTAGTTCTTCATCGGGACGTTGCCATTCTGGAGCGTCCGCTTGAGGTACAGGATGAACCAGGATCTTGACGTGTGGTGACGAGGTGCGATGAGGAACAGGGGAGCCGGGGCCAGTCTGAGGCCTGAGCCTGATGTAGCGAGCCATGGGGAGTAGATTGTTTCCAGGAGTTAGGATGACTTAGGGGTTGGTGACTTAGTGACTTAGGGGATGACTTAGGGGTTGGTGACTTAGTGACTTAGGGGATGACTTAGGGGTTGGTGACTTAGTGGCTTAGGGGATGACTTAGGGGTTGGTGACTTAGTGGCTTAGGGGATGACTTAGGGGTTGGTGACTTAGTGGCTTAGGGGATGACTTAGGGGTTGGTGACTTAGTGGCTTAGGGGATGACTTAGGGGTTGGTGACTTGGTGGCTTAGGGGATGGCTTAGGGGTTGGTGACTTAGTGGCTTAGGGGATGACTTAGGGGTTGGTGACTTAGTGGCTTAGGGGATGACTTAGGGGTTGGTGACTTGGTGGCTTAGGGGATGGCTTAGGGGTTGGTGACTTAGTGGCTTAGGGGTTCCCAGCTTGGCCTCGGTGACTTAGTGACTTCCCGACTTGGCGCTGGACCTGGATGACTTAGGGTTGGTGACTTAGTGGCTTAGGGGATGACTTAGGGGTTGGTGACTTAGTGGCTTAGGGGATGACTTGGTGGCTTAGGGGATGGCTTAGGGGTTGGTGACTTAGTGGCTTAGGGGTTCCCAGCTTGGCCTCGGTGACTTAGTGACTTCCCGACTTGGCGCTGGACCTGGATGACTTAGGGTTGGTGACTTAGTGGCTTAGGGGATGACTTAGGGGTTGGTGACTTGGTGGCTTAGGGGATGGCTTAGGGGTTGGTGACTTAGTGGCTTAGGGGTTCCCAGCTTGGCCTCGGTGACTTAGTGACTTCCCGACTTGGCGCTGGACTTGGATGACTTAGGGGTTGTGGCCTGGGTGACTTAATGACTTGACTTGGCGCTGGACTTGGATTACTTAGTGGTTTGTCTGGTGAACCGAATTGTGCGATGAGGAGTCCAGAATCCGAATCCGGAGCAGTCATCACATGATGAGATTGATGAGCTGAAAATAAATATGACACATGGACAGGATCGCTAGGTGGAGAGGCAGACATGATTCACCCGATGCGAGATTCTTATAATAATAGCTTCAAAAAATTATTTCAAGATTACATGCCAATAATTCATGGGAATGCAAGCATTATTAGTAGCTATTGCATGAAAAAGATACGGTGACGGCCGGTGATGATGTCATCAGATAGCGACCATCTTTTTCCCCAACAAACACCTGTTTGCTACGGACTGCTCATAGCCTTGCTGGCGCAGCTGAGGCCAGACCATGGGGAAGTCTGGGCAGATTCACGGTGATTGACGGGACCCGGCCTGCAGCACTGATGCGGGAGTGCCATATCATCTCGGACGCTCTGGGCAGACCAAGAGATCCATGGGGCAAACTGTTCATTCTGGTACAACCCTAGAGCTGGAATGAAATGCTTAATGCATGAGATATAAAGAAACTGGTTAACAAACGAATAAAATAGTTTCACCCCCTTGCAAATGCACCATAAACTGCTAGTTTGCAACTCGCAGTGATATGTTATGGTTGGTTATATGGTTATATAGCGGTGGGTTTCGCAGCCTCTTGTTACATGACTAGCATGTCACTGTATTAACTGTTTTAGCTTTTGGTATTATTTATGGTCAACAGGAACGCCAAAGGCGTTTTACCTTGAAATTCGTTAACAGGAAGTGGTGAGTTAGGACTGGGTAGCTTGATGCGGAAAAACGTGAAATGAGACAGCCAGCGTGAATGTAAACGACGACGCTGTTACTGTCAGAGATGTGATAAACAACACGGCCTCAATGCAAACGTTTCAAGCTTTACTGTTAAGAAAAATGATGATGATCTGTCAACATCCCCTGGGCCGTCTGACTTCGGTCTTAAGGTTATGACACTCAAACTGATGCCGTCTTTTTTTTTTTTTTTTTTTGATGATCTCAACAACATGCTGACAGAATTATGGATGAAATATACAATGTGCAGTGATAACGTCGCCGTCATCAGGCAGCGACGTGACATATTTTACTCACGCAACCTCCCGTTTATTTACGGTTAAAGTAAAGACTTAACTGCCCGGTGAGAGGGATCCGTGCCTGCCGTGCACCTGACCACAAGCGACGTGGAATGGAACGGCCTGTGATGCCTGCTTGGAGGAGCCTGGGTGCGGACGCAGCTGAACACCCGGGACAGGATCGGCTGCTGA
The DNA here is from genome assembly GCF_964638095.1 of Poromitra crassiceps. Lineage (NCBI taxonomy): Eukaryota > Metazoa > Chordata > Actinopteri > Beryciformes > Melamphaidae > Poromitra > Poromitra crassiceps. Next base: position 45,351,458 of record NC_139644.1, on the reverse strand, counting down.
GCTGTGGCGCGGCCCGTCGCAGTGGCGCGCCCCGTGCCTTCTCGTCGTGGCGTACGTCGGCGGCTCGGAGGGCAAATACGCTCCGTGGCTGATCCGGAACAGGGTATCGTTGTTTAAGCTGTCGTCCATGGACTGCTCTGGCTCGGGATCCGACATACCAGGAGTGGGGTGGGGAAGCGTTGAGAGATCCGCAGGGATTATCCACGGGTAAAGGGGACTTGGGGGTGCTGATTCGGTCTGCAGATGTGGTGCAAAACAGCCGCAAAACAACGCTTCGGAGGACGGCTTCAGGGGAGATGGACTGCCGTGAAGCTAGCTGCTGTTATGATCGGCCAGAGAGAGAGAGGTGACGTAGAACCCTTGCTATATATATGAGGATTAACTGACGTCATATCTGACGTCATTACAGACGTCATACTAAGACTTTGACTGACCACGTCATACTAGAATTTGACTGACGTCAGGGGTGATCGGATTAGATTATGCACGAATGGCCTTCTGCTTGAAATATGGTCTAGAGACCTCACGAAGTGACAATAAAATTTATCTCTCTCTCTCTTATTCTTCGTCTGTTGACTTGGTTTGTGTTGAGTGTTAAGTCTTCAAACTAAATCATCAATTATAGTTGTATTGTTTTCAAATTAGACCTTTGCACCTCAGAGTCAGCAGGGGAAAATAAAATAGAATTTGATCACATAAAATATGAAATAGATGAAAGTTTCTTCGGTTGTCAGCAGCAGAGGGAGACAGAGAGCTGTGGAAGGAGATGACGAGAGACTGTGACGCTGACAGAGAGACAGACATCACATAACTGCACAATTACTCATTTACTGTGTATTCATGTTTCCTTATTTTAGTTTGCCTAACTTTTTATTTTATTTTATTTAACCTTTATTTATCCATGTTAGCCTCATTGAGATTAACTCATTGAGTGCCAAGGACGTCGATCGACGTCAAAGTAAATAGTGACGTAGAGTGCCAAAGACGTCGATCGACGTCAAATGCGTTTTTTGACGGTGGGACGTGGATCAAAGCCTCAGGCATCTCCTGTACAAATATTGTAGCTATTGAAGGTGTATAACCTATTTTACGGACTCATTAGGTGGCGACAGTGCTCTCCAGATTAGAGAAAGGTCCGGAAAACAGCAGGAAAAAGCCCCGTGATGAAAGAGAAACCGCTCATGCTGCAGCCAGAGCCATATAGATTGCTCTGTCTGCAGCTGACGTTGGCTGCGAACAGCAGTCAATCCGCGCCCACAACTGAGCCCCTCTGCCTCTGTCTGTCTGTCTGTCATAGTTTCTCCACATGATTAGCCGCCAGAAAGGCAGCACCCGACACCGAAGGGCCAAACCTTTCCCTGCAGTCCGGTTTGGCATTTCCGTGTCGCGCTGGGAGCCGGCGCACAAAAACGGAGCGCTCCGAAAATAGACTGGGTGCGTGTTAGGCTGTGTGTTAGTGTGGGGAGGAGTTTGCAGCTGAGGGGGGGAGAGGGGGGTGGGGCACGCAGGGCACCACACAACTACACCACGTCACTACATCAGAAAATATTAGCTTCAGACTCAGTGAATGTGCTTGAAATGCTTCATTTCACAAAAGGCGGAATAACTCAGCTTCTAATTTGAAACGTGTCTTTTTGCTCAAAACAACCTATCTTCTCCGGCTCATAACTAAAGAACGGAAAATGGTATCAATAAACTTATTTTTTGCAGATGATAGAAGAGAGTCTCATCGTTCTTTGTGCCTGTTCGGTGTTTACATAGTAATATCACACAATATTCTGTGGGCCTCGAGAAATCACTGAAAACGCTCTGAAACTCTGGCACTGGGAGCGTCCGTTCTCCAAAAGTGGCTGGCACTCAATGAGTTAAGAATCTCTTTTTCAAGAGGGACCTGGCCAAGAAAAGCAGCATAAAATTACATAAGTTGCAGACGCCACAACAAACATCTCATAACATTACAACACTACATGGTACACACACATTCAGTGATTCATAAAAGCAAGTTAAACTATGAAGAAAAAAAACTGTTGCATCTTTCACCTAATGAATGATCCTAAAGTATTGATTTGTCTTTTAATTTCATTTAGAGCAATGGTTCTCAATTTGCGGTCTGGGGACCACCAGGGGTCCTTGAGGGCGTTCCAGGTGGTCTCCAACAATTGTTAAATCAATTTCATTTCAAAGAAGTTAACACAAATAGAGAATGTATAGAAGAAGGACTGTTTTGATCACAGTTTCTCTGTTATTTCTCTACATACAATGCAGACAGTCATGGAATTCTGGACCAAATCATATCTGACAATAACATTCCTCAGAGAGACAACTCAGATGTGTCTCTAATGTGAACTAGATTAGGGTCCTTGATATGAAAAAGGTTGAGATTTAGAGGGTCTGCTGTGGCAACATGCTGGAAGTGAACTGAAATCATTTTACTCCTCAAATGATCAAACTATCAGTTTTTTACCACAAAAAATAGCAGATGAACCAGGATGGTCACGCACACACGCACGCACGCACGCACGCACGCACACACACACACACACACACACACACACACACACACACATTTGGAATACAGCACTCAATGCATTAAGATGTTAACATGTTACTGTGCAGGCCAGGTTAAGGGGTTAAAACCAACACTCAACTCCTCATACCGAAATGACAGAATAAGTCGATTTCCAATATCTCCCCAAAAGACATGTATGAGCGAAACGATGCAAGCAGGTGATACTGTACACCTTGTTTGGAGATGTTTGGTGAGATCCAACATGATCAATTGGTTGGATGAATCTCGCACCACTGATGTCCAGCATGATGACTGGTGACTGAGGGAAACCAGAGTTTGTTTACTGCATCGCATGTAGTTTTAACCAAGGAGATCCAAAATAGAAAAAAGGGAGCTTCTTGGATATCAAGATATCACATTTTAATTTAGAAGTTATGTACAGGTGTACTGAATAAGTTTACTAACAATATACATCTTCAAAACAAATTAGCACGGGCAACAAATTAGCACGGGCACCAAAACGCAACACGTTTCAACCTCGCTGGTCTTCGTCAGGCTGTATTAGCTGGGTGTGGGCTGCCGCACCTGTATAAAGGAGCATACGTGGCACAGGTAAGGTGACGTGGCACACGGAAGAAGTGTCTGACGTCAAAATATAGAAAATCATATAATAGAAGCATGTGATCAACAAGGGCATAGACATACAGTACTTGTACATGTAACAACGGAAAAGAGAAAAAAGCCTATTATGTACAAGGGACAGGCATGATATGTACAGTGTAGCATGAGGGGATACACAAATACAATACAACACTTTATAGAAAACATGTTAAATCAAACTCCTCATTGAGTCCGTGTGGAGCGACTGTGTTGAGCGTGTGTATCAAGCGCGCTTCATGCTGCAGGAGTGGAGATGCCTCTCTTCACTCCTCTATGTCGGTAAAATGACGCGCCCTTTACGCACACGCGTAACCGAGCACAAAAGTGCCATCCGCCGCCGTGACCGCAAAGCACCCTTGGTTGATCACTTTATCCAACACTCACAGTGACAGTAATCTCCGTTTCTTAGCCCATAGACTTAATCTCACCTCACCCGAGAGGCGGAGACTTTGACAGAGGGCTCCTGCAGCGTGAAGCGCGCTGGATACACACGCTCAACACAGTCGCTCCACACGGACTCAATGAGGAGTTTTCTATAAAGTGTTGTATTTTATTTGTGTATTGTAGTAGTTGGAGACACCTGGTGGCAGCAGCAGCGTATTACTCCACCAGCCCACGGGGGCGCAGTTTGATAATGCTGGTGCTGTTTAACCACTGAGCTAAATAAAAATGGAGAGAGGATCTCCATCTCCTCCCATATTGTCTATTGAAGCCAAAATCTTGTCAGATCAAGAGAACCAGAGTCTGCGCAGTAGCTCCGTTGAGTTAGAACCTCTGAGAGCTCCCTGCCCCTCTGAACTTTCTTATGTAGAGCTGCTGTTTCTAGAATGCGCACAGTGCGTTGCGTATTTATATACAGTCTAGCTCTGTAAATATGGCAATTTAGGTTGTAATATTTTTTGTCTCGCCAAAAGTAACCAGGAAGATTCCCACTATGAGATCAGTTTATCAAAATGACGCCTGTACGAAAATCTGATTTTCGTTGTCGGAGATTGAGTTGTATCAGCCAGACAAGTCAGACCTCCGGGCTGCTCTCAGCCCGTGCTCTGAGAGCATTACATTACATTACATTACACCGGCACTGTGGGTCAGTCAAATTACCACAGGTTGGGTTTAGGCATTGGGTAGGTCTTAAGCCCCAAACGCACAGGGAGCGTCAGATGCTAACACCAAGAGTGTTCTGGCACGCATCAAACTGCCTTGATGCCCGTACTCCCAACCTGTTTCGATTTTAGAGCATGAAACGAGGTTCCAGCAGCGACCAAACCCTCTGAGCTCCACCCCCCCACCCCCTGCCCACTTCCATCCCCGTCTGCCTCGCTGCTCCTTTAGTTTAAATACAGCAAGCATGTCAATACGCTACACTATAGCGAGACGAAGTGAGAATAATGTTCTAAACGCATCGGCTAGCAAAATATAGCCTATCCCTGGATGTCATGATGAGATTAGATTGGGGAAAGTTTGGACAGAATGATTGCATATTTTTTTCACGCAGCGCTGCCTTTTTTTTTCTCCCCCTCTGCACGGCAGACAGGTAGGATGATCCACAACAGCCTCTGAATGACAGGGGCACAAAACTACGCTATAACAACTTTTTTTTCATCGGTCCGCCTGCCTACATTATAAATTAGTGGCCTTTCCCCCAAAATACTGATGGTTCTGTCATTGTGTGGTGTATACATTTCAGATCTGATGCTTGCAGTGCGCTATAGGGACAGAAATTGACGCAGATCAAATGACGAGCCTCAAGTTTCGCTCCCTGTGCGTTTCGGGCTTCGAGTTAAGCATAGGGGGGAAGAGTTAGGGTTAGGCATGGGGGTCTTAGGGTTAGGGTTAAATGTTCTAAATGCGATATTCAGCCCTACTATCATTTCAATACTGAGATGCCCATAAACCACTATTACATCTTATAATGTTTTGAGCAGTGAAAAAAGCCACGCCTCCTCTCTGTGTTGTGAAAACATCCGTGTTGATTCGAGCCTGCTACAACGCCGGGTCTCCTCCTCCTTCGTGTGTGTGGATTTTGCTCTTCCCCCATTTATAAATGGACAGAGAGCTTCCCAGTATGACCTCAGTAAACACTTTCCTGATGAGTTTATATGTCTCAACCGCTGGTTTCAAGTCTTCTTCAATACAGCATGATGTTCATTAATTTTGTATAATGGTCCAATTTAGAGTCAAATAGACGATAAAGCAGACTATGCTTTGGGGCGTGCGTGATTGACAGGTCCAGTGATCGCGCAGCTCACCGATTACGGACCAATAGCAGGCCGTGCTGGGGCTCTTCTCATCCAAATTCACGTCATTTCTGGCTCCAAATAACCAAGATGGCGACAGTGAAAATGCCAACCTCGAGGCTTGAAAACGCGAGTCGTTATGTCCAAGAGCGTTCCCTCTGAAACCAAAGTTACTTCCTCGTTTGCCTGAGGCGCATGCGTTGTGTGCAGGCATCAGTACAGCATATCCGTCAGGCAAATGAGGAAGTAACTTTGGTTACAGAGGGAACGCTCTTGTTTACTTTTCACTATGAATTTTCTTCGAAAATGACTGTTTCCCGTAACTTTGGATTATTATTTAATCGCGTGGTGAGTACACGAGCCATAACATGCACATGTGAGTAATTCTGGCGCTGTTGGAAAGTGTATTTTGGGTGACTGAACGGGGGTAGGCAGCGGTACCATAGACTGCCATTGCAGTGCTAAGTAGCAGTGAGGGGTGAAACGCACTTTCTAATGCACGCACAGTGAAGATAAATGCATCTAGATCATAGGTTCCCAAAGTGGGTGCCGTGGCACGTGTCCGGGGGTGACCCAGATCTGCTTGGGGGATAAAAAATATGCTTGTTTCACAACTTTACCTCATGAAGCCTAAACTTTAGTTTACTACATGTGCAATGGAGTTAATACACAAATAAAATAGATATTGCTCAGATTGGAAAGATATATATTATTAATTACTATTATTTTTCAACTTGCGTCAAGTGGTCCTACAGCAGACATTGCTATGGTCGGACATGTTGCTATGGGGCAACATGTTTTTGTTTTGTATTCCTCTCAATTTCCCCAATTTAAATGGACAATTCTGTCATGATTATTATTGTTACAGTAAGTTATTAAAGTTGTGAGTTACCTGTTTGGTTCACATGTGAAATAATAATCTCAGAATGAGGGTTCAAATGAGAATTTCATTTTTACAGAGGCATTATTTTTAGCAAAAAAATCATACTTATTTTATAGCAATCAATTTTCAATGAAATAACATTAACTTTTTTTATTGGCTTATTCTTTTTATTTACAATTGATCAAATACTGTATAGGCCTTTGCCTTTTATTTGTGTGAAGAATTCCCTCGGAGTCTCCTCCCATATTGTGCAGTTCTTGAGGGCTGCAATTTAATTTAATTTAATGATGTCTCAGACAATTTTCAATAATGAAGGCTACCTTAGTCAATACCTGATTAAACTATCTTATTCATTCATTCATTGATTGCTTCCATTCATCTTTATCTCCCCTGCAGCCAACGCCCTGTTCAGGTCATGTCACTCAGTTATAAATAGACACGCCCATTCAATCCTGTCCAATCACTGTCTCCCACGCTTTCCCTCTCTCTGGCCTGCTGGCCAATCACTTGAATGGAGTATCACATGAATGAGGTAGTAGTTCATATCAGGCCCCTGGTATTTGTCTGTGTGTAACTCACCTTGTGTGTCACCCGCAGTTGCTGATCCTACGCCGCTGCAGTTGTTTCATTGCTATTCCCGTGCTTGTTCGTTTATCAGTTGCTGTTTTTCGTGTACTATTGACTTTGTTCCGACTTGCTGATATCGCTTGTCAATCTAGTTAACATCTCCGGTCTCATACCAGTAATCCATCATGAGCGGACCCGAGGACGGCCAGGGTCTGGGACCCTCTCCGCCTCCGGCCGATACTGGAGGAAATTAATCTAGTTCGGTCTCAGTTCGCAAAAGTCTCCACCTGGCAGTTCGCTCTCCCGAGCCGGTAGCAGAGGATGTTCGGCTCCGCGCTCTGCTCAGGGAAAGGGGCATCTCCCCTGTCCCAGGACTGCAAGGCTCTTTTGGAGTTAGCCAAAATATCCCTGGTTGGCTACGTCGATCCTGATCTCGATCCTGAGCTCACCGATGAGGATGTCGTCGAGCGTCCTCCACCCGCCCGGGGCCGAGGATGAGGCCGTGGCGGAAAAAGACAGAGAAAATCTTCCCCGGCCAAGTTTCCACTATTGAAACGGAGAAGAAATGATTCGGCTGCCGTGCCCGATTTATTTGATGACTTCCCCGTCTACCCGGGAACTTCCAGTTCAGCGGGCCCTTCATATACTCCAGCCCCGGCTCAAGATGCTCTGATAAGTACCATGCAGTCATTGATAGGGTCACTCGGCTCTTTCGATGCCCGGCTAAAAGCACTGGAAAACCCTAATCCTCTCCCTGCAGTTCCTCCGATCTCCGCTCCAGTCCAGCCGCAATTCCCCCTCTCTTTTCCCCTTCTGCAACCATCTTTTTTGCCCTCTCATCCAGTCCCCCCCCCCCCCCCCTCAAATCATGCAACCCGTCCCGATGAACACACTGGCGTCAGCCGTCCGCGCTCCTGAATTCGGTAGGCCCTACATCTCTCTTTCTGCCAATATATCCCCCAGGTTACGATCTCAAATTCTCCAGGGCAAAGATATAAACCTGGTTAGCATTCTCTTGCCATCCCCAGAATGCAATAAAAAGGTTGCGGGCAGTCAGGATTTTCCTGCCATTCTCAAATCCTCTGACCCCCGTCTCAACAGAGACTTATCTATTGATGAATTTCTGGTAGCGTTTGGTGTTTACCGTGACGTCATCTGCGCTGTTCACCCCCAACTGCACACCGAGCTGGACAGCTACATGGCCCTTGTGGGGGATCTCAACTTAAAATATGGGAAGAACATTTTCTATCAATACCACAAAGCTCTGTTCAGTAAAGCAGCCCTTTACATTTCCCATTCCAATTCCCGTTTAAACTGGTCCATTCTCGACACTGTGCTGCTGCTAATGATTGTGGGCGGCCATCAGGCGATATCTTGATTTTCGTGTGGCGATGTAGGGCACATCGCTCCCCTATGCCTGAAAGCTGTATTCCAAGCCACCGGCAGCTTCACCCCTGTCAATCCACGCCCCCCCCCCTTCCTTATGCAGCATGATCAGCCCGTTTTCAGGCCTGGCCCTGGCCAAACAGACCGTCTTGGTCGCAAGGTGCATACTTTCAATAATATGTCTGTTTGTAACAATTTCAATGAAGGTGTGTGCACTTTCCCCAATTGTGTTTTCCTACACGTCTGCAGCGCCTGCAGGGAGGCTCCTCCACGCTCCACATGCCCGCGCAGGATCCGCCCTCCACGGAAATTCCAGAAAAAATAAAGGGATGGTGGGCGGAAATTCTGAAAACTCACCCATCTACCCCCATTGATGTCCCAGTTCTTGCTCAGGAGTTATCTTCTCACCCTGACAATGTGTTTGTTGATCATTTGCTGACTGGTCTTTCTCAAGGGTTCAGAGTGGGCGTGGTCGCCCCCCCCTTCCCACAGTTTCACACATCACTAACAATCTCCAGTCAGGCCTGAAAGAGCCTGAGATAGTCTCTCAGCTGCTTAATAAAGAGATATCTAAAGGGTTCTTAATTGGTCCATTTGATTCCCCTCCCTTCTCATTGTTCCGCACCAGCCCAATAGGTATTGCCACCCGTAAGTATTCTGGCAAGAAACGCTTGATCTTTGATTTGTCAGCCCCTCATAATGGTCCAATCCCAAGTATAAATAGCCTAATTCCTCTCTATCCCTTTTCTCTCCATTATGCATCTGTTGACAATGCCATTCACCTCATTAAACTGGCAGGGCAGGGGGCATGGCTTGCTAAAGCGGACATCTTGGACGCATTTAAAGTATTGCCCATTCACCCCTCTGAATGGCTGCTGTTCGGAGTCAAATGGGAATCAAAGTTCTATTTTGCAGTCAGGCTGACATTCGGGTGTCGATCCAGCCCTAGCATTTTCAATTCTCTAGCTGAGGCGTTGTGCTGGATTTTATTTAACAATGTTCGCCTCCCCTCCGTGCTCCACCTGCTGGATGATTTCTTGCTTGTGGATCTTCCATTCGTCCCCTCTGTCTCTTTTGTCAAACTAAAGGAGACTTTTCACCGGCTAGGCATTCCCCTGGCAAAAGAGAAAACTATCGGCCCTGATAGGAAAGGATTTTCCGGTGCCTGGTCCAACTGGACAGAATTGACCGCACCGGTCAGAAGGTGTTGTACAGATGTTAATTACCTTTCCAGCATATTCAATTAATTCCAGATAAATGACAGACCAAATGACAAGTAATTCTGATATTAAGATGTTATTTTTATATAGAGATAATTGCAATACAGAGCAGAGTCAAGTGTTATACAATACCAACAGAAATTTCTGGGTCAAGCTTCAGTCGTCTTTTTCAACAGCAGCTGAGTATGATTCAGATGAAGAGAGAAAGATGACAAATCGAAAAAAGACCCCGTTTCTCTTCCTCGTGGTGGCTATATTACTTTCGAACATAGGCGGTTCCTTATTCTCTGGTGGGCGTATCACAGATGTTCTTCCTGAATCGTTGGCTCATCTCAACCCTTCACCACAGAACCTAAGTCACGTGACATCTCCGTAGAATGAGCACACTTAACAGTTCACTCAGGCCTTCTGCACAATTATATTTTACCAAAGTTTATGCACTATATAGCCATTAATTAATTTCTATTTTTATTTGCTAATAGCTTCTACCAAGGATGTTATGTTTCTATAAAAATGAACTTATCAACACCTGAAATGCCAAAAACAAAACTTACACACAAATACTATGGTTTCCAGCATAGAACACTTGGAAAACTCAGTTGCAGAAACCGGCCTATCCGTATATGTTTGAATCTATGTGAAGTTGTTTTCATCCGCCTGGCGTGTCCTCGGTAATGCTGGTAATATTATGTTACTTTTCACAAAGCCTTCTGACCATATAGTCCAGATTACCCACGGACTATTAGACTATCTAGACTAAAATATCCAGTTTTCTTCTTACAGTCACCAAGCTTGAAACAGAAACTTCACCTTGGTGACTGAGTGTTGTTTCATTACTGTAACTCCAAACAGTTTGAATTTCTCTAATACACGTTTCTCTGTCTCTATGACACACCTCTTGTGTTTTTTCGTGTGAAGCCCCCAGCATCAACAACATCACTTCCTGTTCTAACATGTTCTAACCAAATTTCAAAGTTAGATTAGATAGCCTACTGTAGTTACATTTGGCGTTTATATAATAAAAAAATGTTGGTTTCTTAAATTAACTAAATTATGACTATATGAAATACCATCATACCTTGATGCTACTCAACTGTTAGGATATCCTCTCCCAATGACGTGAGAAGTCTGAGAAGTCTAGCAGGACCGTTCTGAAATCTACACTTGAATATATACAGCACACGGGAGGGGCCATATACCAGGTGGAGACAGGAGGATGTCATTTCTGTGTGTGTGTGTGTGTGTGTGTGTGTGTGTGTGTGTGTATGTGTGTGTGTGTGTGTGTGTGTGTGTGTGTGTGTGTACGTACACGTGTGTGCTCAATGTTCATATTCACTTCCAAAGTAACGTCAGCAATCAGCATCCCTGTCAGTGGTACAGTCAGTCATGTATAGGCTATGCCAATGAATCACAGCTGGTATTGTGCACCCATGCTTGTAGGTGTGTAATGTATAATACTTTTAACCTAATGACAACCACACAATGACATAATTAATGTTCATAATGCTCAGTAAGATTCAAACAAAGGAGTGGCAAGTTAAAATATGACTTGACACCTTCTTCCTACGCCTCAGTAGAGGTGGAGGACTTGAGGGCAACGAGTAAACTACGTGATGCAGACTTTGAGGTGTGTGCCATGATATTGACTTTATGTCAGCAGCCACATTAGTCGATTGGAATGGCAATTATGATAGGAAATGTAGTTTATTATTTACAGGATGGTAGCCTATAGATGGTAACTTAAGTAACAGGTGGACAAAATGATGACGCTTTTACTGGACCCACTATATTTTAGAGATATGGGCTGATGACGGGATGATCATTTACATCATGTAAATAATAAACTAAATTATTCATAATATATATATATATATATATATATATATATATATATATATATATATATATATATATATATTCATTTCCCAAAATTGGGGGATTGGGATTGTTGATTGCATTACATTTTATTTTCTTCTTTTTAAATAATATATACCCCCTTTGCCTGATTTCTGAATCCAAGTACCCCCTTTACCTGACTACAATATTTTGCTTAGAAAATTGCAAGAGAAAACTAACATAATGATGCAATGAATGAGTGATAACCCACCTTTTAGAATATAACATTAGAAAATAAGAAATGGAGTGAAAGAGTTTCAATTAATGCCTCCTGAGCAGATTTATTTTATATAACGTTTAATTTATATTCATGATATTCTTACATTTTCCCCTATCTCTCAAGTACCCACTGTAGTGCCTACACGTACCCCTAGGGGTACGCGTACCCCAGTTTGGGAACCACTGGCTTAGAGTTTTTAAAAAGTGGACTAATTAATAAATACTTATAACCAAGTATATAACAAAACAGAGAAAAAAATGAAATAGAAACAGTAAGGTGCCATCCATAAGTCCAACTGACCACAATGGACCCCAATGTTTTTACTGCATGCAGCTCCTTACAACATTCTTAACTCTGTACACAAATAAATGAAAAGATGGGGACCGCACTCAAGGAATATCGTTTTTAATTTTCTTTTTCTTTAGCAACAAAACGTTTTCGGCCGTCCGGCCTTCATCAGTGTGCAAAATTTTTGCACACTGATGAAGGCCGGACGGCCGAAAACGTTTTGTTGCTAAAGAAAAAGAAAATTAAAAACGATATTCCTTGAGTGCGGTCCCCATCTTTTCATTTATTTGTGACATTTCTATATTGGACTACGCACCTGTCTGAGCGCAGTGGTTACCTTTTCTACTTTCATTAACTCTGTACACAAACATCCACCTTTATGATTTAGCCCACCTCCTCCCAGATTACCGGGTCCAAAGACCACAGAAGGAGGGGAGAGAGAATGGGAGTGTGGGAAGAATAAATTGGGGGTGGGGGGGGGGGGGGGGGGGGGGCAGGGCGGTGTAACATCTTGGGATGGTTGGAGGGGAAAGTGTTGAAAGACCCCGCCCTCCTTCGTGTATCTCGAGAACCATTTGCTGGATTGACTTCAAACTTGGGGAGTGCGCTTAGGGGGACCTCACGCAGTGCAGTGTGTGTGTGTGTGTGTGTGTGTGTGTGTGTGTGTGTGTGCATAGAGACACTGCAAGAAATAGGCCACGCCCATCACAGGGGAAATCGGTCCGTTCACTTCCATTTACCAGCGTCATTTTCCTTGAATTAAACATAGCTAAAAGCTGTTGTGTGGTGGGCTGCGCACACAACAAATGTAAAAAATCGGCAATTAAAGTTTTTTTGTACTCCCGAGCAAAACAAGGAAGCCATTGAGAATTGGCGAGAAGAAAATGTGGATTTAGCTGTCAAGGAAGTAAGTTGGAGTGTTCGTCTTCCGTATATACGATCTTTGTGTGCAACTACGTGACATAGGAGAACGCCAGCGCGTCTGATGCCAGCGCGTCTGATGCCATCTGTCTGACGTTACACCAGCGTTATTTTCATTAATTTAAACATGCCTAAAAGCTGTTGTGTGGTGGGCTGCACAGTCATAGTCATAGTATTTCCCTTCAGGCCACTGTGTGGGATCGTTTAATAATAATAATAATAATAATTCATTTATTTTATATAGCGCTTTTTCCAGACCCAAAGACGCTTAACAGAGAACAAGAGACAAGCAACAGGGAACAGAAACAGACAACAGATACAGTTAACAGGCAGGGCCGATTTTACACCTCATGGGCCCTGGGGCTATTCATCTCTGCAGGGCCCCCCCTCAAGCGGAAGGAAGTTTTTTGGCGGCGCCCAACGGGCGCGCCAAAAAAAAAATTAGTGTTTTTTTTTAGCCGTATTTAAAGGAATATCTCATTTTAAATCAACATTAGGATTATACTGTTGTGATGTCATTATTCAGTATCTTCTTCTTTTCTCACTAACTTTCATGTCACCACCTGCTCTCCTGTCAGCATTCTAACTTACAAACACAAACTGTAGGTTTAGCCATCATGTTCTTTCATAAACAGCCTGATTGGAAAGAAAACATTGCCACTGAGATGTCACAACAAGCACTTTTATTATTATGATTTAGTATTTATTATTGCTGTTATTATTACAGTGCACACACACATGGTTATTCAATTATTGCACAAATCAATCAAGCAGTATTCAAGTCTGTTCGTACCTGAAATGTCTTCTTCCTGACTTTTGCCGTGGCAAAGCGTTTGACTAGAGTGGTGAAGTCCAATGTTCTAACAATGTCACTTTCCAATGACATCAATGTCAAGTGGGTGAGCCTTTCTTGTCCCCAAAAAAAAAAAAAAAATTGGGCCCCTTGATGTCCCGGGCCCCGGGGCTTCAGCCCCGGTAAGCCCGTTGGTAAAATCGGCCCTGGTTACAGGGAACAGATACAAATGACAGTGGCGGTTCAGGGCAAGGTAGTATGGAGAAGCAGAGGGGGGGAAGATAACAGGAGGGAGGAAGAGGGGGGGGGGATGGGGGGGCGGAGGGTGATGGTTTCAAGGAGGTGGTCAGGGGTAGGGGAGGTTGTAAGCTTGGGAGAACAGGTAGGTTTTAAGTCGGGTTTTGAAAGTGGGGAGTGAGGGAGAGTCTCGGACGGTCTGGGGGAGGGAGTTCCAAAGTTGGGGTGCGGCACGGGAGAAAGCACGGTCACCGAAGGTTTTGAGTCTGGATGGGGGGATGATGAGGGTGGGAGTAGAAGAGGAACGGAGTGTACGGGAGGGGCGATGGGGGATGAGGAGGTCAGTCAGGTAGGGGGGGGCTAGGCTGTGGAGGGCTTTGAAGGTGAGGAGGAGTAATTTGAAGTCGATACTGTAATGTAAACAGTGACTCACGTCATCGCACCGGCCGCAACTAATGGAACTGATGAACGTCAGATGCGAGTGATTTTGCAGCCGTGGGTCGCTGACAAAAGGGGAGAGCCTGACACTTGCCTCTTGTTCTGGGAGCGCGCGGATGCTTTGTGTGAGGCTGTGTTCAAAGCGGGTGGGGCATTCGCAGCTGTTTAGGGCTGCCGGTGCGAAGAAAGTATATGTCAGCGTGGGTCCAGTCTCGTCCATGTAGGAAGGAGAGGGTTAGTTAGGGCTCTTCTATAGGAACGTCAGCTCCACCGTCGCGCCCCAGCAATCGTTCCGCCTTCGGCCTGCCGCCGTTGGCGTCTGCTACGCTACCTGTGCAATCACAGACTTGGTTGCGCACCGCCCAGCGAAGCTGTTTCCTCCCGGGGAGTTGGACGGTGCTTACAGCCTTGACCCCGGGGGGGGGGTCTCGGTGACCACAAAAGTTACGTATCCGTTTTAACCTTTTGTGTATCGTCCATTCAATTAATGTCTTACTGAATGAACTCCATTGTATTTTCTATTGTATATTTATCCCATGTGTTTTATAGAGGGAAACTGAGTGGGGCGGAGGAGCTTGTGATAAAGGGGGGGGGGCTATGTATTGTGCTCACTCTTATTTTCCCTACTAGATGTGTCATGTGATGTGACCCTCTGTGTGTAGTGTGACAGGGTTTACATATCGTATGTGTGCAGTGGCTTGCAGTGACGTTATCTTAAGCAGTGATAGGCTCGTATTTGCAGTGGCGTGCTCCTACTCGCGGTGAGGTGCTCTTCAGCAGGAATGTGCTTTTACTAGCTGAGATATGCTCTTATCCTGATGTGTTTTGCATCCTTTGATGGTGGTGTGTACATTATGTGACCAGTTCCTTGTTTAAGGTTTACATATCGTATGTGTGCAGTGGCTTGCAGTGACGTTCTCTTAAGCAGTGATATGCTCGTGCTCCTACTCGCAGTGAGGTGGTCTTCAGCAGGAATGTGCTTTTACTAGCCGAGATATGCCCTTATTCTGATGTGTTTTGCATCCTTTGATGGTGGTGTGGTGTGTCCTCCACCCGCCCTGATCGTCTCGCCCCTCCACTGCTGCGCGGACTCAGGGGTCGTGCATCTCGATCGCGTCTCTTTGACTACCTGGCGCCACAATGGTGGAATGAGCTCCCCCGTTTGGTCAGTTCGGCCGAGTCGCTGCCGATTTTTCGGCGTAGACTAAAGACTCACCTGTTCAGAATTTACCTCGGCCCTTCTGGAATTGACGTTTCATAAGTGCGATTTTTATTGTCTGCCTTTTTGTGCCACTTTGTGTTGCTTGCTATGTTTTCTTTTTAATTCTATAATTGATGTTGCCTATACTGTAATTAATTTGAACTTGTTGTATTTTGTTGTAAGTCGCTTTGGATAAAGGTGTCTGCTAAATGAAATAAAGTAAAGTAAAGTGTGCAGGGACGTGCACAGAACATTAGAGGGGCAGGGGCTCAAATTCATAAAAGGGCACTACAGCCGCCGTCCGGAGGGCGGCGGCGGAAATTTGAGGCAATTTGAAGGCCAATTTAGGGGTATAACTCATTTTAAATATTCAGATTTTAACCAGATTTAGAGGAATATCTCATTTTAGGATGAGACTTGTCACGGAAAAATAACTCCATAACTGAATAATATTAGTATATAAAAGTTGCATGCTGTTGCAATACTGTTGTGAAATCATTTAAGCATCAATCTGTATTTGCTCCTATTCTCCCTTTAGGTTGTTGTACTACAACAGATAGCAACACAGGCAGAAACATTGAACGATACTGAGTGAGGCTTGTAATATACCATGCATTTTAACCATAATTCTAAAAAGCAAGACAGAAGATTTAGATAAGGTGTATTAGAATTTTTTTTATTTTTTGCGGATTCAACAACACAAGATCCCTTTCCAATAGTGTAAAGTAAAAAATATTTTCAAGAGCAACAATTCTGCATTTGTTCCCTATATTTTGGTTATTTATTTATTGGGTGGTTTATTTATTTATGTATTTATTTATTCATTAATTTTTGGGTTCATTTTTGGGTTCATTTTTGGGTTGGTGCCTTCAGGGGCAGTTTAGAAAAACACTGCTCCATGCAGAGGCCTATTACAAATGGTGCATTCAAGGCCAAGAGAGCTCGGAAAAGGCATTTATCTTTGAATGCTGCCTTCAGTGACGGCATGGAAAGGGCAATTTCCCTACAAAGCACCATTAGAAATGCATTCATGGTCAGGAAAGGGCACTTTTTATTTTATTTTTTAATGTGTCTGAGCTGTTTGTTTTGTTCATGTGTTGTTGGAATGAAAATGAAAAATGTATTATAATAAAAAAAAAAAAAAAAAAAAAAAAAAGGGCACTTTTTACAGACTGAAAAAAAGGCAGGGGCTTTCATGTCTATGTGTGCACGTGCCTGGTGGTGTGTACATTATGTGACCAGTTCTGGGTCCCCCCCGGAAGACCGCAATTCTGTCTGCACTTAGTGACCCCCAAACTCCCTGTTTTAATTTGTGCCTTAATTAAAGATTGTTATATTGTACCTGTACTCCTGGTGGTTGCGTGCTTGTTTTCCAGTACTGACATTTTGATCCTACATCTCATTTTGGTATATCTGGTAGCCTTGGCCGGCTTAAAGCTAATCCAAACAAATACTACGCTGGTGGCAGCGGTGGGATCTTTACAATAAAAATGTCATTACCTGGAGAAAACGCAATTCCCCCTGGTGAGGCGGGTACAAGTCAAAATGCCCCCTCTTCGAGTACCAACGGTGCAACTCAGGGGCGGACTGGGATCATAATTCAGGCCGGGCATTAGATACCAAGCAGGCCAGGCCGATACGGGCCGACGCGCGTGCCGGCGTCCGAAGGGCGACGGCGGAAAATTTGGGGCGTTTGAAGCTCAATTTGGGGCGTTTGAAGCCCAATTTGGGCCGTTTGAAGCCAGATTTGGGTCGTTTAAAGCCAGATTTGGGCTGTTTGAAGCCCGATTTGGGCCGTTTGAAGCCCAATTTGGGCCAAGTCCAATTTTACAATGAGATGCACCCACTTTAAACCTGAATAAAGTAATAAAACCACTAGTAAACCAGTAGGCCGCGCCTGGCCTGCTGTTCAGTGAGTGGCCTGGCCTGGCTTGCAAAAAAAAAAAAAAAAAAAAAAAATTTTTTTTTTTTTTTTTTTTTTTTTGGCAGGCCAGGCCAGGCCAGGCCACCGGGCATTTGCCCGACGTGCCCGATTATGCAGTCCGCCACTGGTGCAACTCCACGCCCAGTCTTTATGCCAGAAACCTTCACTGGCACTGGGAGGGAATGGTCGGACTGGTCTGAGCAGTTTGAGATGGCTGCTGATGTAAATAATTGGGACGGTTTGCTGAGGCTAAAATTTATGAGTCTCCTACTGTCTGGGCGTGCTCGTGAGGTGTATAGTGGGCTATCCGCTGCAGCTAAAGCTAACTATACCTTGTTGAAGGATGCTATGGGGAGGTGCTTAAATCCCTGCGATAGTGATGATTGGAGCCGGGCCAGCTTCTCCTCACGGAGGAGGCTCCATAATGAAACTGTCCGGGAGTTTGGTATATCTCTGCGCCGGTTGGTTACTACAGCCTACCCCTCTGCAGACCTTGATACACAGGACTTATTGGCAAAGGACCATTTTATCACTCATGTGGGCAGTGGAGATTTGCGTATTAGTCTCCGTAGTGCCAAGCCTGCATCGTTAGAGGCTGCAATTAATTTTGCTTCAGAACTTGAGCTCATTAGGGGCCTGGAAGATGGCCATTTGGCCCAAGATGCTAAAGTTCGGGGGGTCTCAGAACCGAAGCCTAAAGATGATGAGCGAATGGAAGCTTTACTTGGGGTGGTGGAAGGGTTGAGACAGGAGTTTAAATCTTTACGGGCTACTGTGCAGGATTTAAAAACAAACCCAGTACACTCCCCGGCAGCTGCACCAACCCCCCGCACTTGGTCAGCTAACGCATACAACACTACAGCTAGACGGGAGGCTAGAGAACAGGGTGGTGGCTGTTGGGAGTGTGGATGTGACCGGCACAGGGAAACTAGAGGGGGCGTGCACAGCGGATCCAATGCCCGCCCCCCTCTCATTAGTTTCTACTAGGGTCCCTGAAAAGGTCCAAGGAGGCTCCGGATACCTCGCAGCCAAGATAGGTGGCTTTAGTTCTCATGTGCTCGTAGATACTGGAGCATCACGCTCTGTCATACCTAAACAGACCTGGCTTTCAATCACCAAGGGGGGGTCAGATTTACAGGAGTATGTGGGGGAGGCAAGAGCAGCGAATGGGGGGGCAATGCTAATTCTTGGAGGCTGGCAGACAGTGTGCCAGTTAGACTCATTGGCCTTGATTGTTGATTTTCTGGTGTCTGACATACCGTCTGAGGAAATCCTGCTTGGCTTTGATATTTTGTCCAAATATGGTGCTGTGGTTGATCTTGGGGCAAAAACATGCCGGATAATGGGGAAGACAGTCCCCTTAGTAGATCTTAACCCAACACTACAGCCCCAATCTGTTGTTGTTCGGTGTGATAAGATAGTGCCACCACGGAGTGAGGCTATTGTTTCAGGCATGGTTAAAAGTGCATGGGGGAACTACGCAGCGGGCATGTTAGAACCATCATCAGCTCTACCTAAGCATTGTGATTTATTGGTAGCCCGTGTCGTTTGTAAAGTAGACAAGGGGGTACTGCCAGTGCGGGTCATTAATGTGACTAACGATGCTTTGACATTAAAAAAGGGCATGACAGTGGGCACACTCTTCACTGATATAGAGGTTGACGAGGTGGGAGAGAGCAGTGAAGGAGGGGAAGATGTCTTACAACCCTGGACCGTCGATAGCCTCATGAGTCACTTTGGGGTGGGGGAGAAGGGACTCTCTGCTGAACAAATGGAGGCAGCTAAACAGCTATTAAACCGGAGTCTCTCTGTCTTTAGCCGGGGCGAGACCGATTTGGGCAGGACTCATAGGACCCTGCACGAAATCGATACAGGTGATGCTAAGCCCATCAGAGTACCTCCACGGAGAGTTCCCCTCCACTTACAGCAGGAAGTAGCAGATAATCTGAAACAAATGCTCGATGGTGACATCATTCGGCCTTCTTGTAGTGCCTGGGCAGCCCCTGTAGTCCTGGTGCGTAAGAAAGGGGGCGGGCTCCGATTTTGTGTTGACTACCGGAAACTTAATGATGTCACTAGTAAGGATGCATACCCCCTCCCAAGGATAGATGATGCGCTTGATAGCCTCAACCATGCCCGCTGGTTTTCCACTCTCGATTTAGCTAGTGGTTACTGGCAGGTGGAAGTTGACCCTAAGGACCGCTGCAAAACTGCTTTTACCACACGTCAAGGGTTATATGAATTCAATGTTCTGAGCTTCGGCCTCTGCAATGCGCCCAGTACATTTCAAAGGTTAATGGATTTAATCCTTGCAGACTTGCAGTGGGTAACCTGTCTGGTATATCTAGATGACATCATTGTGTTTGGGCGTACGTTTCAGGAACATCTGGCTCGTCTTGACGAAGTGCTTATGAAACTTCAACAGGCCAATTTGAAAGTAAAACCCTCTAAATGTAACTTGTTCTCTACTCGTGTCAATTATTTGGGGCATGTTATCTCTGCTGAGGGGGTGATGGCGGACCCTGCTAAGGTGGTTGCTGTGAGGGAGTGGCCTGAGCCAAGGAACCAGACTGAGGTTAAGAGCTTTGTAGGACTAGCCTCTTACTATAGGCGCTTTGTGAAGGGTTTCGCAGACATCGCTCGCCCCTTACATCGGCTTTCAGAGGCAGGGAGGCGGTTTCAATGGAGTGAAGATTGCCAACAAGCATTCGATCAGCTTAAAAGCAGTCTTATTACTGCCCCTGTGTTGGCCTACCCAGACCCAACGAAGACATTTATTTTAGACACTGATGCCAGTAACCTTGGAATTGGGGCGGTCCTATCTCAGGAAGGGGGAGGTCATGAACAAGTCGTTGCATATGCCAGTAGGGCACTGACTAAAGAGGAGCGCAAATATGCTACCACAAAAAAGGAGCTTTTAAGCATGGTCGTATTCACGAAATATTTTAAACATTACCTGTTGGGTAAAGAGTTTGTGTTACGCACTGATCATAATTCTTTACGGTGGCTGCATAACTTCCAGGGGCTGGAGGGGCAGTTGGCCCGCTAGATTGAACAGCTGGCTAACTTCCAATATAAGATTGTACACCGCCCAGGCAAGCTACACGCAAATGCTGACACTCTTTCGAGGTTGCCTGCCTGTTTTGATTGGGCGTCGCCAGCTGTTAAAAAGACAGGGCAAAACATCCCCAAAGTGTGTGTTGTGCAGGAGACGCCTCAGGTCCCCCCTAGCGAAGAGAGAGAGATGGATGAGCTTGCCCAAGCCCAAATCGATGATAGTGAATTACGGCAGATAATAGAGTGTAAAAAGCGGACAGATGAGTGCCCTATGATAGAGGCTCCTGAATTACAGAAGTATGGCCCTGTGTGGAATCAGCTACACATACAGGGATCTAGGTTAGTGAGGTTTCCTCCTGCCCATTCAGATGCGGCATCTCAAATACAAGTAATCCTCCCTCGTTCTTTGGGTTTTGGCACAGTTACATGATGATGCTACAGGCGGGCATTTGGGAGTGCAGAAGTTACAGGGGAAGGTAAAAGATCGTTTTTATTGGCCGGGGTGGTTTGGGGACGTTAAGCAATGGGTGAGGGAGTGTGCGGATTGTTCCCCTCGTAAAACCCAGGGCAAGACCCCATGTGCTCCCTTGCAACCCTCAGTGACATCCAGACCTTTCGAAAGGGTGGCGCTGGACATACTAGGCCCCCTCCCAGAAACCCCTGGGAAGAACAAGTACATCTTAGTGATTGGCGATTATTTTTCAAAGTGGACCGAGGCTTTTCCCCTCCCCAACCAAGAAGCTGGTACCATTGCTAAAGTGTTGGCAGAGGAGTGGGTGTGTCGTTTTGGGGTCCCCCGTAGTCTTCATTCAGATCAAGGCCGAAATTTTGAGTCTACACTGTTTAAGGAGTTGTGCAGGCTCTTGCATATTCATAAGTCTCGTACAACCCCTTACCACCCCCAGTCAGATGGACTTATAGAGCGCTTCAATCGTACTCTCTTGTCCATGTTGTCATTGTTCATAGAAGACAACCAGCTGAATTGGGACACTCTGCTGCCCTATGTGATGTTGGCGTATAGGAGTAGCGTTCATGCCAGTACCGCATTTACCCCCTACAAAGTTTTATTTGGTAGGGAAGTTGTTCTGCCGGTAGACATCATGTTAAACCTAGAAACACAGGAGCACTTTTCTTCAGTGAATGATTATGTGTTCAAGCTTGGTGAGACACTGTCTACAGTTGTAGGGGCAGTCAAAAGACATCAAGCCAAGGCATCAGAGAGACAGAAGAACTTGTATGACTTTAGGGCCAATTTCCAGTTCTACTCTGAGGGAGAGTTAGTTTGGGTGCGGAATAAGGCTAGGAAACGAGGACTGTGCCCCAAGCTACAAAGACGTTATAAAGGTCCCTTTAGGGTGGTTGAGAGAGTAACAGATGTCCTCTATAGACTGGTGTTGGTAGAGGGAGGCCCGGAGTGTGTGGTGCACTTTAATAGACTTAAGCCCTATAACTCTCCCTTGGCAGTGCAAAGTGATCCAGTGTCCAGGGGGGCTGACGATGACCAGTGGGATTTTCAGCCAGCCAGACCCTCTGGACGACAGCAGCCGGAGACCCCGGTTGGTGCAGGCTGGGTCCATCATCGCCACTCAGCTGACCTGGGGATGTCAGGAGGGGAGAGGTTACCACCGGGAGGCGTTGTGACCCAGGGCCCCGTGTCTTCAGGAGCCAGGGGAGCAGAGAGGACTCCGCCCAGAGACCATCACGACAACCACCAGGGCCCCGTGTCTTCAGGAGCAGAGAGGACTTCACCCAGAGATCCTCACGACAACCGCCAGGGTCCCGTGTCTTCAGGAGCCAGAGGAGCAGAGGGGACTTCATCCGGAGATCATCACGACAACCACCAGGGCCCCGTGTCTTCAGGAGCCAGAGGAGCAGAGAGGGCTTCGCCCAGAGGTCACCACGACAACCACCAGAGTCCTGTGTCTTCAGGAACCAGAGGAGCAGAGAGGACTTCATCCGGCGATCATTGCGACTACCACCAGGGCCCCGTGTCTTCAGGAGCCAGAGGAGCAGAGAGGACTTCGCCCAAAGATCATCACGACAACCGCCAGGCCCTCCTGTCTTCAGGGGTCAGAGGAGGTCATCCTGAGTCCCTTGCATCAGTGAACCCTCCCACTGAGGATGCATTTGCGGGCTACTCCAGGCAAGAAAGAAGGGCAGCGCTCCATGATCGGAGTGACTCCAGTGGTCGGCCCCTACGTCATCGGAGGCCACCTGCTTGGTCTCGTGATTTCCAGATGTCATGGGAGTGACTCGAGGGCGAGTCTTTCATTATGGGAGGGGGGAGTGTAATGTAAACAGTGACTCACGTCATCGCACCGGCCGCAACTAATGGAACTGATGAACGTCAGGTGCGAGTGATTGTGCAGCCGTGGGTCGCTGACAAAAGGGGAGAGCCTGACACTTGCCTCTTGTTCTGGGAGCGCGCGGATGCTTTGTGTGGGGCTGTGTTCAAAGCGGGTGGGGCATTCGCAGCTGTTTAGGGCTGCCGGTGCGAAGAAAGTATATGTCAGCGTGGGTCCAGTCTCGTCCATGTAGGAAGGAGAGGGTTAGTTAGGGCTCTTCTATAGGAACGTCAGCTCCACCGTCGCGCCCCAGCAATCGTTCCGCCTTCGGCCTGCCGCCGTTGGCGTCTGCTACGCTACCTGTGCAATCACAGACTTGGTTGCGCACCGCCCAGCGAAGCTGTTTCCTCCCGGGGAGTTGGACGGTGCTTACAGCCTTGACCCCGGGGGGGGGGGTCTCGGTGACCACAAAAGTTACGTATCCGTTTTAACCTTTTGTGTATCGTCCATTCAATTAATGTCTTACTGAATGAACTCCATTGTATTTTCTATTGTATATTTATCCCATGTGTTTTATAGAGGGAAACTGAGTGGGGCGGAGGAGCTTGTGATAAAGGGGGGGCTATGTATTGTGCTCACTCTTATTTTCCCTACTAGATGTGTCATGTGATGTGACCCTCTGTGTGTAGTGTGACAGGGTTTACATATCGTATGTGTGCAGTGGCTTGCAGTGACGTTATCTTAAGCAGTGATAGGCTCGTATTTGCAGTGGCGTGCTCCTACTCGCGGTGAGGTGCTCTTCAGCAGGAATGTGCTTTTACTAGCTGAGATATGCTCTTATCCTGATGTGTTTGCATCCTTTGATGGTGGTGTGTACATTATGTGACCAGTTCCTTGTTTAAGGTTTACATATCGTATGTGTGCAGTGGCTTGCAGTGACGTTCTCTTAAGCAGTGATATGCTCGTGCTCCTACTCGCAGTGAGGTGGTCTTCAGCAGGAATGTGCTTTTACTAGCCGAGATATGCCCTTATTCTGATGTGTTTTGCATCCTTTGATGGTGGTGTGTAGATTATGTGACCAGTTCTGGGTCCCCCCCGGAAGACCGCAATTCTGTCTGCACTTAGTGACCCCAAAACTCCCTGTTTTAATTTGTGCCTTAATTAAAGATTGTTATATTGTACCTGTACTCCTGGTGGTTGCGTGGTTGTTTTCCAGTACTGACATTTTGATCCTACATCTCGTTTTGGTATATCTGGTAGCCTTGGCTGGCTTAAAGCTAATCCAAACAAATACTACAATACGTTGCTTAACGGGGAGCCAGTGGAGAGAGTGGAGGACAGGGGTGATGTGATCACGGGACCGGGTGTGAGTGAGCAGGCGAGCAGCTGAGTTCTGGACCATCTGGAGTCTATGGAGGGAACGGGAGGTGATGCCAGTGAGGAGGGAGTTGCAATAGTCCAGGCGGGAGGAGATGAAGGCATGGATGAGGGATTGAGCAGCAGGGGGGGAGGCAGTGTCTGACTTTGGCGATGTTACGGAGATGAAAATATGAAGTTTTGACAACGGAGCTGACATGGGGATCGAAGGAGAGGGTGGGGTCCAGGATGAAACCAAGGTTGCGTGCCAGGGGGGGGGGGGGGGGGTGATGGTGCGTATCCAGCGTTGTTTGGGCAATGAAAAGGGACACTGCTCCAGGCCAACTGAGTTCATTTTCTCGATGTACCTTTCCCTCTCCGTTGGAGGAAGTGTACTGAAATAATCTTTTGACATTATCTAAAAAGAAAACTGTCCAAATCCCTTGAGTTAAAAAAGAAAGAAAGGCAGAGATCTTGGAAAATGTTGCACAAAGAGAGAGAGAGATAATGGGTTTGGACAGTCATAGCACTTGGGGATGTTGTTACAAGCTTGAACTAATTGGCTACAGGATGTGGTGGCGTGGCGTAGGGGTTCGAGTCCATGTTTACTTCCTGCCACTGCCAATGTGTCCATCAACAGCCACCATGACATGTGTCCTGTCAGTGTCCTGGAGAGAAACACAGAACCCCCCCGGCCTGCACCCTAATTGTAAGTGTCTCTGGATAAGCTTAATGCCTCAAATGTAATGTTTGTTGAGTCTCCCACACACAAAAACCTCCAGTAGAGTCCTTCACTTTTAAGAGTTGCCTTGGCATCGTTCAGAGCGCCCACTGTTTTTAGTACATTTGAAATGGTTTACCTGAGCGGCTTACTGTCTTTCTTCTTCTTCTTCTTCTTTCACCGCCTCTCATTACAGAGATTGTTAACGTCTCCCCAGCATGCTGGGAGAGCAAAAGGGAAAATGAGAAAACAAAGAAAGAAAGAAGACTCAAAGGATAAGGCTGCTTTGTGGGAGATGACAAACACCTCAGAGGATCAAAAAGTGTCTTCAAGATTTGTATCCCAAATTCACAAGTATCACAGCATTATCAACCTCTATACCTCTACTTCAAGTTTCCACATTTACAGAACAATCAATAGTATGCCTGTCCGTACTTGCGGGGGTGGGTGGAGGATGTGGGGGGTGTGGATGGGTCTTTCTTATGTCCAATTATTCCATTATTAGGCTACGCAGCCAGTGCTCAACAGGCTCCAGTCCGGACTGGTCTGTGGACAGTAACACTTATCTTGGATCACGGACCAGGTCACATGACCATATCACTCACTGAAGGTCACAAAAACCGGTGGTTTCAGTCACAAAGATTTTTATGTTTTTACTTGAAGGTTTTCGGGCATTTGTTATAGTTTGAGCAATATTTATTACCCATGGGTCTGTGGAACCCATTCACATATTTTTTTAATAATAATAATAATAATAAAATACCTAAACAGGGTTTTGATCTGACGGCACTGAGACGAATTTCACACGAACACAGTTTCTGATTAGCACATGTTTTGCATTGATTGGAAGGCTTTATGGCCAAATTATAATTTGGTATAAATCTGCATTAGTTATAACTTGAACTTGAGATGAAAAAGTGTACTGCTCTGCTGACTGTTTCTCACTGCACTGCAGTAGCTCAACTACAAGCAAAATGAAGGTGTCTATATACGCTTTGATATATGGCCCCTGGTATTTTAGCCATTAGACACAAATGCAGCTCTTTGATGCATCCATTGTGAAATTAGCAAATCTTACACTATTACTATTACATGAATTATTTGTTATGATGTAAAGCTGTATAAGGTATAACCTTAAGTTGTGCAGTGCAGAGTTGAATAATCACAGCTTTTCCATCATGTTATAATGTATATGTCTCATGAGTGATGAATTAATCTTTACTGATGAAAATTATAAACTGATCGTTATACAGTACTGTGTGTATATATATTGGTTCAGTAAAAAAAAAGAAAAAATAATCTTACCAGAAGCATTGTCCTTTTTTCCCCAATAACAATGTCTTAGGGTCAGCTGATGAAATGAGCAATATCATTCCACTACTGGAAGAAGGCTGAAGGCTGTACAAATAACACTGCTGTCAGGTTTGAATAACAATGTAGTTTTTTAAATTGGCCACTTGGTGCCAGCCTTTCACCTATTTGCTTTTGTCAGGTTCCTAGCAGAGATGCCGATGACAAGTCAACTAGGCTTCAAGTTTCAAGTTTTATTTGGATCCCCATTAGCTACAGCAAAGCTGCAACTATTCTTCCTGGGGTCCACCAACAAAGATTTTACATGGTGACAATGCAATCTACATACATACTTACATCATAACACACAAACATACTGCTAACATGAATGGAAAGGAGGAATACTATCAAAGAAAATCGCTCCATTAGTGTTGCAGTTCATGCTTACAAGTGTGTGTAGACATTTAACTGCCTCTGCACATTGTGTGTGTGTGTCTGCGCGCGCCTGTATGTAGCCTACACATCTCATGTTCAGGATTAAGCTCAGAGTGTTTGTATCTCTACTTACAGAACTGTGCAGGTGGTACGACTGATAACATTTTAATCTTATTTTCAAGGTGAGTAAAAAGAGCTAACGTGAGGCTGAACTCAATTGTGTGAGGGTGGCTCTGCCTGTGTGTACGTTTGTGTGCAAGTGAGACTGGTTAAAGCAATGTTTCTGTTCTAGATATAGGGGGGTGGGGTTTTAGGGAGGGAGGACTAGCTCGTCAACAAAACACAAGTGGCTATGCTGTCAATACAGCAATATGATAATAGTCAAAGGTTTTGACACACCATTTTGAAACTATTTCCCACATTTGAGAAGTAAAGACACAACTGTGAAATGACGCATTTAATTATGCAGTGCCCAAAAAGTGTTAAACCAATCAAGACTAACTCCTACTTTAGATTATTGAAAGTAGCTACCCTTTGCCTTGATGAAAAGGCAAATGCTTTGGAGAGAAATTAATACATCGATATCAACTTCACTATTTATATTTTCTAAGAAACACATTTCAATCATAAGCCTTTAGATCAAAATGGTTATAAGATCACGGACAATATAGTATGTATTTAATATATATATATATATATATATATATATAAAGATTTGGCAATGGGTTTGTTAAGCCGGATTGTTAAATTAGGGCAGATTAATTGTCCTAATTGCTGCGTATGCTATATATATATGTATATGTATATGTTTATATATATATATATATATATATATATACACACACACACACACACACACACACACACACACACACACACACACACACACACACACACACACACACACACACACACACACAATTTGCCCACTTAAGCAAGTGGTACTTACATACATGTAGTTGTGTGAGAGTGATCCTTGGCAAATGTTCACTCAGTCTAGGCCTGAGGGAAATTGTCCATAGAGGAAAGGGTCTGTGAATTTGTTGCCATGGTTCTTGTAAGCACCTTATAGAGAAAGTGTATTGTTCTCAGTGGTACAAGTATCACGTGTGAAATTCTTGTGCTGTGGACACCGTTTACGACATAGTACAAATATAACACGGCATATGAGTGCAAAAACAACAAGCAATAAGGCAGACACAAACAGACACAACCACAGTGGTAGGGAGAGCCACCAGAATACACAATGAGGGCCACCAGAATACACAATGGAATGGTAGCACTTGCCCACATTGCCAACTTTATCGACAGCGACAAACTCCACTATCTGTGAGCAGCAGGAGGCGTTGTACGCTGCCTGAATGATGGGGGCACTCAGGGAGGTGTGTGAGAGGCTTCCACTACCCTGACGCAGAATAATGCTCTCTATGCCAGTGCCGTTACCGTCGGTGAGGTTGGCCGAGAGCTCCCACTGGAAAGGATCACACTGAGACACATCTTCAGGGCAATTCTCAGCTAGTACACTGACCACTTTGCACAATGGCTGAACAAAATCTGTAACCTGGAGACAGGATAGAACAAAAGGGCAGGTGAAAGTTGTGGATCAGTTAATGCATGAAATTACTATTTAGATCAGAACTTCAACCTATCCAAATGTGCCAAGTTGGTGCAAAATATAGGTAGTTTGCACACAAAACAATTATTGTGCAAAGGTTCTGCACCAAGAATGGCAGGTTACCTTGGTAGGGGAGAATGGGGTGAGTTGTGCCAGCGGGGAAGTTGTGCCACCCCTTGGATCTAGAAAACCATAGAAGAAATTGGTCATGTGACCACACATTTTTGAAGAGGCATCCATTTTACTCACTCTAAGCACATTTAAGTTCAAAAAACTGTTTTTTGCCTCTCAAAGTAAAATTTTTATGATCAAGGTTTATCGATTGTTGTGTCTGAACAATTATAGACAAGCTTGAAAACATTTCACACATGTGTTAGTATTTTAGTACGCTACAATATGAGGCTATACTGTTAGCATGATGTTAGCTCCAAACCAGCTATATGATACAAGTTTGTTAAAATGGTGGGGATGGGGTGATTTGTGCCAAAAGGCCTGGGTTAAGTTGTGCCAGTGCAGTTGCAGTTGATTTAGTGAAATTTTATTTCATTTTGTTCTTAAATGTTTAAATAGACGTTGTTGAAGAATATTGCAGTATTGGCAAGTGTAGCCTGGCTCTGTGATAGTTGATTTTGTTCATTTTGAACATAATTTTTATTTCTGAAAATGTTAAATATGTAGGTCAACTGCTGCTACCGTTTAGCCTTGTTTAACCCTGTTATAGTACACTGGACTTTAGTGTTATCTTTATTTTGTCTTGCTTTGATATAGCATTACAGTATATGAGATGAAAATGTTCCGTTTACTTCTCCAAAGGCACAACTTACCCCGCACCGGGGGCAAGTTGTGCCAAGAGACCACTTTTTTAAGAATAGCCATATTTTTTGAACAGTTTATTTAAGATCCAAAGGGAGTGTTGCACAACATCCTGAAATATATTTACATATTGTAGTTGGAGGCATTACTGTCATGCCCTCACTTTAAAGCAGGGGCGGACTGGGATCCTAATTCAGGCCGGGCATTTCTAGCAGGCCAGGCCACGACCGCCGACCGAAGGTCGGTGAAAAATTTGGGCCGTTTGAAGCCCAATTTGGCTCATTTGGAGCAAGATTTAGTGAATATAATGCTAACGCGATGATACATGTTACCTATTTGTTCACTAATAGAAACATCACCATTGCCTAGATAACTGCAAGTATAGAAGTAAAACCAAAAACATGTCTCTGTACAAACGCGTCACAGCAAACTTTATTTACGGAAGAGTGATCAGATCGTGCATACTGCGTTATTCTCCACAGGCTTAAGAACTACACATCATAATGACAATAATAATAAACATTCAACATATTTTCAGTTTCATTAAACATCTTCTTGTTTAAGCAAGCCCCTAACATTAAAGACATGGTAGTGTGTTCTGCTCAAGCTCCAACCTTTGTTGTAGCTTATAGCCAAGTGTTGAGCAATGCAAAACTCAAGGCTCCAACACAAGAGTCCAGAAATGAATGAGTGACATCACGGTGGCTCTGTCCATATTTTAATAACGTCTATGGTTCCGAGCTTCTGAGTCCAATTTTGCAATGAGATGCACCCACTTCAACCCTGAGGTGTAATTATTACTTCAGACTAATAAGTAATAAAACCACTAGTAAACCAGCAGGCGGCGCATTCCGGGGCTGCTCTCTGCCACTCTGTCAATTATGTCATCATTGTCAAGTCCCATAAGAATCTCCGTCTCTGTTGCCATCAAAAGGAACGCTTCAAGCTTCTCTTGATTGAGGGAGGTTCTTAGGCGGTTCTTCACAAATTTCAGGGTGGAGAAGGTCCTCTCACAGGCCACCTGAGTGATGGATAGGGTGAGGAGGAACTTGTAGCCCAAACCAATGATGTGATACCAGGGCCGTAGCCAGGGTTCCGAAATAGGGGAGGTCCAGCAAGGGCGCCGGAAAAAAATTGAGTTTTTTTTTCCCCCTTTTTAAGCCATATTTAGAGTAATATATCATTTTAAATCAACATTAGGATTATACTGTTGTGATGTCATTATTCAGTATATTCTCTTTCATGTCACCACCTGCTCAGCTCTCCTGTCAACATAATTGTAACTAACAAACACAAACTGTTTTAGCCAAATTCATATCAAAATTACACCTACAAACACAGGTACACAACCCAAGCCGTACACAACACACAAAGTTACTTAGACAGACTAGACACTTACTTTCTTGGTTGTTACTAAAAAATCTGTCAGTGTGTGTCACTCACTGTCTGTCGTTCACTCGCTCACTGTCTCGCAGCTCGCTCACCTTCAATTATCTCGCCAGGCAGACAGACAGTCATCACTCACCACCATGCTGCTGCTCTCTCAGAATCAAGTTACCGCGGACGCGGCGTCAGATGACTTCCTGCCTGACCTGCCTTTCGTTTCAAAATAAAAGCGATCCCGTGTTTTTCATGCTTTTCCTGTTTTCCATGCAGATTGTTTTATTTTTTTTACAATCTTCGTTCTCAGGACACTCTACAATTTTCTGTTCCCAAAGTCCGAACTGAATTGGGGAAGAAAGCTTTTAGGTTCTCTGCACCCACCGCATGGAACAGTCTGCAGTCTGATCTTAAACTTAATAGCTTAGTAACCTTAAATGGTTTTAAGGCTATGGTAAAATCTCTTGAGAACAGGCTGTCTGTATGCAAATGTTTTATTTGATCATTTTAATGTTTTTCAATTGTATGTGTTTGTTTGTTGTAACTTTGTGTTGCTGCTGTTTCTTGGCCAGGTCTCTCTTGTAAAAGAGATCTTTGATCTCAATGGGACAAACCTGGTTAAATAAAGGCTAAAAAAAAAAAAAAAAAAATCTCTGAAATATTAAAAAAAATCTCTGAAATATTAGGGGAGGTCCGGACCTCCCCTTTCTCATAGCTAGCTACGGCCCTGTGTGATACGCATCCGTGAGCAGATTGTACTGAGACAGGATTAGATAGCAGCATATTGGGCAGTTTTTACATGTGGAACAACTTCTGCTCACCAACTCAACGCCTTCCTCTGATTCATCATCACTGTCGGTGGTGGCCCTGGTGTTGTACTCCTCCAATGGTGACAGTTTCAGTCTGTCCCAGTGTTCTGTGAGGCTGATCAGTTCAGCCTGCAATGCCTCAACAGTGGCACATTCATCAAATTGCTGTAAGCATTTGCTGAGCTCCTTCATTGCTGTCGTCAGAAGACCCTTTTCTCTGATCTCTGGAAAATGCCTCGGATCCATGCAGGAGACATCTGAGCAGAGCACTGCACTTGCTGCATAACGGCGGTGAATACTTTCAACAACAGTGTCCAGTATTACATTGTGGATCTTGATTTTGTAATCCATGTTTGCATTAGCAATGGGCTCATCTTCCGCCAACTCACCTGGCTGTCTCTTCTTTTTCTTCGTTCTCTTCTCTGGGAGAGCAGTCTGAGCTTCGGCATCACAGTCCTGCTGCTCCTCTAGTATGCCATTGGCCCACTCAACGAAGTCATCTGCTGCTTTCTTCACACCCTCAAAGTCTCGGGTACACTTTTTCAGCTTCTCCTCCACTCCCCTCACCATGTGCTGTGCTGTTACCACATCCATGCCACTTGTTTGCAGGTATTTCGAAAGAGGGGATGTCTGCTCGAAAATCCGGAGAAAAACCTCAGCTGTAAGTATGGTTTCATACTTTAGGAGAGCATCCTTGTACCCTTTGCTTCGGACGGCAGGTTTCATGGTCACATCCTTTTCGATTCTTTCCAGAGTGATGACTACATCCGTGTAAAGTGCATGGTCAGGCTTTGCAAAGCTTCCAAACACTTTCCTCAAGGCCTCGTCTTTGGCAGACCAGCGGGTTTCACCAATTACACCAAGCCGTCTGTGTCTCCTGTCCTCACTGGTTTCTTCCCATACCTTCATGCGCTTGTATGAATCTCGAATGAACACTGCAATGTCATTCAGTAGTGAGAAAAGGGATTGACTTGCCACAACAACTCCAGTGGTGTCAGTGAGCACAAGGTTGAGGACATGTGAGTAACACCATATGTGTACTTGGTTAGGAGACTCTGCTGTGAGCAGTGGTGTATAAAGTACTAGAAAACCATACTTAAGTAAAAGTAAAGATATCTTCCCAGAAAAAGACTTTGGTAAAAGTCAAAGTCACTCATTAGAATATTACTTGAGTAAAAGTCTTAAAGTACTTGATATTTTCTGTACTTAAGTATCAAAAGTAATTTTCTGATATTAAATGTACTTAAGTATTGAAAGTAAAAAGTACAAGTAAATGCTGCAAAAAAAATCAAGCAAAAGACATCCCTGGGCTTAAGTGGAAGTCTATTTCTTCTTCTTGACTTTTATAGCCACTGGCAAACAACGTTATGTTGCATTACAGCCACCAAATGGAATGGCGTGTGGATCGTGATTAACGTAACTTACAAACTAGGAGCACTGATTTGCCAAACCTGATTGCTTGCAGGCTACGCAATTTCTTCTGATTTTACTTTGTAACTAAGATGCTTGGGGGAAATGTAGTGGAGTAAAAGTATCCATTTTATTTGAGAAATGTAGTGGAGTAAAAGTGAAAGTTGACAGAAATATAAATACTCAAGTAAAGTACAGATACTCAGAAAAACTACTTAAGTACAGTACTTAAGTATTTATACTTACCGGTAGTTACATTACACCACTGGCTGTGAGCAATGCAGAGAAGCCCCTGTATTGTCCCTGCATATTAGCTGCCCCATCTGTTGCATTACCAACACACTGTTTGATGTCTATGTCCATCTTCTCAAGAGTCTCCTTCACAAGGTCCACAAAGTACTGTCCAGTTGATGACTCACAGTCAATGAGTGCAATGAGTCTCTCGTGGACAACATCTGTGACATATCGCAGAACTACTGCACATGGTCTTTGGCTGTTAAATCCTGTGTTGTGTCCATTTGTATGGAGAACATTCCTGCCTTTCTCACTTCAACAGCAATCGTCTCCTGAATCAACATGCTGATGGCTTCAATTACTTTATTTGTTGTTGTTTTGGACATCAGAGTTACCCTGGACCCTCTTCCTTTTTTCCCCTTCATCTCCTTGCTCATCGCAATGCAATCACTGACATGCTCTTGTAGGCATACATTATATTTGCTTTGCAACAATATAAGCTCAATAAAGTTGCCATGGTTGACGGCCTTGTTTTCAAAAGTATGTGCAGCTTCATTTCTGTGTGCTCTGTAGCTAAGCCCACATTTTCCTATAACTTTAACAACATCAGTCACACATTCCATGACCTGCCTCTTCTTTCTGACCTGGTCTCGTCGAACTGACATTTGTTGTTGATCACCACGGCTGGACTGCAATGTATTCTTACCGGTGCAATGGCCGGCGGGCCGCTGCATATTTGGGCCGCTCAGGTTGGTGAAAGTATGTATTATGTATTTGATTGGGCCGGTAGCGGCCCAATCAACATTATCTGTGCTGTTTACAACAAGCTCTGTGGCCATTAGTATCTGTTTCTGGGTGTACGAGGCGTACCTGAAGGCACCATGAGGGGCTCACCCACTTACCGTGCAGAGCGAAGTAGAGGCTCAATGGATTTTACGTGCAGATAGCGCGACTACGCTTCCTCAAAGTGTGGATGGCGGGACCGCAGTCCATTCAGGCATCAATAATGAATGATTCTGGTCTCTGGAGTGGCCCTCCAATCGGTTTTTGAGCGACAGAAAAGTGGATTTTATGCAACAATTTGGATGCAACAACTAGGTGTCATCAGGGGTGAAAGTGGTTTGAATTTCTTACAGGAACTATACTACCCCAACCTTCATCGTTTCATATTGTCCTCCTCCCGCCCCCAGCTTCATGCATCCCTGAACACACACATCAATTTTTTGAATGCCTGTAGCCTATGGTGTAGAAATTAGAAACACTTGACAATATGTAGGCTATAGTGAATTATTTAGGCCTGTTTAAACATTACAACAACAGACTATCCTATGTGGACTATCATGTGTGATTTCAACTCTCCTTTTTGACCAAAACATTTACCACACATTGAACAATTAAATTGTTTCTCTCCTGTGTGAACTATTATGAATAACCGCGGTAGGCTACATTGTATGCTTTGGTGCGATGTAGGATTTTGTCTTTCAATAATAATATCCTCATTGCAGCCTTGCTGTAGTTGTTGGTGTTGTTGCGGTTATTTGACTTTCTGACCACCGCCTCAGTGCTTATTATGAGGCCAGAATAACAGATGCCATTGGGAAGGCTAACCATTTACTTTTGGCTTTATTGATTGTGTATGATTCAACTTTGTATCTATGATTTTATATTATTGCATGTTTTTGTAGATTGTTGGGACTTCACTGGCCTGGAACAAACTGCTGGACTGGGGGGAATGAATAGCTGTGCCAAAAAAAGAAGAAGCTAGGCCTATGTGCTGTAGCCTATTGTATTTTTAATTTTATATTTTTTTATATTTTTCATTTGCAAGTTCAACTGTCAGCTGAGCTCTGTTATTGAAGCTTTGGCTAAAGCCCTGAATTTTACAATGATGTTTTGAAATAAATATGTTTAAAAATAATTTGTGTGTTAAAAGCTTGTGCTACGTTTTCATTAGCGTTAATATATTACAGTAATTTATTTTCAATGTCCGCGCAAGAGCAATTTGGTTAGGCCTAGTAAAATCGCTGGGCTGGGCGCAGTGTTTGTGGTGTGGGAAATGTGTTAAAAGCTTGTATTACGTTTTCAATAGCGTTAATACACTAAGGAAGGTATGTGACCATCATTCATTTCAATGTCCGCTCTCAAGAGCAATTCAGTTGGTTCATGAAATCGCTGGGCTGCGTGCTGTGCAGTGGTTGTGGTGTGGGAGATTCGAGCTGTCAAAAGAGGACAAAAGACTTGCTCCTGGCCAATCCCGGCGCTTGACTGCTGCGTAGGCGGGCACAGGGCGTGGTTTTGGCTTAACCTATGTGGGTTTCGAAATAACGCAGTATGGACAGACAGCCGAGCAGCAGCGCAATCGGATTTTGATTGACAACAGCTGCGTGTCTTCCAGGAACGCCGTTCAGGCACAGAATTTATGTGGGCCGGACGGTTCCAGCCCACTTTCACCAGTGGGAACTACACTCGCGCAATCCTGGTGGAACTGTTTTTGTTTGCGGAGCGGAGGCAAGCCGCAAGCGAGACTAGACTTGACACAGCCCAGTGCAGGCAGCAGCAGTGGCATTCAGGAGCTACATGCTGGAAGCGCAAATCAGCCTACACACACAGCACGGATTAAAAACCACTGACAGCCAGGTCTAAAACAGTTCTAACAACAATTTAGAAGCAATTTATGAGAGAGACTGTTGTTTATTAGTAATGACATAACGTCAGCCATGCATTTCCTTGTTGGAAATTATGGATCGACTGCACTCTGCAACAATCGGATTTTGATTGACAGGCAGCTGGATGTCTTCCCCCAACGGCGTTCAGGCACCGAAAGTCTTACCGGAACTGCGCACCGGACGGTTCCGGCCCACTTTCACCAGTGGGTGTCATTAAAAGAAGAGGATGTTTTACATCGGATAGCGTCTAACTTCACGTGAAGACTCAGGTAGGAGCCAGCATTTAGACCTAGACGTGAAAATGGCACAGTGTAATGGGAAATGCGTTACATTCGCCGGGCGCTAATGCGCTCAGTATGAGCCAGAAGCACCCGGCGAGCGGGGTAAAGTTGTAACAGACTATGGGGAAAGATACATCAGACATATGGGAAATGTTTGTGTGGCTATATTATGTCCAAAGTAATCTACTCTATATTTTTTGGTTTTGAGTGGGCTATCTAAGTTTTAGTTTAGTTTTATAGTTTCACCTATAACAATACTGATTCCTAGTGGTAGGAAGGGACGGGAGATTGATTTATTTGTTTCCTGGTGTGATGACAATTCTTTACTGCTCAATGTTGAAAAGACCAAAGAGCTAGTTATTGATTTTGGGAGGAAGAAGGCAGAAGTCTCCCCTGTCATTATTAAAGGGCTGGAGGTAGAAATAGTCCAGTCTTATAAGTATCTCGGTGTCCACCTGGACAGTAAGCTGGACTGGAAGAAGAACACAGATTCTGTGTTCAAGAAGGCCCAGTCTCGACTTTTCCACTTGAGGAAGCTTAGATCATTTGACATCAGCAGGTCACTTCTTCATGTGTTCTACCAAGGTATCCTAGCTAGTGTCCTTTTCTATGCTGTGCTCTGCTGGGGGGGCAGCCTCACTGTCATGGACAAAAATAGGATAAACAAAATGATTAAAAAGGCTGGCTCAGTGATTGGCCTTCCCCCTGATTCTTTGGAGATGATTATAGCCAAGAGAACAAGGAGAAAATTGAATTCTATTCTTTCTTATGAAGGCCATCCTTTGTTTAATGTATTTAATGCCCTGCGCAGTTCGTTTAGTAATAGGCTTTTGATGCCTCGGTGCTCTACTGAGCGATTTAGAAGATCTTTTGTCCCTGCTTCTGTAAAATTCTTTAACGAACACTGCTAGCCTTGCTTTGTGAGGCTCTCTCTCTCCACTGTATTATTGTTATTGTGCTGTATGTTACTGTTTCTTGTTTGTATCTGTACTCGCTCTGGTGGCAAACCATGTTTCCCCTCGGGGATTAAGAATAAACACCATACCATACCATACCAACATGACAACAATCAATACACTTGTATTTGCGTTTAAAAAAAAATCAGTGTTGTTATGTTTAGTACTGTACTGTACAACCCATGCGAGCGGGAGCGAAGCGAGCGCGAGCTCGAAAAATTGGGCCGATTCGAAATTGTGGGCCTGTCTGACACATGGCAGGTAGCTTTTTTGGTCCCAGTCCAGCCCTGTTGATCACCCAGAAGGGTAGGGATGTCTGCATTGCTGGCTCTGAGGAAAACGGCTTCTGCACTGTCTCTATGGGTCTTTCCTTTCTCATGTTCCTGTACTCTCTGATGGACATGTCTCCAGTCGCGCATGCCTCCTTTGACAAATGCACCGTCACTGGTTGAAGGTTTTGCAAATGCAAGACATACTGAGCAGAACAAGGAGTGAGTTGCTTCATTGTATGTCATCCATTTTCTGTTTGTGCCGCCTTTGGAGTTGAATACATTGGGAATACTTTGGGCTCTTTGATGGGTTTGTTTTGGGTGGTACTGGAAAAAAAAGTCCAAATCCTTGGACTGAGGCCGAGCGAAATAATCGAATGGATTTTCAGTCCCTTCACTGTCCTCTCTTTGTCTTTGGACATCCTTTTGTGTTGCTTTACTGGGGTCTAACCCTCTCTTTCTCTGCACATCTGGTTGTGCTGCAGTCCCTTCACTGTCCTCTCTTTGTCTTTGGACATCCTTTTGCTTTGCTTTACTGGGGTCCGACCCTTTCTCTCTGTGTGGTTGCTCTGCAGAATGAGATTAACATTGTTAATAGGGCTGGGCGATATTGGTCAATTAGTGTGTTAACACTATAAAAGGCCATGGGAAAAACTGCGAAGAAGGCGATTTTATGGATGTCTGCACCAGTGCACCTACCTGAAGGTTCCTGGTCTGATTCTGATGTCACCACCTCCAGCTCTGCAGAAGCACCTGCTGCAGTGCTAGTGCTGCCTCTGTCTCCTTCTCCACCTTTGCAAAGAAAACCCCAAAGGCAAACCCACCCAACCCATACTCAGTTTAACCACTACTGTTTACATTTTACGAATGGCATTTTTTTTTAAATATAGCAATATAAAAATAAATTAATACATGAATAAAGGAATAAATGACTAAATGAATAAATGATTAAACGAATAAACGAATAAATAAATAAATAAATAAATAAATAAATACAAATGTGTTATTAATTGAATTTCTCTCGAATATTCTAGAGGCAATTAGACAATTGTCTACCACTGATATATTGTAGTTTAGGCTACACTAAGACAGCAGAGGCTGCAGAGCTTATTTTTTATGTTTATTCTTCTCTACCTGAGTGTGAGAAACTCTAGCATGACTCAATCTCCCCTCGGGAATCAAAAAATGATCGTGTTACTTAGGCTACTTCAATCAGCAAAAAAAGGATGAAAAAAGGTTGTGTGGTATTGTGTTTTTTGACTGACCTGCTGCCTTTCTGGCAAACATTGCACTTATTGTCCTGCATGTTGCAGCATCTGTAGACAAGGCTTTTCTTTTTCTTTCTCTTTCCCTCTCTGCGCCACCCTTTCTTTTCTTGTCCATTCCGCTCCACTCTGTCGGTGCACTGTGCACACCTGTTGCTAATCAGCTGCTGATTGCTGCAACACACTGCATTGCATCATCATGTGTTTGTCCGTGTGACTCCGTGCAGTGCGCAGCCTCACCTCGAGTGGCCTGGGCTGACGAGTCTGACTGACAAGTTAACTCATTCCTGCCTGCCTGTCTGCTGGCTGCTATCCGTGCAAATAGGAACACTACTGGCCTGGCGACTGGCGTCAGTGGCCTGCTGGCCTGCTGTTCAGTGATATATATAGCCTGGCTTGCTGTTCAGTGAGTGGCCTGGCCTGCAAAAAAATAAAAATAAAATAATAATAATAATTTGCAGGCCATGCCAGGCCAGGCCATGCCAGGCCACCGGGCATTTGCCCGACGTGCCCGATTATGCAGTCCGCCACTGCTTTAAAGACACCTCAAGTAAAAAGTGGCACAACTCACCCCACTCTCCCCTAATGACAGAGAGTCTTAGCACGACGTAATTGGAGTCCGCACCGCTGGATGACTTGGCTTCAATAGTCAGAGTGGCATCAGTGCCTGATGGTGTGTTGACCGGTGGTGTGATGGTCAAAGTAGCATTAGTATATTGCCCAGTTGTCAAGGTGAGACTGTCAAAATAGGAACACATTTTAAGGTTGTAGAAACTAATTCAGTACTGAGACTAAGTGTTGATGAGGACATCCAATTGGAATATGCTTGGAGCTACCTCCACTCACCTGGATGGGAAGTTAATGGGGAAGCTTCTGTCATTTTTGGCATTGATGGTGTAGGTGCCTCCAGAGCCCTGTGTCATGACGCTGAAGGGGAGTGAAAAAGTTGCCCCTGGCTCCACACTGCCGTCTACCACAGCCTGAGGAAGTTCAAAAAGAAGAGGTGAAGAAGACTAATATACCTCATATTCTTCTAAAGTTGGATCTTGAGACGCGTCTGATGCTTCCGAATCCCAAGTTTGAATAATAGATACAGATACGGATGTGAATAGACTGACCCTGATGTTCACTTTGGAAACCGACATCTGGGTGGTGGACTGTCTCTGGAATTGGCTGTTTGACACTACATCATTTCCTTTCAGCATGACCACAAACTCTCCTTCGGGGACTTTATCCACAGTAACCAGGATGTCTC
Source organism: Poromitra crassiceps (assembly GCF_964638095.1). NCBI lineage: Eukaryota > Metazoa > Chordata > Actinopteri > Beryciformes > Melamphaidae > Poromitra > Poromitra crassiceps. Next base: position 45,311,981 of record NC_139644.1, on the reverse strand, counting down.
CATTGCCCATGTCAGTTGTGATGCCATTGCTGACATCCTCAGGACCAGAGACAGTTACCAAGCCAACCTCACCAATAGTTACCGAGCATGGACCCCTCCTACCCATTACTGATAGCAACAGGGTGGCAGGCTGGCCTGGGTTTACAGAAAAAATGAGTCAATACCGTATGACAAAAGGACAATTCATTTTTCTGGGCATGAATGAGTAAACATTGGATAATTTTAGATGGTAAAAAAAAAGTGTTTTTAATTTAGGATCATTACATTTTATACAATTATTTACACAACTATAATTTGCAAGGGTGGAAGTAAGTGTACATTTACTCACATTACTGTAATTGAGTGGCTTTTTAGTGTACATTTTACATGAGCTACTTTTTTCATTTGAACTTAATTGGATTTTTACACAAGCATTCTTACTTCTACTTGAGTAAAATATCACTAGTATGCCGCCTTCTATTTGAGTATGACAATATATTGTACTCTCTCCACCACAGATTATTATATATATTTACTTTTTTGTCAGTATAATTTAAAGTAAATTAGTGTTGTGAAACTGATAAGTCATATGACTAAAATTATGTTAATTACTGTATAATTTCTTTATTGTATGTACCTGCTCGTGGACGCCCACTGATTACTGCATAACCTGGGTGAGATCCCTGGAAGGCCTCCACAAAGTCATAGATAAAGTTGATTGTACTCTGGCCTGGAAAAATAGACATGTACACATACAGTATAATACAGAAACATAGTTAAATAAGCACTCGGTGAACAATTAAAAATTAAGCCTGATACTGTGTCTTCACTCTGGTTTAAAACAGATTTTTACTAACAGCTGTGGAATAGTTGTGCTAATCAAACTATTATGACAGTAGAAGCAGCATAGTCCACCTGCCTCTCACAAGGGTACAATTTGCATAGCTCAAAAAGCTGTTTGGGGTATCAATATAATAATAATAATAATGCATTTATTTTATATAGCGCTTTTCAAGACTCAAAGACGCTTAACAGTAAAACAAGAAACAAGCAACAGGCAGCAGACACAGGCAACAGATACAGGCAACAGGCAACAGATACAGGGGACAGGTACAGATAACAGTGGCGGTTCAGGGCAAGGTTGTATGGAGAAGCAGAGGAGAGGAAGAGAACAGGAGGGAGGGGCAGGTGGGGGGGGTGGAGGGTGATGGTTGGAGGAGGTGGTCAGGGGTAGGGGAGGTTGTAAGCTTGGGAGAACAGATAGGTTTTAAGTCGGGTTTTGAAAGTGGGGAGTGAGGGAGAGTCTCGAACGGTCTGGGGGAGGGAGTTCCAAAGTCGGGGTGCGGCACGGGAGAAAGCACGGTCACCAAAGGTTTTGAGTCTGGATGGAGGGATGATGAGGGTGGCAGTAGAAGAGGATCGGAGTGTACGTGAGGGGCGATGGGGGATGAGGAGGTCAGTCAGGTAGGGGGGGGGCTAGGCTGTGGAGGGCTTTGAAGGTGAGGAGGAGTAGTTTGAAGTCGATGCGTTGCTTGACGGGGAGCCAGTGGAGAGAGTGGAGGACAGGGGTGATGTGATCGCGTGACCGGGTGAGCTGAGAACAATATTAATTTTATGTTCTATTGTCCAGCTTTAAATGTGTTGTATTGTGAAATTATTTCCCTTTTTATTAATTAATTCTGGCTCAATGATGAAAAACTATTAATACGTTTTAGGAAGGGCCGTTTCCATAGTGCCAAAGTCACCTCCTCTTCCGCGTTCAACCATAGCAGCCAAAGGATTTCATCCACCATAAATTTTCCATGGTACATTTCCTAAAATGCTTACAAAAATAATTTTATTTGGTCAAATTAAGCGATTCAGATATATTTAGATTCAGGAGAGACCATACCATTTCACTTGTGTCAAAACTAAAAAGCAGAAATGTAGATTTGTTTAACTCATTGAGTGCCACGGACGTCGATCGACGTCAAAGTAAATAGTGACGTAGACTGCTGATGGAAAGGGTTTCTCTGTACCTCGTTCAACCTAATTAAAAACAGCCCACTCCAATCAGAAGGTGTGACATATGTTAATACCTTTCCAGTGTCCAATTATTCCAGATATATGAAAAATCAATACAACAAGCAATTCTGATATTTAGAACATTATTTTATATAGAGAATTTAGCATATTCAGTACAAAGCAGATCAAGTATTTATATTACCCCATTCAGAGATCTCCGAGGTGGATTTGCAGAGATCTTTCCCTCACAGCTGATATGAAGCAGGTCAAGAAAAAGACCCTTGTAAACCGACCCCTCCCTTATCTTTTGCGTGTCCTTTTAAACTGCATCTTCTTGTGGGCTGGTCTCTCCCCGCAGGTTTCCTCCTCCATCTGGGGACATCCTTCACTGCTTGGGCTGTCATTGGTCTGTCACTCTTATGATAGGCATGTTTTCTCCTCCTCTTGGTCCGCAATCATGTGACCTGGCTTCCACTGGAGGTCACAGCACTAACCCTCACTTGAATACTGGTCATCCATTTTATTTCCTATTTTCAACTTATAATTTGGGTCAGCTAATTTAGCTATTTACCTATTAAAGTCCTAGTTTAGAACATTATGTAAGGTTATTGTTAGACTAGATAAACTTAAACTATATTCTGGATATGGATCAAATTCAGCTAAATCATGGGTTAATCCCAGTCTGAACTGGATTTAAACATCTTACAGTTCAGACTTACTGTCTCTCGGTCTGTAACCACCCTAAGGGTGTAACCAGAGTGAGAGCGTATTCTTAAATCAAAACAGAGAAAAACTCACCCTGTTTAAACCGGATGAGAAACTCTTATCAATTACCACTTATCAACTAATTTGACTATACCTTTATTTTCCATTTGGTTGCAATAATAACAATAGGCTATTATTTATCTAAATATGATAGCACTCTCCTTGTGTATCAAGTGGGACAAATTGAAGTTGATCAACACACAACATCAGACATCAGACTCCTCTCATTGGTGCTGTGTACTTGAGCATATCTTCTCTTCTCTGTGGAAAAATCAGCGCATCTAATGTATGCTCTTAAACTTTATTTCATATCAGATATCCAATCATCTCTTTATTACCATTTCACATTCCACTGAACCTCTATTTTCCCTGAGACCAAAAAGCCTATTTGAACCCGTGCCCCTCTTGTCTGCTCTGCTCTTGTCCTTAGAGCCTGTCCTCAAAATGTCAACACATAATAAAAGCATCAAAGTACACAGTGCTGTCCTTATCATAGAAGATTCCACAACCTGCGGGTCCCGTGGAATGTCCTTATGTGGCCGATCTCCGTGACCTCTGCCCTCTATGGTTAACTGAGCCTATCCTAAATGTTTTCCCAGACCTGCCATAAACAGCTTAAAATAACAGTTTGTCACACACAAAGCATTGTTCAACTCCACAGAACCTTCTAATGGTTAATTCCCATGGTCAGCACGTCTCCTAATGGAAATGGAGAAAGTTCATCATTACACAAACTCAGCCGCTCCTCCGATGACCTAGAACAGAACATTTAAACATAATTAAAGATATATTTGAATTAACAAATGACAAGATCATCTCTGTAATTGCATATTTTCATATCAGCATGTAGGGCCGCCATTCTGGAGTATCTGCCTCCTGTTGAGTCCAAACTGGGCCTATGGAGAAATGTTTGATCAAAATACCATAGATTGGGGAGAGAAATCTATCAATCCCCCTATTCACACCTCCAATAGAGGTGTGAAACCACCTAACTTATTGATCTCGTCTCATTACTCCAGTTCCATTCCTCCCTGCAACATTAACACTGTGATTTGAGTTATTTTAAACATATTCTTCAACTTACCCACTTCAACTTGGGTCCTTATTGAATCTAACATAAACCTCTAATGACCAACATTCAGTCTGACCTTGATGGTCACAAGTTCATTCAGTAACATATCTGTTCCCATATCTTTCCTGGAACCCACTTAGACAGCATTAAACCTCAGCACAAACACAACTTAACCCCATTAATGCATCTAATCATTTCCAAATTCGTCATAATATGGTTGCCCCCTTGACCCATGCTACACCCATACCCCCTTGATTCCATTTGTAACCAAATGAGTGCATGATGATTTGCTTAGATCCCACTATGCAGAAATGAAACCCACATCTTCGATATTGGAATTGTCCCGGTGTGTGGTCCTCTGGTGACGTACCACTGTACCTGTAAACATCAGATTTCACAATGTGCCTGTATTTTAAACAAAATAATTTCTTGTATTTTTATTAGTACAACAAGTCGCTTGTATGGCAGATAATGTTTGAGATACTCTGTGAGTACATATCCAATTGTTTACTTTATAATTTGTTTGCAATGAATCCTCATAAACAAGATGGCTCCTTGAGTCTGCCTTTCAAGTTTACAGATTTCGTGTACATGTCTTGAGTGGGTTGGATGAATTCCCAAAAAAAACAACTGCTTTAAGAGCTAGCTTATTGGGGTGGGTCAGTCCCCAGACTGAGGCAAAACAACAATACTCTAAATGCAAACTCAAGTATAATCTCGTCCTCAGAGGAGGCCATTGACTTATTTATAGATACTTTTGAAAACATCTCCTGCGTGCTTAAGTGTAAATGTAGCTATGTGTAGCTTTTCTCAAACGGAAAAATGATAGTGTATCTTACCTGGGTTTGAGCTAGTTCTTCTATAGGGACGACAGAGAGAATTTTCAAGTTAATCAACAAACCCTCCATTTATGCAAAGTTGTCAACTAAACAAACTCATCATATAACTATTGTTCTTTTATGTGTCACTGCAAACTTTCTATTCAGTACATATTACTATATAATGTACAGTATTCAGTGTTCCCCACTGCTGTAATTTCCCAGTCCAATCTATTTTTCATAACTCATTATATCTGACACTTCGTCAGTGTGTTTTTTGCTGAAATTTAACCCTCCATCTGGGTCCATTCTATATTCTATGCATTCATTCACCATGCATTCCACAATGTATGGGGACCCCCCTTTGGTCTAAATTAATCAAACAACTATCAATAATCATTAGATCAATTGACACCTCAAACGAATAATCATTAATGAACCCTCCCCGCCAATCGATCCACACTGAAACTCCAGTAGGCTACACCAACCACAAATGATGTCATCAAGAATGTTCCAAAACTGAACAGACATCATTTCACATATCACAACCACACCGACAAAACACAGCACCATTTCGCCAATCTAAATATTATAATCAATGCTTTCATTCTCCATATAAACAATGAACGTTCACGCCCCATACTATCAGCATTGTATTCCCCACCATCCACATAAAAACCCACATTCCACAAACTTCATCACACATACCAACCCACTCAAATCCTATCTGTCTCCTTTCACCACTAAATGCATTCACAACATCAAATTTCACTACCGGCATCTATCCATCACTCATGCAGTAACATAAAATCCTATCTATCTGAAATTATCACACTCAAATCAACTCAAACATGGAACTTATAGCCTATAATCAGCCACTTACAGCAGCGCTGTCCTGATGTAATGCCTTGCTCAAGAGCCTACCCCACTCGTGCAGCCCCACCCTTAGGAAAGGGCTGCCCTCTTTGACCTTCTCAAGGGACAACATTCTTGGACGTGGTGTGTTTTTAGGCACGCCCAATCTTCGCGCATGCCCAGTTCACTTATCATATAGACCTTGAACAGAACGGAGCTCCCGACTGGGGCTGCACGGAGCAGCCCCCTCGAGCCGGACCCGTCAGCGGCGCTTCTCTCGGGGTTCCGCGGCGTCAGCAATCCTCTCCCTCCGCTGGAAACTGCCGGAAACTCCGCTTCCTCATACAGCAGCCCACACACACAAACACACACACACACACACACATTCTCTGCCCAACGACATGGGAAGTTTGCACTACGAGCGACCCACAGATAAAAGACAACCAAACAGACAGACAGACAGACTGATGGACAGACAAAAACTAAATAAAGGTTGTCGATGTCTGTTTTGATTTAACAGTCAATCGTTTACTACATACAGACATTGTTCCATTAGGCTACTGCAAATTCTTGGCTCCTCACACGGGGATGGAACCGCACGGCCGCTCTATCAACTGAGCTATATTTATTTGAATGCGTAAAGAGCCGGTCATGCTTATATAATCTAGCCCGTCTCACGCATACATCATGTCTACTAGTTGGGAGGACATATTATCTATGTGACGCCTATTATATCTATTCGCATAATCCATAGGCCATAGGCCATTAATCCCATTCCATATCTTTACCCTCTAACGAATCCACCACTCTCTTAAAAGATCCATTTATATTTCTAAATAAATCTAACGTTAAAAGCATACGCTATTATTTTGAAGTGTCGCGCGACCTTACGCCAATTTGACGGCAAAATAACTCATAGGCTATCTACAATTCTCCGCTCTTCAGCCCAACTCTGCCAGACAGACTCACAGGCTTCTCCTGTATGGACGGCAGAGCCCACTCAGACAGCAAAAAGTGCCAGCATCATCACACCCGCGGCCATTTGGCTGCACCCGGACCCTTGGTTAGAAGCTGCGCGCATCAACTTGTGGTGTATTTTCTTCCACAAACAGTTTTTTCATAAGCGTCAAATTACTGTTGGTTCTATTTATATACTATACTCTTACATATTACCGTTTCACTGTGACAGGCGTCCCTGCACAGTGAAAACTTATTTGTTTCAAATAGCACTCACTTGACAAATCAAGGAGTGTGACTAATTATACAACCTATTTATCCCTTTATATTATATAGAAAATGTTCCCCTATATCTAAGGATCATTTACATTCATTTTCTCTTCTTGTCAAACTTACAGCAAAGTTATGGATCATAAAGCAGTATAACACAAAAATACAAAGGAATACTAACCCAAAGTGACCTAATCTTGCATTAAATTCACCTTTTTGTTTAAATTTATAGCATACACCTTTGTGTCTAATTTACATAGCAACATAAATTGGAAGAATCTAAAATTCAACTCAAAATATGGATATTGATATTACTATTATTAGACAATTCTGTGTTATTTCTTCCCCATTTAAAAAATAATCTTTTATGATCTTCTCTATAGCTGATTTTTCACAATTCATAATATAGCAAAACCTTCAGAGCTATATTACAGTAAAACACAAAAACCTGAGCATTAATGCCCTCTGTACAAAGCGGACTTCTCCAGAACACGCCGGTTCTGTATAAATAACATATTTTCTGCTATGATCTTGGAAAAGTACTGTTATCCCTCACACGCACTCGGTCAGCTGTATGGTCTTGAGAAAGTTACTGTTATCCCCTCACATATGCTCGCTACGCTATTATGGTCTTGAGAAAATTACTGTTATCCCCTCACATATGCTAGCGGCCTTGGGCAGATGTTTTTGACGTACAATCTCGCCCACAGGTCTTTCCAAAATATCAAAACACGTGTCTGACCAGCTTTGTACAGGTTCCTAAATTTGATTGATAAATTACAGCATTTGTGGAATCCAGTTAGTGTAACAATAATTTAGAATAGCCAATGCAGATATTTTTATGAAAAAGGTAATCCGTAAACCCTTTATTGATATTTTCCCGGGATGTTAAGCCACTGTTTTCCTGAAATGCTTGATCAGAATGCTTGCTTTTTTCTCTGGATCACGTCGGGGTACACCAATTGATGGAAAGGGTTTCTCTGTACCTCGTTCAACCTAATTAAAAACAGCCCACTCCAATCAGAAGGTGTGACATATGTTAATACCTTTCCAGTGTCCAATTATTCCAGATATATGAAAAATCAATACAACAAGCAATTCTGATATTTAGAACATTATTTTATATAGAGAATTTAGCATATTCAGTACAAAGCAGATCAAGTATTTATATTACCCCATTCAGAGATCTCCGAGGTGGATTTGCAGAGATCTTTCCCTCACAGCTGATATGAAGCAGGTCAAGAAAAAGACCCTTGTAAACCGACCCCTCCCTTATCTTTTGCGTGTCCTTTTAAACTGCATCTTCTTGTGGGCTGGTCTCTCCCCGCAGGTTTCCTCCTCCATCTGGGGACATCCTTCACTGCTTGGGCTGTCATTGGTCTGTCACTCTTATGATAGGCATGTTTTCTCCTCCTCTTGGTCCGCAATCATGTGACCTGGCTACCACTGGAGGTCACAGCACTAACCCTCACTTGAATACTGGTCATCCATTTTATTTCCTATTTTCAACTTATAATTTGGGTCAGCTAATTTAGCTATTTACCTATTAAAGTCCTAGTTTAGAACATTATGTAAGGTTATTGTTAGACTAGATAAACTTAAACTATATTCTGGATATGGATCAAATTCAGCTAAATCATGGGTTAATCCCAGTCTGAACTGGATTTAAACATCTTACAGTTCAGACTTACTGTCTCTCGGTCTGTAACCACCCTAAGGGTGTAACCAGAGTGAGAGCGTATTCTTAAATCAAAACAGAGAAAAACTCACCCTGTTTAAACCGGATGAGAAACTCTTATCAATTACCACTTATCAACTAATTTGACTATACCTTTATTTTCCATTTGGTTGCAATAATAACAATAGGCTATTATTTATCTAAATATGATAGCACTCTCCTTGTGTATCAAGTGGGACAAATTGAAGTTGATCAACACACAACATCAGACATCAGACTCCTCTCATTGGTGCTGTGTACTTGAGCATATCTTCTCTTCTCTGTGGAAAAATCAGCGCATCTAATGTATGCTCTTAAACTTTATTTCATATCAGATATCCAATCATCTCTTTATTACCATTTCACATTCCACTGAACCTCTATTTTCCCTGAGACCAAAAAGCCTATTTGAACCCGTGCCCCTCTTGTCTGCTCTGCTCTTGTCCTTAGAGCCTGTCCTCAAAATGTCAACACATAATAAAAGCATCAAAGTACACAGTGCTGTCCTTATCATAGAAGATTCCACAACCTGCGGGTCCCGTGGAATGTCCTTATGTGGCCGATCTCCGTGACCTCTGCCCTCTATGGTTAACTGAGCCTATCCTAAATGTTTTCCCAGACCTGCCATAAACAGCTTAAAATAACAGTTTGTCACACACAAAGCATTGTTCAACTCCACAGAACCTTCTAATGGTTAATTCCCATGGTCAGCACGTCTCCTAATGGAAATGGAGAAAGTTCATCATTACACAAACTCAGCCGCTCCTCCGATGACCTAGAACAGAACATTTAAACATAATTAAAGATATATTTGAATTAACAAATGACAAGATCATCTCTGTAATTGCATATTTTCATATCAGCATGTAGGGCCGCCATTCTGGAGTATCTGCCTCCTGTTGAGTCCAAACTGGGCCTATGGAGAAATGTTTGATCAAAATACCATAGATTGGGGAGAGAAATCTATCACTGCCACGGACGTCGATCGACGTCAAATGCGTTTTTTGACGGTGGGACGTGGATGAAAGCCTCAGGCATCTCCTGTACAAATATTGTAGCTATTGAAGGTGTATAACCTATTTTACGGACTCATTAGGTGGCGACAGTGCTCTCCAGATTAGAGACAGGTCCGAGAAACAGGAGGAAAAAGCCGTGATCAAAGACAAACCGATGCATGCTGCAGCCAGAGCCATATAGGTTGCTCTGTCTGGAGCTGACGTAGGCTCCGAACAGGAGTCAATCCGCGCCCACAACTGAGCCCCTCTGTCTCTGTCTGTCTGTCTGTATAGTTTCTCCACACGATTAGCCACCAGAAAAGCAGCACCCGACGCCAAACCATTCAGCAGGTTTGGCTCTTCCCTGTCGCGCTGAGAGCCGCCCGGCACACACAAACGGAGCACTCCGAAAATAGAGTGGGTGCGTGAGGCTGTGTGCAGTGTGGGGAGAAGTTTGCAGCTGACGGGGGGAGGGGGGGAGAGGGGGGTGGGGCACGCAGGGCATCACACAACAACTACACCACGTCACTACATCAGAAAATATTATCTTCAGACTCAGTGAATGTGCTTGAAATGCTGCATTTCACAAAAGGCGGAATATCTCAGCTAATAATTTGAAACGCCTGTATTTGCTCAAAACGACCTAGCTTCTCCGGCTCATAACTAAAGAACGGAAAATGGTATCAATAAACTTTTTTTTGCTGATGATACAATAGAGCCAGCTCGTTCTTTGTGCGTGTTCGGTGTTTACATAGTAATATCACACAATATTCTGTGGGCCTCGAGAAATCACTGAAAACGCTCTGAAAACTCTGGCACTGGGAGCGTCCGTTCTCCAAAAGTGGCTGGCACTCAATGAGTTAATCTGTTTTATTTATTCATTACTCATTATTTACTTATTAATACAGGGCCAGTGTGAAAATGAAATGGGCTCAACAAATTACATAAATCTCTGTGTACTGTATACCAGACATAGTTTACGAGCAAATTCATAAGTGTTCATAAGGGACTTACTTATTTAAAAAAAAGACAACGTGTCTAAATGACATAACGTAATATACAATATCTGACCTGTGACTTTGAGTGTGTAGGGCTGCTTGGAGTTGATGGTGATCTGCCAGGTCCCTGCCTGCTGGCCAGCATTGAGATGAACTCTGATCAAGTTAGCCACTGACTGAATGGTACCCAGCGTACCACTGGCCTCACTGTGACTCTGGCTCACTCCTGGGAAATTATAGCATACAGTACAACATATAGGGATGTTATCAGTCATATGTCATCAGTCTCTTTAATAGGGATGGGAATCGAGAACCGGTTCTTGTTGAGAACCGGGTCCCAGTGGATCGATTCCTTGGAATCGTTAGCCAACGTCCTGAACGATTCCACTATCGATTCCATGCGCGATGACGTCACACGCTGCGACACGCACGCAACGCAGCCTTGTTTTGTTTCCAGCCACCATGGCGTCTAGGCAGAAGCAAAACGATGACCACAGTGCCACTTGCAATGCTTGCAAAACCTCTATTTCGTCAAAGGGGGGAAATACTAGCAATATGCAGAAACATTTGTCCACACAGCATGCAATAATTTTGGAGGAATGTCACGTTTTTGATGTGCTACGGAGTGACGATAACGTGGCTAACAGCAGCGCGGCTAACGTTAGCGCGTCATCTGTTAATATGGAGAGTAAACTCCTCCAGACCCTGTCTATTGTGTAAACCAGATTTCACCAATACTCCATTTCCATCCATTTAATTGAGAGGATGATGACGTTCAGAGTCAGACTGGTTCAGGGGCTGGTAGTCGCTTTGGGTCAGAGGCTGCAGCGAGTACTTCTTGTGCAGCTCTAGCCCCTCCATTCACCCAGGCAGGGAAGAGTAAAATGACCGAGGCGAGGGTAAACAAATGTCACCGAGCAGTGACTAAGTTTGTCTGACATGCCAGCTAAAGTAAAATGTCCAAAGTTGCATGTTGTCATTCTAACCACTAGTTCTGTTTCATTCATTCCCACTAGGCTATATATTTTCTATAGGGAGATGACAAAGATGCTCAACCCAAAATACAAACCCCCAAACAGAGCCAGTTTAACAGACACACTGATCCCTGCTTGGTATGGGAGTGAAAAGAGCAATCTGATCTCAGAGCTGAATAATAATACATAATTATAATAATAATAATCTAAAAGAAAATTAATGTTAATAAACCCATTTGTACTGTTTTTTTCCCCCCCTTGCCTAATGAGAATCGATAAGAGAATCGATAAGGAATCAGATCGATAAGCAGAATCGAAAATGGAATCGGAATCGCTAAAATCTTATCAATTCCCATCCCTACTCTTTAATGTTTACACATACTATGCACAAACACTGGCCTTAAAGGAATATGACTTAATTAAATAAACTATATGATCACCACAATATTGTATAGCTAGAAGTTTAATAGAAGTGTCCACTTTGTGTGCTCACTATTTAATACTTTGTGATGATGCTATGCTGCATCTCATCCACAAAACAACACAATGACCCTTTAAGTGTTAAACTGCACTGTGGCAAACTACATCGACATACAAAGGCAAAACGTGCTGGTTTGTTGTGGTGTGATAAACTCATTTGGGAGCTTATCTGCCCAAGTGTCTGCGTTTTCCTCTAATGTGGTTCTTCTTCGTGATAAAGTTGGATGCCCTTCGTGTCTCAAATGCAAGACTCAAATAGATGCAAAGCGTGTTCTGTGTATGGCGTGTTACCTGCTGGGTCGGTCAGTGTGAAGGTAATGGAGGTTCCTGTGATGTAGAGAGTGATGCTATTCAGGGATCCATCCAACATAAAGGGGAAGGTCTCCTGCTCCCTAGGCTCCCTTGCTCGCTGAAGAACCGTTACCTGATGGAGGGGAGTTATTTACCACGGAATTCTTCAAACTGTAGGCCCCTATCGTTGCATCGGCCTAGTTTCTACGCCGAGCGCCTGGCGCAGTGGGCGTGGACCAGCGCACTTGATATCTTGGTATCGGCGCTAGACGCAGCCTAAAGCATTGCAACCACGCCTTTTAAGCGTAAAATTATGCACCATCATGCTCATTGGATAAGTGCAATAAACGAATCGCACGCTTGCCTTTTTAGCTCCAATTCCAGCGGCCCCGCAAAACCTGACGAAAGCCAAGCGCTCTGCCCCCCCCCCCCTCCCTTCATCCAGTCTGTCTGTCTCCATTATAGGCTATTATTCCATATTATTATGCTTCTCAAACCAATCTAACTGCAGTTTAAATACTGCAAGCATGTAAATACGCTACACTATAGCAAGATCAAAGTGAAAAGAATGTTCTAAAGGCATCAGCTAGAAAAATATAGCCTATCCCTATCCACCTTATTTTTGAATGCCCCACTGTAAACAATAATTGTGCGTACAAGGTCCGGTTTAACGTGACTATTGCTGCAGCTTGCCATTTCCTAATGTATTCTACTTGATTTGAAAAGATGGCTGCCTACACTCAGTCTCTTGTACCCTGGCTGAATTGAACATAACTTGGTCAATAAGTATGTAACATACAAAATAAAACAACCCGTAATATCTTAATTTTATGTAGAATGCAGAGGACATGTAACTGTTTAGTTAAACTTGCATTCCAGGAATATTGTGCTCTTAAGATGACGTTAGTGGCTCGAGTCTGTTTCGTCCTGAAACCCACACGCTTTGCGGTGGTGGTTTTAGCGTAACCTATGTGCGATTCGAGGCGTAAAATATGTGCGTTTTAGCGTAATTTATGTGGGATTCGAGGCGTAACCTATGTGGGGTTTGGCGTAACCTATGTGCGATTCGAAATAACGTATCCGAGATAGAAAACGTTATGAATATAGCCACGTTATAAACAACAAACTAACGCCGGTGATCCGTATGGAAGCAGTGTTACTCGAAATGGTTAATATTGGCCACAGCAGGCGATTACCCATGAATGCACTGCGCTCTTAAAGGGATATTTATCGACGACATTTTTGCCAAGCTGGACCTGATTAGTGATTTGCTCCGTTCGCCCAGACGGGTGTCAAGCTTTCAGCAACAAGGCTGGGAGGATCACACCGGAAGAAGCACCCATCAGCAGATCAGGCAAAAATGGCCGCCAAAAATAAGGTGGATATGATGAGATTAATTTTATATTGGTGAAAGTTTGTCCAGAACGATATCGTTTTCTCTCCCCTGCTGCAGGTAGAATGATGCACATAAATATACCCTACATTATGTAAAGTCATTGCATAAATGTGTTTTTATTGTAAAACTAAATGTGAAGTAGGGCCAAGTTATTGGAGCGGACATCACAGTATAGCAGATGCGCGTTCCGCTGTCACTTATTTAAATCACGTTAAATCGACAAGGGATATATATAGGCCCAGAAGGACATATATGTTTCACTTAGGGTGGTGTTTTAATTTCGATGTTTTATTTGGTCCAATATTGAAATGTTCTACAATTGCAGGCTGTGTTACCATTACACATTATTTTAGATCGACCTTTTATATCTATTTCGCCTCATTTGGTTGCTATTTAGTAGCGAAATGGAGTACCCAATTGCATGCTGGGACATTCACAGGCAGTGAATGTCACAGGCAACTTACAACTGCTATTTCCTATAGGACGTGTGTTGTGTCTGTCTGAGCGAGGGAGTCAGAGAGACAGTCGTATTGTGCCTGTCAGACTGAGGAGAGAGGGAGAGAGTGACACAGAGAAGGGTGACAGAGGAGAGAGCCAGAGGGGAGGGAGAGAGCCAGAGGGGAGCGCTCCACGCAACTGGCGCACTCTGAATAGGCCTGGTTTTCAAAAGCGCAAAGCGTTAAATTCACGCCAGGTGGGAAGATAGCAGTACGCCGAGATTTAAGGCCGACACGCCCACTCTGGGCCATTCTGGGACTGCGCCACGCCCATTCGGCCTAAAGCGCATTTGGCAGCGTAAAGCCATCGTCCCAAAACAGGCGCAAGGCACGTTTTTTTGCGTTTAAGGCCCGTTTTAGCGCCGAAGGCTTGTGGGAGAATAGGGCCCGTAAAGTGAGATAGGTCTGTCTTCTGGTGGAACCACTTTTAGTCAGCACTCTAAGAAACAGAATGATCAATGGATATAGGACTTCTGACCAAACAACTGCGTGGTCTTACCAGGGCTGAGGTGGAGGTGTCGAGGATGACCTCCGTGGCCTGAGGCAGCTGGTTTTTGGACACTCTGATGGCCTGGCCACCAGAGGCCAGAGCTAGGTCGCTGTAGTCGTTGTAGGAAGCCGTGAGGGAACGACGGCGCCTCTTCATGGGGTTCGTAATGAAGAATGACACCTGTAGACAAAGGAAGGCATGGGGAGAGGAAGTAGGCAACAAGGTAAGGAGGTAAGGAGGTAGAATGTAAATCAGAATCAGAATCAGAATCAGAATCAGAAAGACTTTAATGATCCCCAGGGGGAAATTGGAACAAGTTACAGTTGCTCGCACTCAGGCATGAATATTAATATAACACAACATAGCATAACACAGTATCACACAGTATCTGCCTAAACGTAAAAACAGTCAATACAGTAAAATGCAATAAAATGCAATAAAAATAAACTAAAGTAAAATAGAATAAAATAAAATAAAATAAAATAGGGTCAATGGGATAGTAAAAGTAAGAATTGTAGAATAGCATTCAGTAAGTAGTTACAGTTACAATCTATGTACAGTACGTGTCAAATTGCAGTTATTGCACACTGGAATTAAATTAAATCAAATTGCACATTACGTGTGACGTAACTAAGGCACAGCTATCCTATCGGCTGTCTTCTGATAGGCAGAGGGAGTTGGATACGGGGTACAGCATGTAAGGGAATGAAAGACAGAGATGTGATTTGAACACAGCCTCTCAGTGAATATGAGACCTGCTCTGATCAGAGTCACATGTAGCACAGGCCCGTTTGTGTAGAAATGTGATTTTATGAGAAAATATTGATTTTGGATGTTTTGGGGTTTCATCAGATTTGAGTAAGATAAAGCATTGGCTTTCGTTCTGTGTAAAGATTATTGTGAAATTGGAATGCTAGGCTATATAGTTTTGAAGCTCATAAATTTACGGTGACAAGCAGAAGTAGCTTACTTTGTCAAACTTTGAGGCCGTTTTTCCTCAAAAACCTAGTTTGAAAACAGTCAAGACATAAAGGGGTGCATCTCACTCAATCTTTGGAATACAAAGATAATTTTGACATCACCAGAAAGCTTACATTCCCCTCCTTCCAACAGTGTGTAAAGCTCAATGTCAATGTGACTGGATTTGTCAGAGCAGGTCACATATGTGTGCAGTATTGGGTGACAGTATTTACCGTTGACTTGGTGCTCTTAATGAGAGCAACAATGGTGTCCTTGAGTGCGATGTCTTTGGCTGTGGCATCAGTGAATACGTAGATGTGCGAGGAGGCAGGGGCACCATTCAGAGCCAACTGAGAACGAGACAGGCAGACAATGAATTAGCCTATACCCATCCGCGCGGGAACCTATTTCCCACAAGGGGGGCTGAAGCATATAGCCCGACCCGCGCCGTGCACTTTGCGGGGGCTTGCACGTGCACGCACCTTCTGCGAGCATGCTGCGTGAAGTAGGCAGGCCTGTATCCAGGGTTTCGAAATAGGGGAGGTCCAGCAAGGGGAGGCGGATTTGAGGGTTTCCCCCCCCCTTTTTTAGCCATATTTAGAGGTATATATCATTCTAAATCAACATTAGGATTATACTGTTCTGATGTCATTATTCAGTATATTCTCTTTCATGTCACCACCTGCTCAGCTCTCCTGTCAACATTATTACAAACATTATTTGATATGGTTTAAGGCTTCAAGCTACTGAATAGTGCGAAGGATGCCTATTGCCCAGTATCAAATACCCACCTCGGTCAAATCTAGTCTACTACAACACATACAGGTGCATCACCATAAATTAGAATATCATGACAATGTTATATAATTTTTGATCAGTTATCAAATATATATTACTATAATTATACTATATATACAGTGTATATATACAGTTTAGTATATTCCAAATGAAAAATAACATTTATTTATTCCTGATAGGAACGATTGAAAAATAAAATAAAATATATTATGTTGTTTTTAACTTTACACCACCTCTTTTTGTTACTTATTGGGTCATGAAACTGAAACCATGCATGAAACAGCCACCTGTACCTGACTTCGGGAGCTTGGCAATTGGCATCATGCATGATTAGCCAGTAGCTTCCCAACGTGTCACACAGGTAACGTTACTTAAGAGACAGACTACTCACTTACTTTCTTGGTTGTTGCTAAAAAATCTGTCAGTGTCACTCACTCACCTCGTCTGTCGTTCACTCGCTCACTGTCTCGCAGCTCGCTCACCTTCAATTATCTCGCCAGGCAGACAGACAGTCATCACCACCATGCTGCTGCTCTCTCGGAATCAAGTTACCGCGGACGCGGCGTCAGATGACTTCCTGCCTGACCTGCCTTTCGTTTCAAAATAAAAGTGATCCCGTGTTTTTCATGCTTTTCCAGCTTTTTTTATTTTTTTCTCTGAAATATTAGGGGAGGTCCGGACCTCCCCGTCCTCATACCTCGATACAGCCATGGAAGTAGGTTGGCACTTGTATTGCACATTGTCTTAAAACGTGCATGGAATAGCCTAATATTACAGCACAATGGCTCTAAATAAATCTTGTTCAGCATAATTGTCACTAACAAACACAAACTTTAGGCCTATTAGCTATCATGCTTTATTCGATCTATCACAAACAGCCTGCGTCAGGAAGGTGCAGGGGCTGAGGCCGCCACCAGGGGGAGCTGCAGCCCAAGCAGCTCCCCACTTCCAGCGCCATTGCCTATACCTGTCTTTAACTCATTGAGTGCCAAGGACGGACATGTTCGTCATTTCAAATAGTAACGTAGAGTGCCAAGGACGGACATGTTCGTCAATTGCGTTTTTTGACGGTGGGGCGTCGATCAAAGCCTTCTGCCTCTGATGTACAAATATTATAGCTATTGGATGTGTCTAACCTATTTTACAGAACCCTTAGGTGGCGACAGTGCTCTCCACATAACAGAAAGGCAAGGAAAAAACAAAGAAGAAGTCGTTATGGAAACGGAAATCGCATCGCATCCGTATGCATCGATATGCTGAAGCACGTTACTGCAGCTGTGCCTGCAGCAGCCAATCTGCTCCCACAATTGAGCCGCTCCGTGTCGGTTGCGACAGCACATCCGCACATCCACACCGTGGAGTTGTTATTATTCTCAACTGGAAGCATCGTTGCCGGTGACAAACACACGCGGAACGCTGTAAAAAAGCAGGATGTTGAGCACCCTTCACTGTGCGCACAGCAAACTCAGCAGAGAGCCACCACAGACAGGAGGAGGAGTGTGCAGTTGAGGCGAGGCGAGGCGGGGCGGGGCGGGGCCGGGGGGGGGGGGGGGGGCACGCAGAGCAGCACGCAACACCCAGACAGACCCAGGCAGCAGGACAGGATTGACAAACGCAAGCCAGAATATCCGATGCCCACCAGCAGCAAATCAAGACCAGCAAGAAGCTGCAACCAGCAGCGCACGCAGGGGCCAGCGCTGCTGGTTGTAGCTAAAAAATATTATTCTGCCAAACAGAATTCCCTGGCCTTCACTGTTTTATTGAAGGAAATTATTTTTGAGGTGTGACTACATTAGAAAAGATTAGCTTCAGAGTCAGTGATGTGCTTGAAATGTTTAATTTCACAAAAGGCCAATTATCTCAGCTTCTAGAAAAAAATTGCTGTTTTTGGATGAATCAAGCTATCTTCTCCGGCTCATAACTAAAGAACGGAAAATGGGATCAATAAACTTTTTTTTGCAGATGATAGAATAGAGTCTCATCGTTCTTTGTGCGTGTTCAGTGTTTACATAGTAATATCACACAATATTCTGTGGGCCTCGAGAAATCACTGAAAACGCTCTGAAACTCTGGCACTGGGAGCATCCGTTCTCCAAAAGTGGCTGGCACTCAATGAGTTAAGCATTCTATAAAATTAAATGGTTTGGATTTTTAACCCAACCAATCATTATCCCAACTGTGACTGTAATATATTATGATCACAATGTCACTATACCTGGAGTCCTGATAGGCACATCTCAGGATGGTCACCACCTCCATCTGCTCTGAGCTTAGACATCTCTTTTTTCATTTCATTAGGGTCTGTTGTCCTTATCATGGGCCCAAAGCCTACCATAAGCAGGAAAAGAGGTGATTCACTGAGCAAAGAGTTCAAGAGATTTCGGAACAACATCATAGTTTTTTTCTCTTTGATCATTTTAAACCAGAGCTGTGGCTTTAACGCAGATCTATCCACTAAATTTACTTTAAGTGAGATTACAGTTTTTAGGCCAGAAGAATACAGTGAATGTTCTGTGAAAAGAAAGTCTATGCCATCTATATCAGACTGCCTATAAAGAATTTGAATTGAATTGCGGCTCTCATACATCACTGAAGGTAGTTGCAGTGTGACGAGAGTGCAATAGTACGTGGCTACGTGGCATCTGTAGTGTACTAAACATCATCGATAGGGTACAAGAGATCATACCAGGGTCATTGAAGGGTACCAGAATGTACTCGGAGGGCTCATCCTGTGTTCCTTTTTTGCTGTCAATGATTTGGTAAACCACGCTCCTGGCTGTGTCGATCTCGTTTGACATACTGCCTGTCGTGTCAATAACAAAACACAGGACGGATGAACGGGCGATCCCCATCATTCTGTAAAAGAGTTGAGATAGAAAAACAGAGGGCATGTTGGGCCATAGATATTATATTACTATAGATGGGTCACCTCAGGCAATTCTAACAAATGGTAGCAGCAAGTCTCCTATACGGGCGTGGTCAACCATTGACTCAGACCTGCCGAAAGTCTCCCAAGTGGGCGTGTCCGTGGAAAACCATGGGCAAAACCCACGTGACAAAATGACAGGAAGTGAGTTCATTTGTCAGGTCATTTGTGTTTCATCATAATAGTAATTTCAGATCACCTTCTCTGGCACACACACACACACACACACACACACACACACACACACACACACACACACACACACACACACACACACACACACACACACACATACAATGGATATTTTTGCGCCTGAACATTGTACCTCAGGAAGTCATTGTCCCCGGTGGCACCCCGGATGTCCTCCAGCAGCTGCAGGCTGGCCATGGTGGCTGCATTGACGGCAGCTATGTGGAGTGCCTGGTTTGGTTGACTCTTATCTTTGTTGATGCCACCGCGAGGGGGTACCGTGCTGCAGGAAAACGGTCGAAGTTGGCTACGGAAGCAGCAGAGAGAGAGAGCTCCACGATCAGTCATTTATTTATTGAAGTGGTGGCTAATCTCGGCTGAGTTTGTGTGGTCATTGGTGGTTCTCAGCTTTCTTTATGCTCTTTTGTTATTTTTGTTGGGTTTTTGTTTTCTGGGCTTTGGTAGGAAACTGTGAGGAGAGAGACAGGATCATACGGTAGCGTAGCCTATGGCTACAGGGAAGGCTGGGGGGGATTAAGGGAATTGAGGAAGGGGAAAAAGTGGGAAAGGCAGGTAGAAAGAGAGCTCTTTCCTTAGAAGGTCCCGGGTCAGCAGAGGGGGAAGGGGGGACTAAAATATTCAAAATGGGTAGTAGTAGTGAAGCGTTTGTTGTTTTGTTTAAACTAAAAAGTCAGAAACCAGAGGAAACAGCTGGATTTAGAGCATTTAATCCAATAGTACTATCTAAAAGTTTGGAGGGACTGCTAAAGGGAGGTTTCGAGGCTAAGATTTTGGCAAACGGCATATTGAGAGTCTGTTGCAAGAATAAGGAGCAGTTTGATGCAGCTGAGAAGGTGACAAAGATGATGAAGGTGGGGGTGGAGAGAATTATCCCTAGAGAGAGACAGCAGGGGCTTAAAGGAGTGATTTATGGGGTGTATGGTGCATTGTCTGAGGAGGAAATAAAGGATAATATCAAGGGAGGAAATGTCACTGACGTCTTCAGATTCAAGGCTAGGGACCAGGGGCGGAGCTACCCTAACAGCCCAGAGGGGGCGAACATTTCAGGGGGACCCCCGTCGCCGGCCGCGAAGAAAAATTGGCCTTTTTTGCTTTTTAGAATCAGTTTTAGCCATATTTAGTGGAATATCTCATTTTAAACACACCAATGTTATTGTCTATTGATTTAATTCCTCTCACACTCACACCACTGACTTTATTAAATAAAGTCATTTTAAGTCACAACTGTAAAATAGCTGATAGCCCCTATATCCGAAAACACAATTTGTCACTCATTCAGCCAAGTAATATTATGTCCAAGAAAGCCTACAGTGAAGCCACTTTACAGATAAGCTTGTTCTGAAGAAGAAAAAGAACAACACAGGTTGCCAGCCAGGCCTCTTCAGATGTTTCAGCACCGAGGCATAGCCCTCGGTTCAGCACCACCGCAGATGGACAGCGACAGGCTGTCACAGCACCCTGTCTCCCTCTCTCTCAGTCTTACACACAGACACACACACCAACCAACACAGCACCATGGACAGTGCCATGGATTTTCATTACAGTTAGTAACTGTTGATTATGCCAGTGGTTCTCAAATGGGGGTCCGGGGACCCCCAGGGGTCCTTGAGGGTTATACCCCCCAAAAGGGGGGTATAACCATGCATAACCATGGTCGGCGCCATGGATTTTACCAATAATTTGCTCAAACAAATGAATACAGTTTGACATC
Organism: Poromitra crassiceps; assembly: GCF_964638095.1. Lineage (NCBI taxonomy): Eukaryota > Metazoa > Chordata > Actinopteri > Beryciformes > Melamphaidae > Poromitra > Poromitra crassiceps. The sequence continues at coordinate 45,290,818 of NC_139644.1, read as the reverse complement.
CCCATACAGCAGCCATATAGTCAAGCAACACATACATAATAACCCACACAACAAACTGCAGGCTATTGCAAGCCTGCACAATTAACCAAGCACACACAGCGGTGTACAACACAATCAATAACAAACAACAAAAGCCCAGATAGCCAGCATGTATGACAACTTGACAGGATAAATGATTATTAAACAACACTTACCAATGACGTTTTCATCCAGCAGGCAGCAGCTGTTAGTTTAATCCAATCATCCAGGGAAATTGGAATCCATTGAACTGCCCAATGTCCAAAAAAGAAAAATCCAAAAAATCCAGAGGTGAACTGAACACATTCGAACAGGCCAAACTGGAACTTGGCTGAACTATATACAGTATGTGGCCTGATCTTACAGCAGCGCAATCCTCCTCTCCTTCATCCTCGCAAACCTCTCAGCCACCTTGTCCTTATCAATGTCTATATCCTTCTCTATGGATAGTAAGGTGAGGTTTGAGAGTCTGCCCTCCTTCATGCATGCCCGGAGATAACTTTTAATTAACTTCAGGCGACTGAAACTGCGTTCCGCAGTTGCACTGGTTACTGGTAGTGTTTTGTAAATACGATACAATATACTGATGTTTGGAAATGCCCTGTCCATATCGTTGCAGATCATGAGTGGCAGAAGAGATTCTGTGGTCTTGATTTCTATTTTCAATTCGCTACACATAGCACGGAAAGTAAGAAATTCATCCAACACTTGGTCAGCTGTCACATCTCCAGCATAGAAGTTGGCTAGCTCCTGGATTCTGTTGGTTGCATCATCGGTGGAGAAGCTTTTGGGGTTCAGGATGGAGAAAAGTTTTGCTATTTGGCGGAAATCTCTAAAGCGTGTCTCAAACTGTCGTACAAGGGTGTCCAGGATATGGAAATAAAATTCCACAAACGTGTTTTTGGATCCTGGATCACTTCATCTTCTGCCATCTCATCATGGAAGCGTTTTCGTCTTCGGCCTCTTCCCCCTGTAAACTCAGTGGAAGAGTTGCACCGCCTAGCCATGTCTTGTGCTGTTTCATTAATTTCTTCAAATGACAAATCTGTTCGCATTTCCTTGAGCTGTCTCATACAGGTGTCAATCAGCTCGACAGCCGTGGTGATGTCTAGCGATGCTTTTTGGAGGTAGTTTGATAATATGTATGTCTTCTGCAGTATAGCATTCCAAAAACACAGCATGAATTTGAATTCAAATGTGCTTATCTTGTGAAGTAGACCGTCTGCTTCCGATGCTGTCTTCGGTGAAGTGAGGTTGTGTACTTTTATTCGCTCCAAGGCTGCAAGTATAGCAGGTAGACTTTGTATCACCGCTTCAGTAGCCTGCTTCCTGGATGCCCACCTGGTATCTGACAGAGTTTTTAATGTTAATATAATTCCCTCCAGCTGCATGTTGGCCTGTTCCTCCTCTAAGATCTTAAATCGTGGAAGGCTGGAAGTGAGGAAACAGTAGGGGGATTCCAGTGTACCAAAAAAGAGTTTTGCGCTACACAGTGAACATGCTGCATCCAGGCAGAGATGGGCGAAAATACATCATAAAGTATTTTGATACAAATTACAAATACTTGCTCAAAAAATGTATCACAATACAAATACAAAATACCTGTCTGAAAATGTATTTGAGATACAAATACGTATTTTGTATTTTGAAAATACATGAAAATACATTTTATAAAAACTTATAAAGAGCTGCAACGATTAGTCAATTCATAGATGAATTGCCAAATATTCAATTAATTGCCTATTTTGATGATCTATTAATCATTTAGAGACATTTCTTTAAGGAAAATGTCCTAATTCTCTGATTTCAGCTATTCAAAAGTGACATTTTCTGGTTTCCTTAGACAGTAAATCCTCTCTTTAGTCCTCTGTCACAGTATGTGTACTCCCTAACACACTGCAGTTCTTCCATTTTAGTTTTAGTTGTTTTTCAGTAGAACTAATTTCTCCTGCAGCTCAGCTGTTAATCACCTTCTGTGAGGGCTTTTGACTTAAAGGCAACATTTCTGCATGTTAACCTCAAGTTTTGGAACTTTGACTATGTTTAGCCATAGATATCTGACATCATAACACAATATATAAATAACTGAAATAGGTAAAAGGCATAGTAGGTCCCCTTTAAACAACTTCACATTCACCACCATGTCAGTAACTTGTTGTCACAGTATTTATTTAACGTGCAAACATATTATACAACTAGAAAAGGTTACATTTCAGGAATTGAATGCCCTGATGCACATCCTGTCTAAGGTTGTGAAATTGTGAATCGGTGAGAGGAACGATGAGAAACTGCATCTCAAACAAAAAAGGCCTTCCATGAAATTGGACTCTTGTTCAAATCCTTACATCCTTAAAATTACTTCCCCTCCTTCTGCTTCATAAACAAAATCCAAAACAACCTGGCTATCTAGAACATAATTACTAAAGAACAATCACTCACTGAATACAACTTTCCACTATCAGCAGTGGTAACACCATTCTAGTGTCAAAATCTGCACAGCCATCATTATGCACAGTGAAGCTCAGACATCCTTGTAGCAACAGAAAGACATTTTTGATTTTCATTAGGGTACTTTGGTGTTCAGTTATAGTTTTTCAGTATAACTAATTTCTCCATCTATTCAAATCAGGTTTATGACAGTTAGTTGTTTTTCAGTACAACTAATTTCTCCTATTCAAATCAGGTTTCAGTTTAGTTCAGTTAGGTTTTTTTTCAGTACAACTTATTTCTCAATCTATTCATATCAGGTTTTAGTATAGTTCAGTTAGTTGTTGTTTTTCCAGTACAACTTATTTCTTCAGCTATTCACATCAGGTTTCAGTTTAGTTCAGTTAGTTAGTTTTTCAATACAACTTCTTTCTCAATCTATTCTGAATCATATCAGCTTTCAGTTTAGTTCAGTTAGTTGTTTTTCAGTACAACTTATTTCTCTATCTATTCTGAATCATATCAGGTTTCAGTTTAGTTCAGTTAGTTGTTTTTTCAACTTATTTCTCCATCTATTCATATCAGGTTTCAGTTTAGTTCACTTAGTTGTTTTTAGTACAACTAATTTCTCCATCTTTTCACATCAGGTTTCAGTTCAGTTAGTTGTTTTTCAATACACCTTATTTCTCCATCTTTTCATATCAGGTTTCAGTTCAGTTTAGTTCACTTAGTTATTTTTAGTACAACTAATTTCTCCTATTCAAATCAGGTTTCAGTTCAGTCCAGTTAGTTGTTTTTTAGTACAAGTAATTTCTCTGTTTATTCATATCAGGTTTCAGTTTAGTTCACTTAGTTGTTTTTAGTACAACTAATTTCTCTAATATATAATATAATATCTAATAATACTAATTCTGCGTGTGTGTGTGTGTGGGTGTGTGTTTGTGTGTGTATTTATTTCACAGTTTAAACCTGTGTCAATGTTTACATGTGTCAATTTGAGAATAAAAAGAAAAATGTATTTTATGTATTTGAAATACACAAAATACAAGATCTGAAAGTATCTTGATACAAATTACATCTCATTTTTCTCTGCCCAGCCAAATACAAATTACAAAATACAAAAAAGTAGTTGAAATACGTATTTCAAATACAAGTATTTCAAATACTGCCCATCTCTGCATCCAGGAGGACGAGGTTTAGATTGTGCGCACAGCAGTGCACATAAAATGCCTTCTGGGAGCACTGTTGTTTGACCCTTGCCTGCAGCCCTGATAAATGACCTGACATTGTTCTTGCCCCATCATATGCCTGGCCCCGGATAAGTTTAACATCCAGACCTAATGCATTGAGTGCATTTACAAGTACAGTACATTAAAAAATGTATCTGTGTTGCTGCTAGTGATGGGAATTACGGCTCTTTGAAGGGAGCCGGATCTTATGGCTCTGTTCCTTTCTGAGAGCCGTTCAAAATAGCGGCTCCTCGTTATTTTTTTTTTAAATGGGGCGCGCACTACTGTTTCTCTGAGAAATCACTAATATAATGATATCGTTTGGATCAGATTTGATTAGACCCACCACTATTTCAATTTGAATCAGTGGACTGCAGCAGCATTAAATTACTCATACAGTATTTCCAGACCTAATGTCAATAAACTGCATTGTAAACATTACACAAGGTGACACCATATCATCTGCTTATTTAGTCAGTGAATTTACTGACTAAGCTGAAAGTTGGCTGTCCTTGATGCAATTCATGCAACACTTGCAACGCTACTCAGAAAGTCGGCAGATGCACTCCGGTTTTGATATTAAGCTGAGTCCGCCCACCCAGGCCAGCTACAGCATGCGCCTAACGAGTGCACCTATCCTCCCTGCCCCATGCTCCCTGCTCAGCGGACTAGCAGAAGGAGGGAGGGAGGTCTAACCTGTGTGTGTGGTGGGGGAGCGGCAGGCAGTGAAATTTGGGCACAACAATAAAACGAACGGCTCTCAAGTAGGACTCGGTTCCCTTCGTTCATAGCAAAGAGCCGTTCAATAGATTCGGGTCGTTCACGAACGTCACAACACTAGTTGCAGCATGGAAGCTCTTCAAACTGAATAAAGCGCTCCATACTCTGGCCCGTTTCAGTGACATACCTGAGGGACAGAGAGAACTGATCTATCTTGGTAATGACAATGGTGGAGTCGACAATGACAGAGTAAAACTTTGCGGCTTTAACTTCTGTTATGATGTAGCTCAGTGTCTCACTGGCAAGGGCTGAAATGATCTCATCCTGCAACTGATGGCTCAGGTAGGTCACACGACCTGCCGGGTTTCTCATGTGTTCTTCCAGGAGAGCATCATACTGGGCCAGCAGCTTCAGTAGCTCCAGGAAGTTTCCCTCGTTTTCAGAAGGGGCACCCAACCCAGCATGTTCCCTGTGCCCCCGAAATGCCAAGCCCTGCCGTGCTAAAAACAGGGTGCTGTCAATCAGTCGAATCTTCAAAAATCTCAATCAGTAAAATCTTCCTGTTTCTCTCAATCTGCTGCCTCTCGGCTCTGATTAGCTCTGAAACCACTGTGCTGTCCCGGGAAATGCGAAACTTGGTCATCAGAAACTTTTTCTCTGCCTTTCTATGCGCAACAGAATTCTCATGTTGCTCAATTTTTTCTACCCCCTTTCTAAACTTTGAGACACCAAGATTAGGGTCTGCCCACTGATGCCCAGCGCTTTCATTATTATGGTTAGCAAACATCCAGCAACAAAAGCAAAAAAGGCGATTGCATTTTGGAGAATACATTAACCATTGTCTGTCCACTTTCACTGTGCCTGACTCACCTATAGTGCGCTTATACCACAGTGGACTGAATCGCCTTTTGTCCTCATCATATGGGAATGTGTTATAGCTGTCTTTCAGTCCTGGCTGGCACGGGCCGTGCTCTATCAGTGCTCTGATCAGCTCAGGTGTGAGAGCTTTCTCTTTCAATAAGAAGGGATCTGTTGGGTACTGTTCTTCAGTATCAAGTTTGAAAAAAGCAGAGGCTGGCTGCCCACCTGCTGCACCAGAGTGATTGGAGGAGAGGGGGGGTGTTTCATCCTGGTCATCATCATTTCCACTTCTATCACTGTCACTGACTATTTCTTCATCGCTGGTGGCACTGTCTCCATTCATCTCATCCTCCACTTCACCACCACCACCATCATCATCATCATCATCGTCATCATCATCATCATCAATTTGCATTTGCCTAACCTGTTCATCACCATCATCATTGTCGCTTTCAGTTTCATCACCGTCATCGTCATTGACCTCAGGTTCTCCACCATCATCATCACTGTCACTGGCAGTTTGTCCCAATTCTGACATGTCGGCAGCAGCCCCTACCTGCTCCAGTTCCACGTCGGGAGCTGCCGCAGCTGCGTGACCCTCCTGACGGCCTGCTTCGCCTTGTTTGCTCAGAGCCGGGCCCGAAGGAGTAGTTGTGACACACTGGCCAGACGTGGATGCGGCGCCGGCCGCGGGACTCACCGGTCAGAAGAAATTTGTGAGCGGGACACATGAGGCCACCTGCAGCTGCCTATTACGTTCTCCTTCTCCTTTCTCTTTTCGCTTGAATGCGCCGGACTTATACTTTTTTTCCCCATTTTACGCTAGCTATCTTGTCACAGACAAAGAGACAACACAACACACACTGGATTTTGCGGGGAAATCGAGGGAAGGAAGTACACAACAGGTCAACAGCTACAGGTCAGAATCCAAAATAAACATGCCACACCCCCTTGAACAGCAGCAGGTTTCGGAGGGGAGGGAGGGGGGCCCACCCGCAGCCACCTGGATGCTCGTCTGTCTGCTAGACATAAAAGGTGCGCGCACACAGAGATGTTTGATGTTTTAGAAATGGCTTTTATTGGATTTTTTTCGCAATCAAAACACACAAATAAACCGTATCTCAAACTATTCAACTAAGCAACAAAAATGCATGTTCAGTCTGGCAGATTGTGCCCAAAGATGTGGGCCCTCTGGGACGAGTGGGCCCGTGGCGGCCGCACCCTCTGCCCCGGCGTACGCTCCGCTACTGCTAGGGAGGGAAGCGCAGCAGATGCACCCTGTTAACATTTGCAGGCAGTGTGTTACCAGTCAGGGTGTTTATAGGAAGCATGTCATATATCGTGCGAGAATACATAAGACCTCCGCTGCGCTGTTACAAGTGCCAGAGGTTTGGTCATATTGCTGGAGCTTGCAGGGGGAAACGGAGTTGTGCTAAATGTGGCGAGGATCATGATATTCAGGCTTGCAGAGCAGAGGTTCCTAAATGCTGTAACTGTGGAGGGGATCATGTAGTAGCGTTTCGGGGGTGTGAGCATGTTATCCAGGCCAAGCGAGTCCAAACTGTGAGGGATCAGAGCAAGGTGTCATATGCCGAGGCAGTTAAGAAAGTTACGAGTGAGAGAGAAAGGGGAAATGTGGGGGTGAACAGTGTAGTGCAGGGGACTCAGCACTCTGATCTTATTCTGCCAGCGTCTCAGTCTGACATGTTGATAGTTAACAAACAGGCGTTTCTAGCTTTCATGGTGGAGGTGGTGGTGAGAGTCAAAAACAATAGCAGTAAGTCAGACGCCTGTAGTGTGGTGGCTGAAGCAGCCAAGAGGTTTTTTGGTTCAGTGGTACATGGTGGAGAAATTCATACTCTACTACAGTAAAAGGAGAATGAGAAGAAAAGTGGGGGTGGTCAGCAGGCAGGCAGGAGTGGGCGGGGTTTGCTGCCAGTAGACAGGGGTGGGGGGGGGTGGGTGGTGAGGGAGAGAGAGGGGGAAAGTAGAATGGATCAAGGCGAGCTTGAGGAAAGTGATGGAGCTGATTAGAGTTAGTTTTATATTCTTCAGTGGAATGCCCGGAGTCTGACTGCAAATGGACAGGAGTTAAAGAGATTTGTTGATGAATTTAAAGTTAAGCCTGAGTAATTTGCATCCAAGAGATGTGGTTAAAACCTTGCCTTGATTTTGTTATTCCAGGATATGAGTGTTTAAGAAAAGACAGAGTTGAGAGAGCAGGTGGAGGGTGTGCAACTTTCATTAGAGCAGGGCTTCAGTACAGGGCACTGGACATAAAATCTAATCTTGAGTGTGTGGCAGTGGAAGTTTGGAGTAGTCAGAGCCATAGTCCCATAACGGTGCTTAATTTATATAATCCTTGTAAACGACTTATTTTGTCTGAATTTGATGAGATTATGGAGAAGGTGAGATGTCCTGTTATATGGGTTGGTGACTTTAATGCTCATAATCCGTTGTGGGGCAGTGATAGTAAGGACAGTAATGGAGTCGTGGTCGAGGAGATTTTGGATAAGCATGATTTTGTTATGATAAATGATGATAGACTGACTAGGTTTGATATCTTAAGGAATACCTGTAGTCATATAGATTTGTGTTTTGCCTCTTCAAATTTAGCCAGAATTGGGGAGTGGGATGTGATGGACATTTATACTCTGGGTAGCGACCATTATCCTATTTTGTGCAGATTTGGTAGGGATCTGAGGATAGAAGTTGAGGAGAGAGTGCCCAGGTATAATTTCTCACAGGCTAATTGGGATGAATTCTTGGAGGCGGCCCGAAAGTTGGTAAATGAGATTGACTCTGAGGGGACTGTAGACAGGTGGAATGCTTCTCTTAGTGAAGAGTGTGATGTAGCTGTAAGGAATAGGAATAAAGCATATAGGAAGGTGAGACAATATCCAGGGTTGTGTCATGCAGTAGAATATAAGAGGTTAAGGGGAGTAGCAAGAAGACTTATTAAAGATGCTAAAAAGAGTAGTTGGAGGAAGTTCTGTGAAACACTAGGCCCTGAGACTTCTGTAAGGCATTTGTGGGCAGTTGTTCATAGAATGTCAGGAGTATATAAGAAAAGCTCGATTCCAGTGATTCAGAAGGGTGGGGTAGAAGCAGTTACCAATAAAGAGAAAGCAGACATGCTGGTGGAGGCCTTTCAAGCAGTGCATAGTTCTGGGAGTTTGGGGGAGGAGAGAGGGAGAAAGAGGGTTCAATAACTGTTGTCTCAAAATGAGTGGAAGTTGAGTTGGAGCTCAGAAAATGAAAATCCGATTAATTTGTACTTTACAATGAAAGAGTTAAGGGATGCTATCCAGGCTGGTGCAAACACGACGCCTGGAAGAGATGGGTTTATCTTATAATTTATTTAAGAAGTTGGATGATTTTGTAAATTTAGAAATACTGTGTCTGTTTAATAATGTGTGGTCAGAAGGCTGCTTGCCAGAGGAGTGGAAGCATGCCGTCATCATTCCTATTTTGAAGCCATGTTAGGATGATGTCATCATTCCTACTATGACGTCATAGATCTCTGATGATGTCGCAGACAGTGTCTTAAATGATGTCTCGGATGGTCTCACTGATGATGTCATAACACAAGGTGATGTCATATTCGGGACCTATAAAGGGTTGCTCTGCAAGTCCTCTGCAGTTGTTCATAGACTAATCCCACGACAACCTTCTGCAACAGTTCCCATCTTTCGAACCTTGCAGACTCAGCTATCAAGTGCTTCAGCGTTCCTAGTTATCGAGACTTCAGTTACCAAGTGTGTCTTGGACATTAAGTATCCGCACCTAAATCCACATGTCTCACAGCAACCCTAACAAGCCAGGTAAAGTTGCGTCTGACCCAGGGTCATATCGACCAATAGCGTTGACATCCGTACTTTGTAAAATTATGGAAAGGATGATTACTAATAGGCTAGTTTACTTTTTAGAAAGTAAGAATCTGTCAGGGTCCTGACCTCTACTCCCTAGGCTGCTAGGCCAAAGTCTCCTGCCAAAGGCTCCTGCCAAGGGGTTCCTGCTTGAGTCCCAGCTGTGGCTGGTTCAATCACCAACGGCTGCTACACATTGACTCTAATTAGTTTGCTTGGTATTTAAGCCTGTGTGCCACACTCAGTGGTTGTTAGATTATTGTGCCTCGTGTCTGTGGTGCTCTGTACTTGTGTTACTCTCAGTAAAATTACTTTTTGGACTTTCAACTTGTCTCCGGTGTGTTCTGCATTTGGGTCCTCGCAAAATCTGTGACAGAATCTTTATGTTGCATTTCAGAATGGGTTTAGAAATGGCAGGTCTACAATGGAATCAGTAGCCGTTCAGGACATTAGAAAGGCATTTGAGAATAAGGAAGTAGTGGTAAGTGTATTTTAGATGTTGAGAAGGCGTATGATTCTTTGTGGAAGGAGGGGTTGCTTTTGAAACTGTATGATTTAGGAGTTAGAGGGAGAATGTTTAATTGGATAAAGGATTTGTTATTAGATGGGACGATTTCAAGTACGTGTGGGGGGGCAAACCTCAAAAATTGTAAAAATAGAAAATGGCACCCCACAAGGAAGTGTGATTAGTCCAGTCCTCTTTGATGTAATGATTAATATTTTCAGTCAAATTGGAAGAGGGTTTGGGTTGTCTTTATTTGCAGATGATGGGGCCATTTGGAAAAGAGGGAGGAATGTTGAGTTCTGTTTGAAGCAGGTTCAAAGAGCTCTGGAGTATGTAGAGGAATGGGGAGACAAGTGGGGTTTTAAAATCTCAAGCCTCTAACTATATGATTTTTGGGTTTAAAAGGAAGTTGCCTAGAGGTGGGCTGATCATGTATGGGTCTCCTCTAGAGAAAGTGAAGGTGTTTAAGTTTTTGGGAGTTTGGTTCGATGAAAGAATGACTTGGGCTGTTCACATAGAGAAAACCCTGGCAAAGTGTGAAAGAATAGTGAATGTGCTGAGAAGCTTGGCTGGGAGTGGGTGGGGGGCGGATAGGGAGACTATGTGCTTGATATATCAGGCGATGATCAGGTCAGCAATTGATTATGGCTGTTTTGTGTACGGTTCTGCTGCCAAGTAAAATCTAGGAAAGCTGGATGTGCTACAGTGCAAGGCTCTGAGAATCTGTTGCGGAGCTTTTAAGACCACCCCAACTCCGGCATTATTAGTGGAAATGGGGGAAATGCCCTTAAGCCTGAGGAGAATAAAGTTAGGGCTACAGTACTGGGCAAAATTAAGTGGGACCAGTCTGACCTTCCCAGCTAGGTGTTTGCTTTCAGGGGCAGGAGACGGGGATAAGTACAGTATAAGCCTTTTTTTACAGTGTTGATCAGTGGGCCAGGAAGTTGAGGTTACATCAGGTAAGGGTTGCGGAGCACACTCGCTGGCTGTCAGTGCCATTTTGGCTAGTTCCATTGATTTTGTTTCTTGATGGAGAAAGACAAGGGCGAGATTGTGGGAAAAATAGAGAAATTCCTTTCAGCCTCAGGGTCTCTGGAGGTTACTGATGGCTCTGTGGATCCAGAGAGTGGGAAGGCAGGATGTGGGTGGTGTGTGCCTCAGTTAGGGATCGGTAAGGGACAGAGAATCTCTGACGGCAGCTCTGTATTTGTAACAGAATTACTTGCCATTCTCTGGGCATTGTGGTGGGTGGAGGAAGTGGGACCAAGCCAGGTGATTATATGTTCTGACTCGGCTGCTGCACTAATTAATGGCTGTGAGTGCAGGTAGGTCTAGAGCTCGGCCTGATCTCATTCATGAAATATTATTAGTTTTATATAGGATTGAGAAGGCAGGCTGTTCAGTGGAGTTTTGCTGGGTTCCGGGGCATGCTGGGATTGAGGGAAATGAGACAGCTGATTCCCTTGCAAAGGAGAGCCTGAAAAAGGAAGAAGTTATAAGTATTTCAATGGGAAGTAGTCCGGGAGCCAAAGGCTGTTTTTTTGATGAACCTTGTTTCGTCGGATAAAGTTTTTTTCTCTGCTGATTCTTGTAGTTTGGGGGTACCTATTCAAAATACAGGAGGGTGCCCGGTGAGCACCCTTGAGCATTTTTAGATATTAACCCCTTAAGTGCCAAAATCCCCTTAAAAATAGGGATTTATGAGATTCCATGCAAAATCCTCAAATCAAATTTGCTTTCTCCAATGTTTATTCATAAAGGAACAACAAGGTCATGTAATGTAGCCTATTTGATTCACCTGCCCATGTGCCCCCCGCCCCCCCCGCCCCCCCCGGACCCCCAATAAAAACATGCAATTAGCAGAGGACTTTTAGTCTGATAAATCAATCCTAGGTATTGAAGCAGTGCAGGTTTGCGCAAGTCAGACCCTTCTCCCACACTCCCCTCTCTCTGGCACTGTGTGTGTGCATGCGTGTGCGCATGTGTGTGTGCGTGCATGTAGGCGTATGTGCATGTTTCACCGGCTTTGAGCCGCAGCACTTTCTGTCTCCACTCTCAATTCCTTGTACAGCTGGGGGGAGGGGTCTAGGTGCACTGTTGAAGTCCTGTGCACACATCTTGGCAGGGGAGTTTCTAGGGAGTGGCCAGGGGTGGCACTGCCCACCCCTTAAATCTAATTTGGCCACCCCAAAATCCTGAGGGTGCTGGCCAACAATACTGTCTTTCAGAGGCTGTAGCGGGCTAATCTTTAAGCTAGAGTGACGTTAGGCTAAATTTTGGCGAGGGAAAACCTTTCTACATCCTTCCCAAATGCCGCAATCAGTGCCACCCTTGCTTGAGTCTGTGCCCCACCTGGGCCACCCCACTCAAAATGGCTGGGACACTGCATCTCGGCTCAGACACATCTCGCCTCAAACAGACACACATGTCACTTATAGATGTGGGTGTGCTGCTTAAAGCATCTTGGGGGTATACACGCATTGATGAGTTTTGTTGGGGCTTTATGTTCACTGATGGCTGATAGTTGGCTCTCTGGAGTTCCGGTAAGAAATTTCCAGAAAGCAGATGACCTGATGAGAGCCTTATGGATCAGATTGTGAGTCAGACCAGAACAGCCAAACTTTGGGTTTAGGTCTTGGTGAAACCAATGATGCTGATGCTGATGTCATACATCTGGGCTGAACGTGAGGGTGACTGGCTTCTCCATCTGACCACATTCCAGAAGATGCTAACCTACTACTTTGCAGCTGGCCATGTCAATCATGTCTGGTATGGCCTCTACTATCTTCGTTCCATGGAGAAGCTTCCTCCACAAAGGAATTTTCTCCAGGGGCAGCATGTGATGTGACACATTAGTGGAATATGGAATGGCCTGTGGATCAACCAGTTCATAACTACTTTCATGAGGTACGGCCACAGTGATGGAGGGATCATTGGAATAACCATGAAGCCAGAGGCACTGAAGATCTGGGCTCTGAGCTACCACATATGCTGCAAGATTGAGTCAGACATGAAGGAGATGGAAGATGATGAGACAGATACTACAAAGGTTCATCTCTATCACAAGGAGGAGGCTAAAGCCATGGGTTAAGCAGTTGCCAAAGTCAAGGACAGGGCTGGACTTTGTCAGAAACTGGAAACCTGCCTCCATCCATTGGATCCCAACGAACATCCAGGGGAAAGCGTTGTGAACATCAAGATCACCAACACCAGTGACAGTGCCGTAATGATTGGGGAGGCAATGTTAGAAGATTTTGAGAAGACCTGGCCAGAGGGATTTTACAACACCATCTCAAACAAAGTAAAGACAATGACAACACCAAATCAATCCAAGTTGACAACTCCACAATTTATGACCTAAATGCCATCGATTCAAGGGTAATCACACTGTTGTCTAGGGAGGATGAGGACGCAATGCAAATTTGTAAATCCAAGTCCACACTGAAGAAGTCATTCCAAGTCAAAATCTCCAGGAGGAATGCCAGTGTCATTGATGGATCAGCCCTTCTTTGGACATCCACTGGCTAGCTGATAGCACCATAGCCGATTTCATCAAAAATGATAAGACACGGCTGAATTCATACCTATCAGACAGTGATGTGTGCCTCATCTTCGGCAGCTACTCTGATTACAGTACTGTATCAAGTCCATCACCCGAGATGTCACAGAGACAGGGATCAGCTAGAAACACCCATCTCTTAGCTCTTATGTGAGGAACTGACCCAGGAAGGATCAGCTTTTCCATCTACAGAGGACAAGCAAACACAGTTGGTGGTGACAGGGGAGGAGCCATGTGACAGGGGAGGAGCCATGCCCCATTGAGATCAGGTTGGAAGAAAGAAGGAGCCAATATGATCTAGGAAATCAACAGGAAGAAACTGACACATCATTGTCCAAAAGGCCCTGAGGTGTGCTGGAGAAGCCCATCAAATATCAGTGGTTTCTGATGACACAGATGTGTTCATCTTACTCCTTCACCATTACCATCAGGAAGGACTGGATGTCCCACACATCATGGAATCGCCCCACAAGGAAAGGGCAATAGTGGACATCAAGTCAACACTGGCCAAGCATTCACAAATTGTGAAGAACCTTTTACCAGCCCATGCCATATTGGGATGTGACACTGTAGCGTCTTACTATGGGTTGGGAAAAGGCTCTGGCATCAAAGTCCTCAAAACTGTACAAACTATCTGCCATTAGCAATGTGGGTGCACCGTTCCAGCAGGTCTCCGACCAAGCCACTGCCTTCATCTCAGCCTGTTCTGGTATAAATGAGAGCACAGACATGTCACACACAAGGCTACTTGTCTGGGAGGAAAAGAAAGGGAAAGGACACATGTCTGCTCCAAACTTAGCTTCTCTACCGCCAGCGAATGAAGCATTCATTGAGAATGTTAAGAGGGCCCACTTTCAAGCAATATTGAAATATCAATGTAAATCTGCCACTAGCATTGAACACAGGAATTTTGATGGAAAAAAAGACACATGCAACAGGTCACTGAGCCCAACCACTCTACCGGAAGATTGCAAACTTGTCCCAGACTACATTTTGGAGATGATTTTAACTCCAATAAGTGCAACTGTGGAGTGCCTGGTTTGCCATGCACAATGTTCTGTGCATGTTTCAGAGTAGGATGCTCAAGATCCAAATAGGCTTAACTACCATCAGCAGCAAAATGTGCCCTTCACACCTCCCAATGTGTATCATCTACTCTGAATCTCTACATGCCAATGAGCAAAGGCTCAATGGATGTTCTCATCCAGCACAACCCCTATAGTCATAAACAGTTGGTTTTGCTGGCACAGCCTAAAAGGGTTAATATTATTGAATGTGGAATGAGATACATTGTACATGACCTCCTTTATGAATAGACATTGGAGAAAACAAATTGGATGCATTTGATTTGAGTATTTTGCATGAAATCCCATAAATCCCTAATTTTCTGGAATTTTGGCAATTAAGGGGTTAATATCTGAAAATGCTCAAGGGTACTCACCGGGCACCCTCCTGTATTTTGAATAGATACCCCCAAACTACAAGAATCAGCAGAGAAAAAAACTTTATCCGACGAAGCGAGGTTCAACCCCACGGCTCCCGGACTAAAGAGTTGAGCTCAGAGAGAAGATCAAGAAAGGAGTTGAAGATGAGTGGCAGGCTGAGTGGGAAATGGGGACCAAGGGGAGGCACTATTTTTCTCTGCAGCCTCAGGTCAAAATCAACTTGGCCGGCTATGGGTCTAGGAGCGATAGGGTCAAGATATGTAGATTGAGGCTTGGCCATTGTGGATTGAATAGTACCTTAATCATTGTGGGAAAACATCCAGATGGGCGGTGTGAGTGTGGAGAGCCTGAAACTGTGAAGCATGTTTTCCTAGAATGTAGAAGGTATAGGAAAGAAAGGGAAAACTTTTATAAGAGGTTAACAGTATTAGGAGTTTCTTCTTTCTCTCTAAAATCTTTCTTTGGCCTGAAGAATAAGAACCACCAGCTGATCACAGAGGCAGTGCTGAAATTTCTGCATGAATCAGAGTTGTACCAGAGGATATAATGTTTATTTATTTTTATTTTTATGCGTATTTAATTTTTTCTCAATTGTGGGCATAGTTGAAGTATAGAACCTGAGGAGGGCAGTAATACGCCATGTAGCGTTTACACTGCCGGAAATAAGAAAGAAGAAGAACCATTGACTCAGACCTGCCGAAAGTCTCCTAAGTGGGCGTGTCCGTGGAAAACCATGGGCAAAACCCACGTGACAAAATGACAGGAAGTGAGTTGAAGTTGGGCCGTCTTGCTTCAATCCCATCGTCTTTGGTTGGGCACAATGTGCCTTTTCAATCAGGTCATTTGTGTTTCATCATAATAGTAATTTCAGATCACCTTCTCTGGCACACACACACACACACACACACACACAATGGATATTTTTGCGCCTGAACATTGTACCTCAGGAAGTCATTGTCCCCGGTGGCACCCCGGATGTCCTCCAGCAGATGCAGGCTGGCGGTGGTGGCTGCATTGATGGCAGCTATGTGGAAGGCCTGGTTTGGTTGACTCTTATCTTTGTTGATGCCACCGCGAGGGACTACCGTGCTGGTCAGGTCAGATGCTCCTCCATGGCTACATTTACCTGGCACAGTGCAGGGAGGTTAGAGAGACAGGGCTCAATGTACTTTTCTGGGATAGACTGATTTGTTTGGCACAATTATATCATGTGTTTGTCTTGTACTCCAGGGAAAGTAAAACACGTTTTTACATTCGTTTTTTCCCCTTAATTCCACCACATTTTATCCCCAATTGTATTTGGCCAATCCCCCTGCTGTCCCGGCCTTTGCTCCACCCCCTTTGCCGATCTGGGGAGAGTTGTAAATTAGCACATGCGCCCTCTGATACATGTGCAGTTGCCATCCGGTTCTTTTCACCTGACAGCGGGGAGTTTCACTGGCAGGACGTAGTGGCTGGGAGGATCACACTATTCTGAACAGGTGCCCCGACGATACCGGAAGTAAAGTTTTGTGGGCATTCCCACAGACCGACTGTATCTATGAAACAATTTTCCAATGGTCTCTACAGGAGCAACAGATAACAGAGAATGGACAATTGTCAGGATTTACCATGGCCAGGAAGCTACACAACCCGAGGGTCACTGTGAGGCCATTTACACCTGGCATTAACATGCGTTTTCTGCCATCAGATTGCAATCCGATTGTATTTTATCACTTGAAAGTACAGGTGTAAACACCCCCAAAACGCATTGAAGAAGGATTGCAATCTGATCGGCCAAACCACCTCCGGAGGTGGTCAGGGACGCATTATGACAACATTTAACACAAGTGTAAATGCAATGCGTCCTCTCAAAACGCATTCAGCAACATACGGAAATACATAATCTTCGGAAGTCGGTGACGGCGCGCACACCTGTCCTGAACGCAATTCCCTGGCAGCACCGCACCGGTGTGTGCCCTCATCTCGGAGGTTTTGCCACGGCTGTAACCACCTGTGTTGCGTTCAGGTAACATCCTAAATTACACTATTATACAATTGAGAGCATAATTTCTCTTTTATATCAACACTTCTCCTTTGGAAAAGGAGTGGAAAATGAAAGGAAAATGAGGGAGAAAGGGTTCGAACCCTTTCCCCCTCATTTTCCTTTCATATAAAATATAAATTATGCTCTCAATTGTATAACATTGTAATTTAGGATGTTACCTGAACGCAACACAGGTGGTTACAGCCAATGACATGCACGGAAAACGTATGTAGGCTATGTGTGTGTGTCACGGACCCAGTGTCTCCCAGCTCCATGGGAGAAGAACCTACAGAGAAAACTGCTATATCGACACGTCTGAAAAACTACCTCATGAGAGCGCAAAAGCTTTTTGCAATATTTGGGAGGTTTTTCGAAATTTACGTGTTTGCATTACCCGATTTTTATTGCGATATTTAGTAATGGAAACACGGCTTACAGACAGGCCAAGGACAAGAACAAGAAAAGTGGCAGGGGCAGAGCAACGTGTCCTTTTTATAAAGAAATAGATGCAGTGCTGCGTGATCGGCCATCGTTTTGTCCAGGTGAAGGGGACATTCACTGTGCATTTGAGCTTAACAATAACCTCTATTTCCCTGTGCATGTATGCAAACATGCATGCACACGTTCAGGGAGCGCGCGCGTGATGACGTTCGAGCTGGAGAGCAATCGGATTGCAATCTGTTCACCCAAAACGCATGTTAGTGCCAGGTGTAAATGGAATCAGGCTGAAGTGATAAAATACAATCTGATTGCAATCTGATGGCAGAAAACGCATGTTAATGCCAGGTGTAAATGGCCTCTGTGAATGTCAGATGAGAGTGATATGATCCGTTTTATTTTATGGTTCAGTGTAACTGGATTACCACCAGGGCATAAGGCACACCACCGGCCCACAAACCTGCTTGTCCCTTGGTCCCCTTGTGTGATAATCCATGCATGCTCATTGTGATTGTGGAGGAATGTGTTTTCAGAATTCCGTATCCTATAGTGTTATGTACAGTATTGCTACCTTTAGGTTTGGCATTGGAGAAGCTTCCCTTGTAGCCTGAAATTAGTTTATATTGTTATGTACAGTATTGATACCTTTAGGTTTGGCATTGGAGAAGATTCCCATGTAGCCTGAAGTGAGTTTCTTCTCCCTCAGAATGTTGGGAAGGATCGGGTTGGGGCATGTCCCACTGGCACAGTCACTGCAGGTGGCAGTATCAATATCTACAACAAAGATATTGATACTGAGACAAACCAGTTTCAGATCATCATGTTTTCTGTTCAGCAGAACCATTTTATAGCCTTCAGAAAGCCACACAGGTCTCCTATCATCATCATCATCATCATCATCATCATCATCATCATCATAACTAAAAGGGAGCAAGTGGGCTCTGTGATTTTTGTCCCGGAAGTGATGTCACTCAATGGGAAGTGATCAGTCACTTGAGCAATTGTGCATTGTGACATCACTGATTATGTCAGGCATTGTGACATCATCAGTGATGTCATAAGAGCAATAATGTCATCAGTGATGCAAAGTTGTTACATCATCATTGATGCAGGAGAGCCCGCACAGCGGTCGAGCTGCAGGGTGGGCGAGGCCGCGGACGAGCTGCGTATGCAAGCTGCAGGGCCAGCTTGGCGAACTGCAGGGCGGGCGAGGCCGCGCAGCGAGCCTAGGAATTTAGTGTGCGTAGTGCGCGAGATGCCTATAAAGAGAAAAACACACATGTGCACACACTCTGCTCTTTGATCCTCAGATATGCTCCATAGGTGGAGTTTTACCCCACCCATAATAATGGGTACATAATAATTATCTACTTTGTTGCAACAATTTGACACAAACCCCCACACCCATTGATATGCTCTTTAGATAGCCTGTCAAACAAACACCAAGTAAAAGCTTCTCTTCAAGCTTATTCTTATATTATTCACCTTATTCTTTGCCCATACAAGGACGCTTCTGCATGACGTCATTTCGTAATCGTCTTTCCGGTTTTAAACACGGAAGTAGAGTACGCCTACCGCAGTCATTTAGACTTGCCAAAAAGCTGTTTTCAAGCTAAAAAAAACCCCCAAACTGTTTTAAAGTTTTAATATTTGTCGGGTGAGAACGTAACATATATGTGACCAGTTTATCAGAATAACGCCTATTGGAAATCCTTAACGAGCAGCGAGGACCGGGAGCGCTGATGTGCTGACACCGGTCGGACTAGCTACAGTATCTGTCAAACCCTACTGTTACTGGCAGTGAGAAAACACTGTCGACGTTCTTTTGTAACTAACGTTAAATGCCGACCGGGTACAGCCATCGGCTCCTCGCAGCAGTAACGTTATGAACATGTAACTGAAGTTGGCCGCAGTGTAGCTTAATTCTGAATGTTGCCAAACTTCATTCATACTGACGTTTTATTTTGAAAATGGCCGCCAACTAGCGCTGAACCGGAAGAACAAATACGTTGCCTTGAACGCGGAAGAGAGAAAAAGTGGGCGTGGTGAATAAGGTGAATAGGGCAACAAGGCAAACATGAGATAGAAACAGCCGATACATAGACCACTCTCTCTCTCACTCACTCACTCACACACACATGCACGCACCCATACACACACACACACACATACACACACACACACACACACACACACACACACACACACACACACACACACACCTGCCAAGTTTTCCAGAGGAAGGTCTGGGCGTATGAGGTTGATGTATGGCTCTGTGTTTCCCAGCTCCACCCAGTTACTGTGGCTGTAGAAGTCCTGATACACACACATACAAAGAGTTTTTCATTTCTCACTTGGTAACCTTTAAGGCAGCTGGATTCGCGCGAGATCACAATCACATCACAAATCCATCTTTCCACACTTGACGTTTGAATCCGAACAGAGACAGCTACAGCGGGTTTAGATGTGACGACAGTGAGAAGCGAGCCCAATGCCCATGATAGACAAGATGGACCGATGGCTCATCCAATCACCTGCCAAGTAGCTTTTTGACAAGTGCCTACCCCTTTCAAAGGTTTGCCGAGCGCGTCCACAGATAGTTCTGTGAAAACAACCCATTTGGCAGTGTCGGGTTATAATTTATACACCCGGAAAAGTGAATCTAGAACATTTTCTGCCTTGTCCTTCCCATTCCTCTCAGGCACGTCCCTGTCACAACCAATCCCCCCATTATTTTTTTTATCTTTGTTTCTTATTCTATTTCTTCACCCACATCTGCCCGTCTCACCTGTAGGGTATGCAGGACTCTGCCCAGTGTTTCCCTAGCGGCCTGGAAGTTCTCATTGCGAACGTTAGCCTTGATGCTGACCACACCGTTTGTGATCAGGTGCCGCCCCTCCAGGAAGGCCTCAGAGTTGAAGTGGTGTTTAGCACTGAAATAAATTATGCCGTTTATTTCGACAGTTGATTCATTGGTCTATGGTCAATCACACACACACACACACACACACACACACACACACACACACACACACACACACACACACACACACACACACAAAGAGGCATTGTGACCATTGAGATATAATATGAATGGAGAGAGCGTTCCTATCTCTTCCCTGTATGTTTTATTGAAGCCAAAATCCGGTCAGATCACTGAACCAGAGTCTGCGCAGTAGCGCCCTTGATTGAGAACCTGTGAGAGCTCCACGCCCCTCTGAACTTTCTTATGTAGAGCTGCTGTTTCTAGAATGCGCACAGTGCGTTGTGTATTTATACACATTCTAGCTCTGTAAATATAACACTTTAAGTAATATTTTTTGTCTCGCCAAAAGTAACCAGGAAGAGTCCCACTATGAGATCAGTTTATCAAAATGACGCCTGTACGAAAATCTGATTTTGGTTGTCGGAGATTTCAGACCTCCGGGCTGCTGCTGACTGCTCTCAGCCCGGGCCGCTGGGGGGATTGCTGTGTTGACTAAGCTAAGAGGAGCCAGGGCTGCTTGGCTCTCACTCAGCCTCTCACCGGGGGAAATTATCGGATGAACAGCTCTGTGTTGATTAGCCTAATGTTTCCGTGGCATTTTGATTAACTTTATGATTACATTTCTTTTGGCGCAAATGTTGGTTTAACAAATTTAACCATGAGGCTACGTTGTTGTACCCCCCCGGTACAGTGTGGGCAGCCCAACCTAACGTTAGCCCAGTGAGTGCGTGAGCCAGGCTGCCTGGTCTATTGCCTGGTATATCGTTACTAAGAGAGGAGCTTGTGAAGAACGAACATCCCCACAGTCAAAGCATTTCCCCCAGATATGCATATAAAAACGTTTGTTGCTTTAATAGCCTACAAAAAATAAAACGTCTGTTTGTATGTCATGCTAACCCGTTAGCGATGAGCTAATGGTGCTTGTGTACTACTAGGCCTCGTCCCATCTTATACCCGGGACCAGGCACGTGCACACATAGACATGAAAGGGGGCTTGAGCCCCTGCCTTTTTTTCCAGTCTGTAAAAAGTGCCCTTTTTTTTTTTTTTTTTTTTTTTTTATTATTATAATACATTTTTCATTTTCATTCCAACAACACATGAACAAAACAAACAGCTCAGACACATGAAAAAATAAAATAAAAAGTGGCCTTTCCTGACCATGAATGCATTTCTAATGATGCTTTGTATGGAAATTGCCCTTTCCATGCCATCACTGAAGGCAGCATTCAAAGAGAAATGCCTTTTCCGAGCTCTCTTGGCCTTGAATGCACCATTTGTAATAGGCCTCTGCATGGAGCAGTGTTTTTCTAAACCGCCCCTGAAGGCACCAACCCAAAAACGCACGTGGCCCATCCCCACCCACTCCAGCAGTGAGCACTCCACTCAGCCAGAGCAACCATGCAGACGGACAGCAGCAGCACAGGCGCACACAGTCTGACAGATATATCAGTCAGTCAACGTGAATCAGGTATGTATGTTTGTCAAAGTCTCATCTTAAAATGAGATATTCCTCTAAATCTGGTTAAAATCGGAATATTTAAAATGAGTTATACCCCTAAATTGGCCTTCAAATTGCCTCAAATTTCCCTGTAGTGCCCTTTTATGAATTTGCGCCCCTGCCCCTCTAATGTTCTCTGCACGGCCCTGCCCGGGACGGGAGTCAACGTTATGAAACACATTTCCTGTCAGTTGGACAACCTGGTCAGTTCTGAAAACATGTGTCTATTATTGTGTTATTCCAGCTATCGTTATCGGTTGTTAAGTTATAGTAATATGAAAAACAGCTGACTAGCGCAAGCAATGCTAGCCTGCATGTTAAAACCATTGTGTAGCCTACCTATAAAGTAGCTGGAGTAACTCATAAAACACATATTTTCTGAACTTACTTCAGTCCCCAACCAACGTTAATTCCTCGCGCACAAAACATTTGTTTTCATTCCTCAAAACAATGTTCTTTTTATTGGGGTCCATTGATGTCTGGTAGCCAGCACAGCCAACCATGAGCCACCCGACTTCCAGGGAGCGTTAGATAACATGAAGCCGTGTGTGTTGTCTACAGTGTTGGGCAAGTTACTTTTAATTAGTAACTTAGTTACAGTTACTAGTTACTGCTCTGAAAAGTAACTCAGTTACTTTAAGTTACTCGTTACTTTCCAGGTAACTTAGTTACTATGAAAAGTAACTTTTGAGTTACTTTTTTTTTTAACTCTCAATTCTCTTATTAATGCACACACATTATTTTGGGGTTGCTGTAGCACAGTGTGGGACAAGACAACATTGAGGCATATTTATTATTGCCTTCAAAAAGTAGCCAGTACACTTTTGGCACTGTATAATTAACAACTGTATCAGTAGTCTATAATATCCTGGCTGAACAACATAAACAGTGTGGTTACCGTTTGTAAAAGCGGAGTGACAGTGAGCAGCAGAGCCCAGCGCTGCCTGCAGATAGGGAGAGAGCAGAGCCTCAAAGCAGCCGCTCGTCGCGGCTGCCTTTAATAGCAGTTCATCTCCAAAAGGCAGCAGACTTGCAGGCATTTTTTCCCCATTTCATGACCAAACAACGTGAAACACACCGTGAACACCCTCCAACGCGAGGGGAATCTGTGAGTGAGAGACGAGTGCTGTGCTTGCCTGGGTGCAGCAGGGCACTGGTGACAGACAGCCTGAGAGAAGCGAGGAGGAGAGGGCTCCATGCTGCTGACTCGCCGAGCGGTGTGAAGTGAACACCGCTACCGTACACAACACAGCTCGCGCAAAATGACCCGTTTCACTATCAGAATTTGGTCCAGTAACATTAGAAAGTATAGAAGTGCCGCACGATTAGCCTACTTCCTCATCAGACCGCCGTCAGACTCGCATTTTCCTCTCTACCCTCGCTGCTGTAGGTCCCGCACAGAATCGTGGAGTAACGAGTAACGAGCCTGTTTAAACCGCAATAATTGTAAGTACGTTACGTTACTGATGAAGTAATTCGTTACAGTACTCGTTACCGCAAAAAGTAACTTAGTTACTGTAACGCGTTACTTAATAACGCCCAACACTGGTTGTCTATGACGATAGATCTATAATGTGCAGAGCCTGTCCAGCCAATGACGGCTTGAGACTGGCTGCCACAGCTGTCAATCATCCATTTTTATCCCTTTTTATATGTCAAATAACTACTTAAAAACAAACTGATCAGAAAAATGACCACTTGCACAGGCATTAGCATGATCTAAAATGATATCATCTAAAATGATACAAACCACCTTTGGAAAAAAATGATCTATTTCGGTTTAGATTTTCCCATCCACTAACATGGGGAGGCAGGCCTTGTGACCTAATACTGGATTCAGCCGTCAGGGCGGCGATCTAACATGTACATTCACTAAACGGGAGCTGAAATGGCGTCCATCTTTATATAGGTCGATGATTGTGACAAGACTGAGCAGTTTGCGGGTTTGAGGCTACCCAACCTGAAAAGCAAAGTTGGGGAAGTACATTCCTGTAGACGGGGGAAGAGGGGGGACTCTCTGAATGGTTTCAAAAACCTTTAAAAAAAAATCTTGTTGAGTAAGCTAGAGGAATATGCTGAAATGATTTTCGAACTTATGTTGGTTCAATCATATCTCCTGTTCTTTTTATTTTTGACTTCTGTTTTGTTTATGTTATATGTTATTGTTTGTCCTGTTTTTATAAGACCAGGGACCATGTTGGAAATAAGCAAACACACATTGATGCTCGGGATTACACTTTGACACAACTTTGAATTTTATGTTTTGATTAGTACAGTGTCTTTTTAGATCAGTTGATGTCTGCGCAATAGGCCAGCTGCATTTCAATCAGGAGAGACTAGAGACCAAAGAATGAATAAAGTGATATTTATTACAATAAAGTGAATGATGCATTACAGAAAGAATGATGAGAATAAAGTATTGTTATTAGTCTTTGGCGGTTAGACACCGCAGGGAGATCTTGAGAGAGCTGCACCAGCCCAGATCAGCATCCAGATATATCCCCCTGCAGTGTCTAGATACTGGTGGTGCTGGTGATCTCCTTCTGAGACTCATCATGATGACTCTTCCGACTGAAGAGTCGGATAGGTCTGCGATGCCCGGGAGGAGAAGGGGAGGAGGAGGGTGCGAGCCTGACAGCAGCGGTGTTTGAGAGGCTGAATGAGACAGAAACAAGCATATTTAAGGAACCCGCCTCCAAGCAATTGGCTTACGACAGGGTTGAGAAGCAATGTGATAGGCTTACACTGGAGGTGTGTGGGGTGAGAGGTGATGAGAGCAGTGATGTGACACTATGCTATTGGTTAACAGAGACTGGGCGGCAACCAGCTGATTGTTCATTGAAACCCGGAAATTGACAGCTTATTATGATCTTGTGAGTAGATTGAAGAGTGGAGATATAAAGTGAATTAAGGAAGTGTAAATGGATATTATAGTCTTCCTGGCTTGAACTTACGTTAAGAACTACATTTCAATCAGGAAAGACTAGAGACCAAAGAATGAATAAAGTGATATTTATTACAATAAAGTGAATGATGCATTACAGAAAGAATGATGAGAATAAAGTATTGTTATTAGTCTTTGGTGGTTAGACACCGCAGGGAGATCTTGAGAGAGCTGCACCAGCCCAGATCAGCATCCAGATATATCCCCAAAAGAGGTGCAGCTCGGATCAGCATCCAGATATATCCCCAAAAGATAGGTGCAAGCCCAGAAAACACAGCACTATGAATTTCCCAAATGAAAATGCACTTACCAGTAAGAGACGAACAGGCAGTAATATCTTACCAGGAAGGCGTGATCACTGAGGGATTAAACATAATTAAGCATGGCAGAACATATGTAATTGATTAGAGGCAGCTGAATTCCATGAATGAAAACAAGAGCACCCTGAAATTAGCATTAGGAGCTTAACCAGTAATGCTAGTCGGTCAGAACTGACCTGCATGATTAAAGTCAGCAATGACCCAGGTCAGTAACCACTTGCATGATGCTCATAGCCAGTAATGGCTTAAAAGTCAGCAAAGCCCTGCACTAGTATGGCCAGCACTGGCTTAAAGGGCTGCAGTGGATAAAGTCAGCAAGGACTTACATAATTAAGGTCAGCTATGACAAGCATGCATGAACATGTCAGCCTTGACATGGGGTCAGCACTGACCAGCATAATAGAGCTTTTTCAGCTGTGGATGAAAGTCAGCATTGACATGCACTGATAACATTACAGCTATGTGGCTATGAACTTAGGATGAAAGGACAGCAAGACCTGCAGTTAGCATGGTGATTATCACAGCCAAATAAATATCCCCAAAATTTGTTACTATAAAAATTGACAGCAGCAGCTTTTTTATTTTTTATTAATCATTAGTATCTATATTTATTATTTAAATAAAGGAATTGCATAGCGGAAGAAGCTGACACAGACTAGATTATATATAGACCACCAACCACCAGTCATATGCAATGCTTACCGAAGCTTTTAAGGCTTTAGAGATCTTTGAGCATTGATGATAGCCATTGCATCAGGACGCACGTAGGAGGCATATGCAGAAGATGACCAACGGCCCATCTGTTGAAGGGATGCTGTTGAAATGCCCTGTAAGGCAGCAGACGTTGCTGCACCGATCCGAAACGAATTGCCCTGAGTATTGCTTTGGGGGTATGTTACATCTAAGGAGAATCTGCTGTAAATGATGGCTAAACCAGTATTTGGACATGGGATTGTTATCTGGGGTTAAAAACAGAGGGACGTGAGGGTCGGAAAAAGGCCTAAACTTCAGAAATTTGCACATGGATTTAAAAGGACAAAATCGGGAATCTATGCGACCAATAATTATGGCACAAGCGCCACCCGTTTTGGAATGCTTCAGTGTGAGACTGAAGAAGCCTGGATGAAAAGTTATGTCTGACATAGCAGCATCTTTGGTTAGATCAAATTTGTTTGAAGAAGTGGTGAATTCACCGACCATTAAAAACCCATAAAAAGCTAAAAGGAAGGAACACTCCAAAAGAGCGTCGACATAGGGAGAGATATAACCATCTCTCAGAACCCATAACATTTTATGCAAAATGGATAGAGTAATAGGGAGCCTATTATCACTATATGGCGGGGGAACTTTTTGCAATACCTTTAAAAATCAATTTAATAGTGGGATTGGCAAACAGGCTAGGAAAAGATGGATCAATACATTTAACATTAAACTGGATGCCAGCCTCCCTTTGCTGGACCTCCCCTATTTCAGGACCCTGGTTACGGCCCTGGTTGTGCCAGCACATATTCTTGCAAGATCACCTCTCTAAAATGTCCGACTATAGTCAGACTTGGTTATACATATCCAGCATCAATAGAACATTAAATATATCCGATTTATTTTACCTATGATAATTCGGGACCACACATGAAAAAATACAGTCGGGAGAGAGGAGAGGCGCTTGTGACTCGGCTCAGGTTCAGCGTGGAATAGGCGTGCGGTGTGATCGCAAAAGCGTGTAATAGGTTCACGCCCAGCTCAAGGTCTGCAGGCATAGGCGTGGGTTGAGGCAAGGCAAGGCGTAGGTTCTCTGTGTGAACTAAACGTAAAACCTGGCTGATTCCAGATAAGCCTCCAAAGAATGTGATCTCAGTACAGGGCTAATGCCTCTAGAGGGGGTACTGCTACAGGCATTGGGCTGGCTTCTGGGCAGCGAGTCCTGAACACCTGGAAATTAAACCGGGATAGAGAATCAGCAATAGAATTTTCATGACCAGGCACATGACTAGCAGAAATGATGAAATTGTGTTTGACAGACAACCACGTGATGCAGCGCATGAACGGCATAATTTGGGAACATGATGAGCGGCCTTTATTAATTATGCTTACGACCGCTTCATTGTCGCACTGTAGAGAAATGCGTTTGCGACACCACAACTTTCCCCACACATGACACGCTACAGCTACAGGATAAATCTCAAACAGGGCAGAAGATTGGGTGACTTGGGGAAAATCAACAGGCCATTTGCAGGAAAACCACTGCTCTTGAAAATACCCTCCAAAACCCGCAGAGGGCGCAGCGTCTGTAAAAAACATTAGAGAGTCAGAGGAATAAATCAAGTCGTCATAGAAAAACGTCACGCCATTCCAATGCTCCAACAGGCGAGACCAAAAGCGCAGGTCGGAGCGACAACCTTCGTCCAAAACAATATCGTCATGCAAATTATGCACAGACGAAGCCAAGGCCAGCAATCTAGAAATGAACGAGTGCCCCTGGGGAATAACACGAATAGCAAAATTTAAATGGCCTAGGAGCGAGAGCATTTGCTGCTTGGTTATGGACTGGGCAGCTGTGAAAGATTGAATAATTTCACGAATACGCACAAGTTTCTCCTCTGGAAGAGAGGCTTTCATTTCCACTGAATCCAGAGTAATGCCCAGAAACTCGAGGCGAGTGGCTGGACCAATGGTCTTTTCGGCAGAGAGAGGAACGCCCAGATAGTTGAACAGGTGTTTCAACTTGTCTAATGAAGAGCCAGTGTTATCGTACGGAGGGTCTATTAACAAAAAATCATCAAGCAAGTGGAGCAGGGAGGGAACACGGACCCTGTTTAGAAGGATCCAGCAAAGAGCTTCGGAGATCTGATTGAATATAAATGGCCTACTTCTACAGCCGAATGTGAGGCGCGTGGCAAAATACAGATTGGACTCCCACTTTACACCGAAATAATGCCACTGTGAGCAGGGCCGATTTTACACTTCATGGGCCCCTGGGCTATTCATCTCTGCAGGGCCCCCCCCCCCTCAAGCGGAAGGGGGGGCTTCGGCGGCGCCCAACGGGCGCCGTCGAAAAAAAAATTTAGTGTTTTTTTTTAACCTTTTTTAGCCGTATTTAAAGGAATATCTCATTTTAAATCAACATTAGGATTATACTGTTGTGATGTCATTATTCAGTACCTTTTCTAAGCCCTAGGCCCTAAGCACGATAAATTCGGGAGCCCTCTCATAGGGTTCCATGTCGTTGTTCCGACCTCTCGCTGTTCCGACCTCCCCTCTCCCAGCCCCCATGCCTAAACCTAACCTCCCCCAGACCCTAACCCAAAACCTAACCTCTCCCACCCCCACGCCTAAACCTAACCTCCCCCAGACCCTAACCCAAAACCTAACCTCTTCCACCCCCCACGCCTAAACCTAAGGTCGGCATTGCGAGTGGTCGGCATAGCGGGTGGGCACCCTCTTACAGTGGATGTTATTACTCTGCAAAAAAATTTGAATGGCGTCAGTAAAAAAAACATTTTTTGCGAAGACCCTGGACAGGGGGCCCAAAAAAACCCCATCAAGGGTCCCCCCAAAAAAAAAAAAAAAAAAAAAAATTTTTTTTTTTTTTTTTTTTTTTTTTTTTTGGGCCCCTTGATGTCCCGGGCCCGGGCTTCAGCCCGGGTAAGCCCGTTGGTAAAATCGGCCCTGACTGTGAGGGATGAATTGGCATAATCTTGAAGGCGTCTGTAATATCAGCTTTGGACAGCCATGCGCCTTGGCCAGCTAACTTAATTAGCTTGATGTCATTGTCAACAGTGGAGTAATGCAGAGAAAAAGGTTGAGGAGGAATTCAGCTATTTACACTTGGAATGGGCCCGGAGTGAGGAGCGGAGAGATCATACACCAGCCTTTATTTAAATAGCCTTTATCGAGCTCTTTTTGAAGAAGCTGAGAAACAATTGCTGGCTCTTTCAGCGCCGACTGAAGATTTTTACAAACGAATGAGGAGGCCAGTGATGAGACAACCCCTACCCGAAACCCTTGTGACAGACCGGTGAGCAAGTTATCAACAAAGACACAATCAGGATGGAACGACAGTTCGGATGCTAATGCTGGAATGTTTATTGGAGTTGATGGGATGTTTTTTCAATATCTCTTGAAACCACGACGATTCTGCAGGGGGCGGAACCGACGTGGACACGCATACCTCGGGTGAGCGTCTTTGCAATTGCTGCAAATATGGAGGAAAATGCAATTTGGGTAAGAACAAACATTTTCTTTGAAATTATTGCAGATGGGTTGGTTGTTATAGATTTGCACCTTGCGCCCGCGACTGTCAAATTTCTCTTGGTCAGATTCAGGGTTGAATTTGGGAGGAGGTGAAGCCACACACTCTTTAGGGCGGAAAGGCACGGTGGAGCACAAAGCAGCCGAGTGGCCCATGTTGCCACAGGTGAAACATGAGAGTGCTTGAGAGCCCCCCACCAGCATGATCAGAAGTTCTGTATCCAGGATAGACCAGTCCAAACGAGCGTTGGTTTGAGAAATGTAGAGTGCCGCTTTATTTGCAAAAGCTTTATGGTACTGGTAGAAAATGTTTTTGCCATATCTTAAATTAAGATCCGCGATCAGAGCCAAATATGTATCCAGCTCTTGCCTGCGCTCAGGTACACTGAACAAATGATATCTCTGAACAAGCCATATGCCACGACAAATTCTCCGATTGACATGTCCCTGACCAGGCTGGGATCGGCAGCTTTAAATATGGCAGTAAAGTTATCGCTTGATGACGATCACACTCAGGGGATGGCAAGATCAGGCTGATTAGATTAATATTTTTCCCCTGCAAGATTTTAGTCCGAAGGCGAGGAGAAATAACAGTACCAGAGGGGATATATGGCCTACCTAGCGATGACGGGGCTGCGACAGCTGAGGCCAGAGTGAACGGGGCTGCAGGGGCACTTGCAATAGGCATACATGCTGGGTTGAAAGGAATCACAGGAATCTGGGACGGCAAAAATTGAGCGACAGGAACAGAGGAAGAGGTTGATGCCTGCGCGTTTTCCAGCTGCAGGAGGCGAGCGTCCACTGACTGCATAGTATTAGACAGGGACTGTAAAGCGGCTGCGAAAGCGGCATTATCTGTCTGCACAGGGGGCACAAAGACAGGCTTCTTTTTAGCTTGCTGAGTGTGATTTGTTTTTTGCGAGTGTTTGCGGTGAGGTAGAGACTGGGCTGAAGGCTGGGTTGCAGGAGGCGGAGGCGGGATAGCAAAGCCGGGAGGCTCGGTGCGGGCAGGAGACTCAAATACTTCCGCCGCTACATCCTGAAGCTGACTGAGGTGTAACCCCGGAGCTGGTATAACGCCATGCTGATTTAGCAGATCCACGACCTCGGCCGCTGAATATCCCTGCCGGGCAGCAAGGCGGGCGCTACGGCGCTGGGAACCAGAACCCGCAGTGTCACCATCATACAGTTCATCCGAATCGGACATGGTGCTTAGACCCGTGAACCCGAAAAAAACAGCAACAAAATCACACAAATGTAGTTCGCCATACAACCTGATCAGCACAGTTTCTGAAGTAGCAAAAGCAAAGCAGCAAATGACAGCAGAGTGATCGTTTGACTGCGAGCCTGACAGCAGCGGTGTTTGAGAGGCTGAATTAGACAGAAACAAGCATATTTAAGGAACCCGCCTCCAAGCAATTGGCTTACGACAGGGTTGAGAAGCAATGTGATAGGCTTACACTGGAGGTGTGTGGGGTGAGAGGTGATGAGAGCAGTGATGTGACACTATGCTATTGGTTAACAGAGACTGGGCGGCAACCAGCTGATTGTTCATTGAAACCCGGAAATTGACAGCTTATTATGATCTTGTGAGTAGATTGAAGAGTGGAGATATAAAGTGAATTAAGGAAGTGTAAATGGATATTATAGTCTTCCTGGCTTGAACTTACGTTAAGAACTACATAACTAGCTGACCAAACTATTGTTGTTTTTCTATCCTATTTTGTTTCGGTTTTTACTATGTTTTTCTGTGATTTAACTGTATTGCAATGCATTTACTATTTCTTATAATTTTAATATGGTATTTTACTACTGCACTTTACTGTATTGCAATGCATTTACTATTTCTTATCATTTTAATATGGTATTTTACTACTGCACTTTACTGTATTGCAATGCATTTACTATTTCTTATCATTTGAATATGTTATTTTACTACTGCACTTTACTGTCTAAGTTTACAATTGCTTGTAACGTAATGTGTATTGTGTTTGGACCCCAGGAAGACTAGCGGTCGTTTCGGCGGCGGCTAATGGGGATATTTAAATAAATAAATAAATAAATAAGCGTTTGACCTTTTGCATGTATATCCCTTGGATGTTAGTGTTCTTTGTCCACAATAAAATCAATCAATCAATCAATCAATCAATCAATCAATCAATCAATCAATCAATCAGTGATGTCATGGTGCACACACACACACACACACACACACACACACACAGATGATGTGTATGTATATTTTAACCATCCATCGAGTCATAATTATGTTCTATGCTAGACTCTTGTTACTGTTCAGTTCTGTTGTCACCATTCTCCCACCTGTTGATAAAGTCTCTGTCAACCAGTCCATTCTCGGCGTAGATCTCTTGCAGCGCTGAGCGGAACTTGGCAGCCGACACCAATCCGGTTGCTGTGAAACCAAGACAAGCCTGGACCAGCTCCTCTGCAGAGTTACCCTGAGGAGATGACCAAAATGATAACATTCTCAGAGATCCTTTTTTGATTTGTTTGAGAAGAGGGTTTACTCTGAACAGATTCGAGAACTGAACTGAAGTGAACAAACTGATATCTAGCTTTTGTTGTCTATTGTTGAATCCACGATGGTTTTAACCAGGTTAGACACAGGTATGAATGAGTGTGTATCTGTGTGCATTTCTTGTTGTGTGTGTGTGTGTGTGTGTGTGTGTGTGTGTGTGTGTGTGTGTGTGTATTTGTTGTGTTTACATTTGTGCAGTGTACGGCTGTGTGCTTCCTGCCTACCGTGGGATTGAACTCATGACCAGAGGCTTCAGCCACCGCCCAACACGTCTCCTTCACTTTCTGTAATAGAGCCTCTCTTGTAATGCTGACATGAGACATGTCTGACATGCCCCCGTTGGGGGCAAAGGCCACGGTGGGGCCTGACAGAGCCAAGGCCAGCAGGGCGACCCCCAGCACTGGTGACATGATCAGTCTGGCCAGCAGGGCGACCCCCAGCACTGGTGACATGATCAGTCTGCAAAAAGTTGAGAGAAAGAAAGAAACAAGTATCTCAAGTATGAAGTGATTTTTAGGTATATCTCAGGCGGGGACGTATTTTCAGCAGGGGGTGCTGCTGCGGGCTTCCTTGGAAATGTGCGCTTGTGACAGCGTACGTCGTGCGCGTGCACGTAGCGGCACGGGATTAAAACTTGCGTGGAAAGAATATTACAGCACTATAATGGCTCTAAAGAAATCTTGGTCAGCAATGCATCTTTGCAACAACCACCATTTTTTATACACTGTAGCCTACAAAACCCCTCATTTGACATGATCTGACCATTACACCTAGGCAGTGTTGGGGGTAACTCATTACAAAAGTAACATATTACATGTAATATATTACTTTTAGCAGTAACTCAGTAATATAACTTATTACTTATAGGATTTCAGTAATATTATACCAGTTACTTTGTCAAGTAACTTAAGTTACAAATTGAGTGACAAAAAAAATAAAAAAAATAACATATTTAAATGAAGATACAATCATTTCCTAATCAAACTTTTTTTTTAATGCAAATAACCACTATAGATGACAATAATAAAGGAAGAGAATAACATTTAGAATTTTGGATTGTTTACACTGACTTCAAGAGGGCGGCAATGTCATTCTACTGCTGCTGGCGTTTTGGTGAAAGTAATGCAAAAGTAGTGTAATAAGTAATGAGTTACTCTACACAGACAGTAATATTGTAAAGTAACTTATTACTTTCAAATGAAAGTAACTAGTAATATGTAGTATATTACATTCTGAAAGTAACTGCACCTAGGCCACAGCAAATGCTGACATGCTCAGAATTTAATTGCCCAATATTTCTGAGTGATTCACTTTTGCGAGCTCCTCCTAGACCATTTGGCCAAATCACACAAAACTTTTTCTGGGTCATCTATGGACTACCCCGACCTAAAGTTATTAAAGGATTTTGGATATGTGAAACCGTTTTGAAATGATAAATCTTGAAACTTTTAATGAAACACACGCCAACACTAAATTGCCCACAACTCATTAACCGGTCAATTACAACTACTGCTGCTACTACTGCTACCACTTCCACTACTACCAACACTACTACTACTACTACTACTACTACTTCTGCTACTATTACTACTACTACTACTACTACTACTACTACTGTAAGTTGGAATGTAGCATTTTGGGTGGGGTTAAGACTTGACACCCACGTTTTTATAAAAACAAGTTTATGCCATAATAAGGTTACATCCGTGCCTTGTCATTGCTGTGGAAGGATGGTGTAGGGGTAGAGTAGCAGACACCAAAGCTGGAGGTCCTGGGTTCAAACCATGGCCAGGTAACTGTTTTATTTTTTGAAAATGTAGAATAAAGGTTAATCTGGATATAATTATGTATAACGCTGCTGAATACACACTGTGTACATAGCAGAATAACTGAATATGCCTATTCATGGTAACGTCATATTTCGACGTCATCTTGACATTCCTTTGTAGATGTCTAAATGATCCCCAAATAGGCTGTGATTTGGCCTAGTCCTGGACGTCACTGAAAGATGATATCAGAACATCATCATGATGTAATTGTGTTTGCTGGGAGCCTTCTTTCAGATATATGAGAGGAAAAACATTCCAATACATTATTGTGTCTTCAGATGTGAAAGGTCCAAAAAGAGAATTCAATCTGAATTATCCTTGTCACTCATGTGTCCATTGTAACAGCACAACCCACACCAATTAGTTCAAACACCTCCATTCAGGGCAGACTTTTAATGTAAAGTGGTGCATTATGTGTGTAATACAGAAATGTCCTTGATGGTAAATGGACTGCATGACAAGCTGCCATGCAGGGTGCTGGCTATAGTCACCAAAAGCAATTTCAGGGATAAAACCATCAACCTTCTGTAGTGGACGCCACTACGCCCTATGGTTTGATGTGTGTGTGGGAAAGACTCAATGACAACTGAAAATTCTGATTTCAGAACACAAAATCTCCATCATGAGACAAGAACTAACCTCTCCTGTTGCAAAACACGTTCTTGAACACAGCCACGCAATCTCCAGCTAACATTTCCAAGATATTGAAAAAGTTCATGAGACACCGCAAAATAAGGAGGCAACATGTTGAGTTTTAATTATTGTTACTGACTTACCTGTCTGAAGTTGAAAATTGTTAATTCCACATGGGGTTTGAACTTTGAGCCACAATAGTCTTTAGTTAGCATAAGTCATGAGCTTTACCAAGTGAGCTATCCAGACAGTTGTATTTAACTTTGTAGACCATATTATATGTATCTGCAGAGCCAGAGAAGTACTTGTAGTATTGACAGTATGTTGTACCCAAATACCACTTTCTGTCCAGATACTTAAAGGGATATTGTACACAAAAACTGCTTTCTGTTCAAGTATTACTTCAAGTCACAAGTACTTATGGTTTTAAAGGTTATTCAACCCAAATACTACTGTCTGATCAAGTACTATAATTTTAAAGGTATATTCTGATGTGTATTTCTGTCCAGACTAATGAGGTGAACAAGAAAATGGAGATTGGCAGAAGTCTTGAGGTCTCTAAGGTTGAAAAATGTTGATCCCTAGGTAAGGTTTGAACAGTGGGCCCCAAAATCTTCAGATATTGCCAATCTGGTTCTTTAACAAATGAGCTAACCACACTGTTGTTTTCACCCTTGTAGTGCCTATCCTATTTATATTAAGAGCCAGATACCAAGTGTACTTACAATGTTCAAGGTATATTTTACACAAAACTGCTTTATGTCCAAGTACTTAAACTTTAAAAGTATATTCCACCCAAATACTACTTCGAGTCAAAAGTACTTCTCATTTTAAACGTGCATGCAACCGAAATACACCACAAAATGTGAATCATTTTTTATACACTAATTGTACACACTATCAACACATGGATTTAATGAAGAGCTCTACACCTGAGATGTTTTGACATAATTGTTATGTATATTTTCTTTTTTGTTTTGTGTTCGGAAATGTATTTAGTACCAGCTATTTCGTTTGTTTTACAGCCTTGAGTTATACAATTTTGGCGGCACGATGGCGTAGTGGTCAGTGATGTTGCTTCACAGCAAGAAGGTCATGGGTTCAAATCTTTCAGCTTCTTTCTCTGTCCACAGCTTCCTTCTGTGTTGTATTTGCATGTTCTCCCTGTCTTCACTTGGGTTTCCTCCTACCACCAAAAGACAACGTATGTTATGGTTAAAGGTCCCATTCCGTGCAAAAGCTGTTTTTACTTGTAAATGCATATATACTGCTGTCATCCCTCCCTGTAATGAGTGGTCACAAGCTCAGAACTGCCACAGTTGGATTTGTCCCTATCCAGCTTCCCCCTGCAGTCTCCTTCAAGCCACACCCCCAAACGCTCTGTTCCCCCAGACGGGGTATCGGGACGTCACGATGGTCCTCAAGCATACTGCGCGGGTCTCTCTCACACAAGCTATCTGCACCATTTTGTCTATAGCCACAAAATTAACACTTCTAGCTGGAGCGACGGCAACTGTACGTGATCCAGCAATTGCGGAGGTGCATTCGGTAAGTCTAGGCATTTTGAGATGTCCTCTTTAGCGTAGCAACGTTAAGTTAGCGATAGCGTTAGTTGTGGACACAACCCAGCATGCTGGTCCACAGACGCTAATCTGATTGGCCGCTGGGAGCCTGGGGCGGGCTCTCCCTCAGCGGCCAATGGGAACTGTTAGTTCTGAATATATTATAGAAACAGACCATTCTTGGGACGCAACGAGATGAGGAAGGGACAACTCCGTCACAACAAATGGGGTTGCTATATTTTTGACAAATTAATCCAGAATCATGTTTTATGGACCAGAGACACACGTTTTTAAGAGGTTACAGCTGCACGAATTGGGACCTTTAATACTTTAATGTCATACTGATACTGAGCACAGTAGGTGGCAGTACTGCACCCGAAAGCTAGCTGAAAGAAAGAAGGGGAAGACATAACTGTCATGTGACATCGTTACCACCACACTTGCAGAGGTAAGCATGGCTACAGTATGAAGTGTTTGTGGCTCACCAATGAATCAACTGTTGTAGTTTCAGAAATATGTAATTTATACCTGGCTGTTTTGGTAGGATCATCTGCTTTGATATTATGTAGTGATGGGGTAAAATTGAGTTTTGGATTGGTTGAAGTATGGATTTCGAGGTATTTAATGAGCTGACTTGTGTGTTTGTAGAGTCAGTGTCCAAACTAGCATTCCAGTGTAAAAGCTATATTAAAATGACTTTACCAAGGCAGTCTTCTCAGATAAAACCCTTTATTTAAAGGCTTAGTTCATTTCAGAACAAAATAAAAAGCCACACGTGGCCTTCATCAGGGCAGTGTTGAATGAGGCAGTTTACACAGAATATAATCACACAAGTACACAATTGTGACACCTGTTGAGGAGAAAGGGAGAAAGGGCCAAAAAGCATTATCTCACTATATGACAGCCAGTCGCATCATTAGGCCTGGGCTTTCAGGACTATAGCACCGGATCTTTTATGAAAAGATTCAGAATCTGAAAAATATTTATTTATCTTACTTATTTATTTTACAAATAAGAATAGCTGCCCTCCCCTTAATGCTTTAAAGCTCTTAAAATAAAGCCCTTAAAATAATAATAATGGTATTGGTGATCAGAATTCCTCAGTCTCATCCTCTCTGTGTGTAAGTGAAATAAAGAAGGATGAGACATATACCCCCCAAGTCACCGGAAGCTTGGACCCCGCATCGCCGCTTGCGGCTATATTTAGGGGTCCAAGCACGAAGTACGTGGATCCCTATTGTATCTGTGCTGATTATTGTTTTTTTAGGGGTCCAAGCACGAAGTGTGTGGATCCCTATTGTATCTGTTCCGTTTATTATTATTCTCCGCTAAAACAGTATGCACGTCAAAAACCATAGGTGCCACCGTAGCCAGACCTTGCACATAGGTTGGAAATGTGCCCCACTACTCAGAGACAAAAAATGACTCATATTGACCAGATGGTGGCGCTATAACAGACCCTTTTGCATATTGACCCATAACTGCTGAACCGTGAGGCGTAGAATCAAAATTCCACTTCGGCTGTATTCCCTGGATCAATACGCATCTATCCATATAGACCACGCCCATTTCCGTCTACCTAGATCTGCCGCCATCTTGGATTTGATCAAAAACCTATTTTTGGGTTTTTAAATATCTTTATTGAAAATTATTCAGGTACAAGTTATGCAGTCAATATATCAAAACAATACAGTTTTTCTTTTCCTTCTTTCTTTTTTAAACATAATACATCAATCAATTCAACATATAAAATAAATAACAAGAGCCAACAGGTGCCGGGGTGTGGGTCTTCCAGTTCGTATGTCCATTGTCCCGTTTTTCCAGTTCTGATTTGATAACAATCACCTCACACGGGATCGAGAGCTGATGTACAGTAATAGCACACCTCGTCCTCCACAACTTGGCCACCACCACACATATCACTGTCCAGAGAAAGTCTTGGTGTGGTCTAGGCAGTTTCAGTACAAAAAATAGCTTTATGATTCACAGTGACATTTAAACAAAAACATTTTTTCCTTTTCTCCTACACAGCTGGATCTTTCACAATTTAAAAGCAGAATGCTCAATGGTCTCGTCTTCATTAGTTTTCCCTGGGGCACCCTGTTTGTTGTATAATAAAGCAGCACCATTTCACTACCATCCGACAGCTGGTCTGCCGACGGAAGCCAGCCACATTATATCTCTTTTGTTTTCAGATAGATTTTACTAAATATATTTTTAATACAAACCTGAGCTTTCTGCGCCATCCAAGTGTGTGTAGGGGAAAAAAAAAAGACCATACAGATCTCTACACATTTTAACATACTGTCTTTGCTGGACATTTTAAACCAGTCGATATTCATCTGTGCCAAAGTTGTAAAAAAAAAAGAAGAAAAAAAGTTTATAGTTTATAATATGACATGGTGAGGGGTTTGTTACTGTTCATTAGGACTTGTGCTTTTTTTCAATATTTTTGAGAGGTGTCACATCATGTCTTTTATTTCTCGAACTCACATGTCCGACAGGCGGTGGTGCGTCCACCGTCACAGGGGACCCGTCCCCTCCGCTCGAGCTCTGCTCGCTGCTGTCGGGCGAGCTTGGCTCCTCGCTGGCTGAATCATACGCCTCCTCCTCTCGATCACTGTCCTCTCCCACCGGCCCCTCGTCTCCAGTGTCACCGTCGGAAGAGGGCAGCTTGATGTCAACACATCGTAGGAGACTGACCGCTCTTTCATCGGCATCCTGCTGCTCTCTCGTTCTCCCCCCGTCGCTCTGTGATCGCCGGTGTTGGATGTGCTGCTTGCTTCCCCCGGGGATGGCTGGCTCTCTAGCTCTCTTGGTGGCTGCAGCAGTGGAGCTCCTCTCCCGCAGACCTCCGGCGGCAGCGCTGGACTCGATGCTGATCAGCGCTCTTCCTCTCCCATACAGCTTTTGTAGATCTCTCCTTGCTGCTGGTACAACTGCCGTCACGACTCTCTGCTGCCCATCTGCTCCCGGTGCTTTGATCCCATTCTGCTGCCGCAGGCTGGTGGGACCTGCTGCCTCTCCTCTCTGCTTCCCTGCCGTCGGCGCGCTCCTGTTCTGCTGTTGGAGGCTGGTCTGAGCAGGGGCTGCCGTCTGTGGAGTGCGGACGCCCTCCTGTGGCGGATTTGTGCTCTGCCTGAGGAACTCGATCAGCTGAGTTCTCTCCTTCTCCTCAGCCACGGACTTTCTCTGTACTCGTGCCTTGTTGCTGTAGGACTGAGGGCACTGGAAGTAGCTGTGCCCTCCGCCTCCACACAGGCTGCACTCTGCAGCGTTGGTGCATTCTTTGGCTTTGTGGCCCAGGTTTCCACACCTCCAGCATTTCACCTCCTTACAGTCTTTAACCTGGTGCTCTGTGCTGCTGCATATAAAGCACCTGGTCACCTGACCCGGGTAGGAAATGCGGCCGCTGTACGGGCCGAGGGAGATGGAACTCGGTATGATCTTATGTTGGTTCTTTTCGTCAGTCTTGGTTTTGACTTTGTAACGTCTGATTCCATACCAAATGCCAAACTGGTCTACTGGTTTGTACGGTTGCTCAAGAATGTCACAGTATCGGCTCAGGTACAGCTCCACGTCATGGTCTGTGATCCGGCCAGTCCAGAACTTTACCAGCAGATTAACAATACCAATGGAAATAGAAGATTCGACCTGCCATTGTTTACACGCACCGTTACTTGCCTGTGAGGCGTATTGCTCCAGGAAGCTGCAGAGCGCTGACTCCTGGAAGAAACACAGCTCGTGCTCACGTCGGTTTGTCATGGTAATAAACGAGTAAATGTCTTTTGCACTGAGCCCGTTTAACTTAAAGAGAAGCTCCTTCCCCACATAGTCACGCGAGGGAGGCTCATCTTCCCCAACAAACTTTAGTCTGACCCAATTCTGAGCAAAGCGGGCGCCAAAGGACGCCATGTCCCTGGCCCGCCTGTTGACTGACTCACTCAAACTCAATTTGAAATGACTTTACATCAGACACACACACACACACACACACACACACACACACACACACACACACACACATACACATATACTAAAATGGCCACCACTGGTGTACTTCATGTCCCAGAGTCACTCACTCACTTGTGGATTGTGCCATGTGGGTGGGGTGGGTGGAGCTATGGGTATAAAAATTTGAAATGTATTCCTATCTTGTGTGTTTAATTAAAGCCAACTAAGATGTTAAGAGTTTTGGCCTTAAAGGGACACTCTGAAAAACAATGCTGATTTAGTTTGCACATCTCACACATCCGAAAACAGTTTTGCAGGCATTCATTTAGTTTGACACTTATTGAGTTGATTTGTGAAAGGTATAGTTTGGTTTATTTGAAGTGGGGTACTATGCGGTACTTGTAATGTCTAAACTTTTAATGCCACCTGCTCTGACACCCCCCCCCCCCCCCCACACACACACACACGTGTGAGCCACCTAATTGACTCAGGGCTTGTAGACTCGCACTCAAATTCCCATAATCCATCACTCCCTGGGTGGCTCTTCACATGCAACCAGCACCATTCTGAATGAAGGACGCCACTTCGAAAAAGTAAGTCTACTGTCTTTTCTTGCACCCTATGCCACATTAGATAAAACATACAATATCATGCAAAAACAAAATTCCACCTACTGAACCTTGGCCTTGAATCTTTGAATTTGAATTACATACTCCAGATTTTCTAAAGTCAACCTATATGCAAATAGTGTCATGTCAATGTGAAGTTATAAAAGCTAAACATACTACTTCCTATGACTAATGTGTCTGTTTATGCCATGCTCTTCCACAGATCAACATCACTTGCAAAGTAATCAAACTGGTAAAACCCACAACTGAAGCAACAACCTGAGCCGGCACCACCATGAACACAACAACCTTCCTCCTCAGTGACCCAACTGGAACCATTGACCTAGCTGTGTGGGGGGACTGTAAACCTGACATCGACGACTGGTACCACCTGACCAACCTATCCATACATGCATACAAACCAATACATATCTGACAACCACCCCAACCACAACATCAACACCCACCACTGCACTTGAATCCTACAGAGAACCACCACCACCCACCACTCAAAGCATCTATGGTGAAGTCTCTTCTGCCACCGTCACAAACAAGTACTTCTGTTTTTGGCACCCATCACTACTGTAAACTTTGACTCACTCACATACAAATGTCACAAATGCAATCAACGCCATAAAACAGAAACCGCAAAACACATATCCAATTATCTCTGTCCATCAATAACCAGGAAACATCATACACCATCCCACTCGCACTTATCACACCACTGCTTACAAAATCACCAACTCAAATGACTACAGACGAAATGGAAGAAGCTATCCTCATGCTCAATCACATCTGAGTTGACATAATAGACAATCAAATCATAGCCCTGACTCAGACTTGACTCCAAGACTCGACAGTCCCTCCACACAGTCCAGAAACCCCGACTCAGCCCCACACAAGGACAAAATGGATTGATATATTTCTTTTTACTTTAAGTTTTTCATTTCATAAAAACTATTATTTGCAATAAAAACTTATTGTTTGAATCATATATCTGCCTCCTTTGCTGTCTTTTGTCCCAGTTTTTTATGCATTATATCCTAACTCCTGCAGTCAACCTTGAGCTTACACTTTTATTGCCAACTTGTAGATGTCCACTGTGCCCAAGCTTACCCTTTTAAAACATCTGAATAACAGACAAGTAACTTGTTAACTGATAACCTATTAAGCCACTAACAGTTTGACTTAAAGGGTGATTTACACAACCTGAATATTAATCTTGTTATACCTATACAGAGACACTATGAATGTACCATGTGGAGTATCTAGTAACGGTTAGGATTTTACATTAATTTCATGACAAATGGTTCAAATTCTGGCCTTGTGCTTATGCAGACCAGATTTATGACTACCACCACTACTACAAAAGCATTGGCTTTTCATTGTGACAACCAATTACTTAGATCACCATTCAGGAACAGTTTTTTAATCCTTTCCTCACTGAGCACATCTATAACCATGATCAGAAGTGTACAGTAGAAGCAGCACACTATCTTCATCCAATGGACTCGGAACACCACAAAAGCAAAACCTCAGTAAGCTGTCCACTCATGTCTAACACATCTAAGCTTATCAGGAAGCTAGGATTTGAAATTATGACAGTTTGCCTAGAAAAAGTCCATTGCTTAATAAGCCTCTTTGACAGCCACCATTTGGCTTACCACCACCACTGCTACTTACTACATATTACTTACTACAAACTTGGTACACTTGTGCACATATCAACTCTGACTAAATGTGCAATTCAGTGTCTATATTATCTGACATATAACCCCAAAGTCACCAGAAGCTTGGACCCCGCATCGCCGCTTGCGGCTATATTTATTATTTTTTTTATTCTTCTTCTCCGGTAAAACTGTATGTACAGCAGAAACTGTAATGCTCAGCATAGCCAGACTGGGCACATAGATTGTAAATGTGCCTCACTACTCAGAAACAAAAAATGACCCATATCGGCCAGATGGTGGCGCTATAACAGACCATTTTGCGTTATGGTCCATATCTTCTGAACCGTGTGTCCTATACTCAAAATTTCACTTCTCAGGGATTCCTTGGATCAAGACGCATCTATTCATATAGGCCACGCCCATTTGCGTGTGCCTAGATTTTCCGCCATCTTGAATTTTATCAAAAACCTACTTTTGCGAACTCCTCCTAGGCCATTTGCCCGAATGAGCCCAAACTTGTTCTGTGCCATCTCTGGACTTACCTGATCTAAAGTTTTGGAATTCATTTAGATACGTGAAACCGTTTAGATTTTGAAATGATACATTTCAAGACTTTTGAGCATTTGTTTTTGTACTTGTCCTGCCCTAAAAGTGTGTGGATGTCAGAAACCATACACCCCCCCTCACCCAAACTTTCCAAACAGGTTCACGACATCACCCACTACTCAGAGTAAAAAAATTACACCAATCCACCAGATGGTGGCGCTATAACAGCCAATTTCACATTTGTCGGTCCATAACTTCTGAACCACGAGCTGTAGAATCAAAATTCCACATCTACTGGTTTCCCTGGAGCATCATGCATCTAACCTACTAGGCCACGCCCATTTATGTCTGGTAGATTTTCCGCCATTTTGAATTTGATCAAAAACCTACTTTTGCGAGCTCCTCCTAGACCGTTTGGCCAAATCACACAAAACTTTTTCTGGGTCATCTATGGACTACCCCGACCTAAAGTTATTAAAGGATTTGGGATACGTGAAACCATTTTGAAATGATAAATGTCTAAACTTGTGTGTGGATCTCAGAAACCATACGCCCCACATCACCCACCTTTCCACATAGTTTCAAGACATCACCCACTACTCAGAGGAAAAAATTATACCAATCCACCAGATGGTGGCGCTATAACAGCCAACCACCACTACTACTGCTGCTGCTGCTACTACTACTACTATTCTTAGTACTTCTGCTGCTACTACTGCTACCACTCCCACTACTACCAACACTACTACTACTACTATTACTACTACTGCTGCTACTACTACTACTACTAGTACTGCTTGGAAACCGTCAGGTCACCGGATCTCAACCAAACTTTGTTTACTTGTGCACATACCAAGTCTGAATAAATGTGCACTATCTGACATATACCCCCCAAGTCACCGGAAGCTTGGACCCCGCATCGCCGCTTGCGGCTATATTTATTATTATGATTGTTATTATTATTCTTATTATTATCATATCGTACGTGAGCTGTGTGCGACATTTTGAGACGGGGGGCGGGGGGATGCATGACTGTGCCACTGCAGAAATGCCTTCACACTAATCAATATTGCCTCTTTCAAGCTACAACTAATTATCAATATTGTCCCCCAAAGATGTTTTCATGTTGGCAAATGGTCAAAATGGTGAGTTTTTATTCAGATAGACACTCTAAAATATGATTTGCTAGAAATCACCATCTCATTAAGATGATGTTTTCATCCCAGCAAATGATAATATTAAAGTCACGTCTTGAACTGACGTCGATTGGATGCGATAACATCGACACAGGTCGAGGAAATGTTTGCTGAGTAATAGTGCATAACATTAGAAAGTGATGAAAGAAGATGAAAATGTCAACATCAACACAAAATAGCTGCTTAAAATAACAGGATTAACAGTAAAGAGCATTTATAAAGGTTACAACAATATATGTCAAAACAACACCAGCTGCTTAACATAACAGTATTAACAGTAACCAACATTTATAAAGTTTACAACATCAACGGTTCCATCTCCCAGGAAAACAACAAAAGGTGTAAAGAAAGAAAGCAGTATGTTTCCACACAACTCACCCTCAGTGATGCAAGACGGCTTTGAGGAGTTATTATGGATAGCATCCCATTTTTTGTCAAGACCCGCCCTACTCTGCCTCTGATTGGCTTACCCTGATATTCCCCCCTTTCCCTTAACCAATCATCACTCCTCATCACATGCAGCGTAGGGGAGGTCTGGGACGAATTAAGCACTTTTTGTTTTTTTTGTCATTGTGTAAAGATTGTTTCAGCTGGAGTTACAATATTTTTATGTAAGCATGTCCTCTGGCAATACCAACCGTAGTTTCGTTCCATGGGTCAATACATCAGACGTCATCAGACGGCAACCAGAAGCTGCGCAATGCTTCATTTGTCCCACAGTGGAGGGACAAATAAAGGACAGGCGGGGGACTAATGTAGCCGTTGTGAAAAAGGGCCAAAAACAGCCAGGTAACAATTTTTTTCTGGCATTAACATACAATTCCTTCATCTTTTGGTCATCTAAGA
Organism: Poromitra crassiceps; assembly: GCF_964638095.1. Classification (NCBI taxonomy): domain Eukaryota; kingdom Metazoa; phylum Chordata; class Actinopteri; order Beryciformes; family Melamphaidae; genus Poromitra; species Poromitra crassiceps. The sequence goes on along the minus strand of NC_139644.1, from coordinate 45,246,338 downwards.
AACTAAGTATTATGAAATACATTTTAGTATGTTATATGTTGCAAATTAATATAATTATAACTTCTATCTATATATTTTGCTGATGTGATGTGATCAATATTTTACCTCCCTTAAATGGCTTATCCAAAGAAATATTTGAATGTGTGCATTTTTTTGCCCTCTATCCGTGGTCCTCTTCCTTATGCGAGGCATTGTCCTGCAAGCACAGATAAATGCATAGCCTATTCAAGGCAATTGGAGCAAAGTGCTTTATTTGTCCCCCGTGCGTTTCCCTGGATGAAAGCTAAGCTAACACAAAGGATATGCTAACATTACACACAAAACAATCATTGAGCTGTAGTCTACCCATAGGTCTAACAGATGAATAGCGTTAGCAGCATTAAATAAATAAATTCCAACACGCTAATAGAAAAATACACAGTTTGCAATATTTTACTCGCGTTTGAAAATAAGACGAAAAGGCAACGTTTTTGCGGATATCTCCGCCATCCACTGACTGGCCGAGCTGAAATTTCACAGGAAGTGAGCTACCAGGAAGTGTAACATGGGGGAAAAAATCGTCTTCCTGAATTTCGTCAAAGATAGTATATGAGGACAAGCTTACTCCGTCCCCCTGCTTAATTCGTCCCGGACCTCCCCTACAGCGAAAAGCCATGATCATGGCTGTGGGACAGCTGAACATAGGCAGTAGAGCTGACAGAGCTGAACGTAGGCAGTAGAGCTGACAGAGCTGAATGTAGGAAGTAGAGCTGACAGAGCTGAATGTAGGAAGTAGAGCTGACAGAGCTGAATGTAGGAAGTAGAGCTGACAGAGCTGAATGTAGGAAGTAGAGCTGACAGAGCTGAACGTAGGCAGTAGAGCTGATGAGCTGAATGTAGGCAGTAGAGCTGACAGAGCTGAATGTAGGAAGTAGAGCTGACAGAGCTGAATGTAGGAAGTAGAGCTGACAGAGCTGAACGTAGGCAGTAGAGCTGACAGAGCTGAATGTAGGAAGTAGAGCTGACAGAGCTGAATGTAGGAAGTAGAGCTGACAGAGCTGAATGTAGGAAGTAGAGCTGACAGAGCTGAATGTAGGAAGTAGAGCTGACAGAGCTGAACGTAGGCAGTAGAGCTGATGAGCTGAATGTAGGCAGTAGAGCTGACAGAGCTGAACGTAGGCAGTAGAGCTGACAGAGCTGAATGTAGGAAGTAGAGCTGACAGAGCTGAATGTAGGAAGTAGAGCTGACAGAGCTGAATGTAGGCAGTAGAGCTGATGAGCTGAATGTAGGAAGTAGAGCTGACAGAGCTGAATGTAGGAAGTAGAGCTGACAGAGCTGAACGTAGGCAGTAGAGCTGATGAGCTGAATGTAGGAAGTAGAGCTGACAGAGCTGAACGTAGGCAGTAGAGCTGACAGAGCTGAACGTAGGCAGTAGAGCTGATGAGCTGAATGTAGGAAGTAGAGCTGACAGAGCTGAATGTAGGAAGTAGAGCTGACAGAGCTGAACGTAGGAAGTAGAGCTGACAGAGCTGAATGTAGGAAGTAGAGCTGATAGAGCTGAATGTAGGAAGTAGAGCTGACAGAGCTGAATGTAGGAAGTAGAGCTGACAGAGCTGAATGTAGGAAGTAGAGCTGACAGAGCTGAATGTAGGAAGTAGAGCTGACAGAGCTGAATGAAGGAAGTAGAGCTGACAGAGCTGAATGTAGG